>NC_044908.1:60762021-61086453 GCF_001633185.2 Quercus lobata
ATTTGTTCTCAAAACATAGAGAGGCAAAAGTGGCTGGGGTTAAATTGGGTGTGGAATTCTTCAGGATTCTCACCCATCTAAAACATTCCAGCATATTTGATGTACATTTGAATGACTAGTAAGCAGTATAACAAAAGTAGTTTGGCGCTGCAGGTAGTGAACACTGAAATGGTGATTATTTCTTCTATTCCTCCTTTTATTGTTCTTTAACCACTAGACTACTTCTGTTCAAGTGTCATACTTCAGCAGTATATCTCCTTGTATATAGCTGGTATTTTGGTATAAACAGCAAGTTCTGTTTTTTGTAATTATTAGTGCTATTAGAACTAAAGTCTTGGCAGCCAGTATTTGTATATAACCAAAAATGGACTAAGAATGAAGTTGATCATCTATGGTGAAAGGCTAGTTCATGTTCTACTGATCCCTGAGTTTTTTTTTCTTCTCCATCCCCAGGTTTTAGATCCCTTGAGAGCAATGATCGCTGGTGCTCCTTTGGAAGATGCTCGTCATCTTGCTCAACGTTATAGTCGTATGAGACAGGAAGCGGAGACTCAGGTAATCAGAACACTGGGTTTCTTGTGCATGAGTAACATGCTATATTAGCTACTCTTTATGCGCTCTCACTTTTTGTCTCATATTCTGAATGTTTGCCTTTTAAATTCATAATTTGTATTGACCGCACAAAGCAAACAGGCACTAGAAGTTTCCAGAAGACAAGCACGGGTAAGGGAATCTCCAATGCCTGAAAATGTTGCAAAGCTGCATGCAGCAGAAGCAAAAAAGCAGGAACTAAAAGCAAACATGGCCGTTCTGGGTAAAGAAGCTTCAGCTGCATTAGCTGCTGTTGATGCACAGCAGCAAAGGCTGACCTTCCAGAGGCTTGTTTCAATGGTATGTGCAGAATTTTTGGGCTACAAGTTTCTGTGTATAACGATTTTCCAGTGTGATATTTATGAACTTGTGTGCTTTTTAAGGTTGAAGGAGAAAAGACTTATCATCTAAGAATAGCTGCTATTCTTGGGGAGGTTGAAGCTGAGGTTAGTTCCTGAATCTGTTGTTTTCAAAAAAGAATTTGTCATCCTTCTAAGCTATAAAAACTTATGTTTTGCCTGGAACTTGTGGCAGATGGTCTCAGAGAAACAGCGGAAAGAATCTGCTCCCCCTGTTATTTCGTCAGAGAATGGCCCAGAGAAAACGACGTACTTCTTGGCTGAGGTATGCTAGTTTTCTCTAACCTTACTTGAAAGTGGCTGCATCAGGTTGCTTTTTCAAGGAGAAATACTTCTATTTTAATTTTATAATTAATTAATAAAATTAATGTCTCTATCATATTGCAACAAAATGGCTCAGATTTGACCTATTGAAGTTTTAACTAAAAATCCAGGACTCGTGATTGGTTTAATCAGATTGACAGTGTGGGAAATTTCCCCATAGTGTAATTAGTGGAATTCAGTGTCATGAAAGATTCTGCCTGCGTTTGATGAATTGGAATTTTCGGTTGATAATAGAGGTTGTGATTTCAAAAAGGCAAGATCTCCACTTAATTGGTGGACTGGTTGCTTTTTTTGGGCAGTAGAGTTTAAGAACTCAGAACCCAAGCAGGGATCACTCGTCATGATAGCAAGCCAAAGGCCTTGTAGCTGAATTGGCACCTTTGTGCATGGGGGTTTGGCGCGGAAAGGGTTTGAGTTTCGGGGTTAGCAGCATGTTGTAATTATCTTTCAAAAAAAAAAAAAATGATGGCAAGAGAGAGGGATTGGTTTTTTTGCCCAAAATTATGTGGGATGTGGCATCCATGGGCTGGAAGGTACATCTGATTGAGTTCAATCTTAAGGATTTCTGAGCTTCAGTTTGGCTAAGAACTCAATAACTCCTCAAAATTAGTGATCAGTTAATGGCCTGGAATGGATTTCTATTACTTTGTTATTAGGAGTGATGAGTTATGAATGCCTCCTAAGAATACAAAGTAATGCTTTATTAAGGCTAAGGAATGCTACCACTTTCTAGGAATTATGAGACATGATATAAGACTAAATTGCAATTTACATCCTTAAAGTTTGGGATCATTTTGATTTTGTCTTCTAACATTTAAAATTTTGGATTTAGACCCCTAATGTTACATATTGCTTTGATTTGAACCATTCTGCTTTGAAATGTGGTGACATGTAATGGACACATCATCAACAGACATAGATGGAAGGCTCCAATCAAAGCGGTATGTAAACTTAGGGGTTTAAATTCAAAATTTTAAATGTTAGTGGGCTAATTAAAAATACCCTAAATGTTAATGGTACAAATTGCAATTTAGATTATGATAAAATGATGAGCTTCCTTTAAAGGTTTTACACAGCAACATAAAGTTTCTTTGTGACGTAGGAAAATTTAGGGAAATTCGTCTACATGTGCTTGTGGTGGGTTTAGGGTTAGGAGGATCTGTGGATCTAGGGTTTAGAATTATTGAAGAAAGGATTATGGGATTGCGTTAGGAATTAAAAGATGGTTTGATGAGTTATTTGATGGCTCTTTTGTAGAAGAAAGTATGTGGAGATTTACGGTTTTGATAGGTATAAAAAAGGGCTTGATTTGGGGTTGTAAGGAAGAAGCTAAAGAGAGAATATTATGGTGTTTAGGGGCTGTATGTACAGTGTCTGTGAACAATAGCATAAGCAAGAGAAGAGAAGGGTGGGAAACAGTGACTCTATGCTCAAAACACTCAATAATTTTATAAATCAACTCCATCTCCTTTGAATACATTGAGTCAAATATATATATATATATATATAGAGGTAAGCTCCTTAGAATTCTCCTACAATAATTCACACACTCTAAATATAAATAAACAATAGGGAATACACACTCCACAATGAGAAACACAAGCAGTTGATTTCTTTGACCATAAGTATTATAGTTACAATTATAGACGTTACTATAGGAGATTTTCTTGTTCCCTTGATCACATCCTTAGGGTATGTTTGGTAACTGTTTTTTTCTCTTATTTATTGTTTTCAAAAAAATTTTCTATTTTTGAGACTAAAAAACTTGTTTGGTAACTCAAAATGGATAGAAAACAAAAACTGTTCTCAAAACTTAATTTGTGAAAGAAACTAAAAACATGCAAAATACTGTTTTCAGTTTCTAATTTTTAAAAGTCAATGAAAATACGCATTTAATTTAATGAATCTGTCTCATTTAATGAGTTAACATTAGAATTCAAATCCTAGTAATAACATATTTTAGTATTTTCTATTTTTTTCTTCAAAAAACTGTTTTTTTTTTTTTTTAATTTCAACTAACCAAACATGTTTTTTATTTCAAAAATACAATTTTTTTTCTTTATATTCCCCAAAACAAGTTTTTGAAAATAGAAAATAAAAACTGTTACCAAACATAACCTTAGTGTCTCTCTCTCTATTTTTATTTCTTTCTATTGATAGATTTTTCTTCACCCCCTTGCCTTTTGCCTCCCCCCTCCTTTTTATAGCTCTAGTTCTTGTTCTTATCACCACAGTTGTCCTGTACCCTTCCAGAGTCTCAGGGATATTTTTCTTACTTTATCGGTTTCCTCCCCTCTTTATCCTGATATTCTGATTATTAGGGGTTGCGTGTATTGTTCAGGCTGTTTTATATGCATTTAATGCGGCAGAGGTTATGTAAGTATCCCCTCATTAATGTGGAGGTAAAAATCCTCACTCTTCTTGTGTATTCTAGAAGTTTCCCGTGACTACTATCATCTTCTGGAGGTTGTCTATTGATTATCCGTGCATCGTGTCTCGGGTAAGCTAGTACTTTCCCTTTTCCACGGGAATTGGTTCACCGTGATACTCATCTTTGTCTGCAATACTTGAGATAATTCGACTTTCACCTCCTTCATGGTTCACAACCTTCTGAGCATTCCTTTCAGCACATAGACCAGGCCCAAGTTATTTCCCATGGCCCAATTACTTCTTGGGCTTTAGGCCCGAGTGGTGATTGCCCCACTCCCCACAATATATATATATATAGTTTAGAACTCCTAGTTTTACTAGTAAACTAAAACCCTAATAAAGCACTGACTTGGACTCAAAGAAAATAAAACCTAAGAACTTAGGATCTCCTAGAAAATTCTAGATTCAACTAAAGTACCAAAATATCCTTTGTTTGCAGGAATTGCATAAATTATAGATTTGCCCCTTAATACAAAATTGACCATAATAAAAAACTCAAATAAAAGAATGTTTTAACCCTAAAAGACTGATACTTAGACCTTTAAACCATGCAACTTTCACTTCAATTGGACTTCACACGTGGACCCCATAAAATCATTCTTGAATAGGCAAATATGCAAAGTAATAGCAAATCAATTTTTTATGGTTGCATCACTTTGGGATTATGTTCCTGGGGACCAAGAGTCCTAATATGCTAGAACCAACCATAACCAAATGACCTCCCATAGAAGCTTGAAATCCCATGATATCTCAAAGCCAGAGAGGCAAACTGATGGTGTATAAAAAGATGGCCCGTTGACTAAAGAGGTTGGGTTCATGACGTGCTTTGATAACTAATGCAGTGGCATAAAGGAGTTGAAATCTTTCTTTAAGGGCCTATTACTATATTATATGCCTTTCTAAGTATCATTTCCTATCTATTCCCTAATTGGTAATAAGTGATATTTCTTGAAATCCTCAATTGTGCCTTTTCAACAAGAGGGAAAGGAAAGGAAAAACCAACAAAATGACCACAAAAAAAAGCTATTGTGAGAACAATTAGAGTATTGCAATCCCAATCATTTTGGTAACCAATATATGAAAGACAACACCTATGTATTCTCGTACCAATTTCAAACTTTCTGCTGCCATTTTCTGAGTGGATGCCAAAATCTAATTTCTATTTCCTTTTTTGAGGGACTTGTCAAAAAGGGGGGTTGGATGCTAAAATCTTATTGGAGCTTTTAGATCTTTGTAATTCCAGATCTTGGTCGTGATGTACATCTAGTATACTTCCTGTATACCAGGTGCAATCATTTTTCTTAATAGCAAAGTGTGTGCCAATCCATTTAATCCCTTGAAACTGTTTTTCTACTCATGGTGTGTAAGGGTGGCCTGCACCAGTGAGGAAGAGTGAGTTGATACAAGTCAAGATAACCAAAAAAAAAAAAAAATGTAGAGAAGACAAATATTAACATTATTAGAAGTAGTAAAGTTTTAAAAAATTTTCATTTTGTATAACAAGGAACTTGGATAGTGTGAAGTATGGACATATAACCAACACATCCTTATAAGAGAAATTAGGAGGGGACTCAACACTAACACAGCATTTGAATAGGGAACGGCTCTGCTCTATACTCCTGTATGTCATGTTATCAGAAAAACTTTTACTTGAAATCAGAGAAATTGATCTAGCAGCTTCTGTGACTTTTAAGCCCTTCATCCTTGAACTGGCTCCTCAAATCCATGTTGTTGAATACATATTAGAGAGTCTATCACTAAATTTTTTTTATTTGCCTATTGCAGGTAACACATACTTTTAATGCTGAATCGGAGAAGGAACTGAGCTTGTCAGTAGGTGACTACGTTGTTGTGCGGAAGGTACTTTATCTTCTCCTTGACACATCTCTTAATTTTGTGACTGTGATTTACTTGCATATAGACAGCATCTGCTTAATGGATAAGTATATTGGGAGATGTTTTTTGTCCACTGCTCTTGTTGGAGCAGAAGGAAATACGCTACATATGGTTTGCTAGCAGTTGACATGTCACTTATGGTGGGGTACTCTCCATGCATTCTCCTTGTTGCAGCTCTAGTATCTGGAACAGATGGCACTCCTAATGTTTTTAGAAAACCTTTCCATTTCATTGTTCCATATATATATCATCTTATAAAATAAGTTCTTGAAACATTTATAAGTGAGCTTAGTCAATGCATTTTAAACAATGAGTTGATCCTTCTTTGACATTGAGGGTTACATATTCTCTTAATGGTTCCGACCACTTCAACCTCATTTAATAGGTTTACTCTTACGATTTTTAATCATCCTCAACTGATTGTTGGTATCACATCATCCCTATATATTCTCTTGCCTTCTCCATTTCCTTGCCATGAATTTATTTTTCTGAAACAGTGTCAACTCCAATACTTCAAGCTATTTAAGACTTTCTTATAAAATTTTGGAAAAAGTGTGTTTAATGTTTTTATAATATTTCTAACATTAAGGTTTAAACATCTAACCACTATTTTATTCTAGTCAACAGCATTGCAATGACCATGTATTATCTTAAAGAAAACATACTCAAACTATGAAGCTGACAGGGGCCATGCTTTTGTTTAGATGCTAAAAAGAGAGAAAGAAGTGAAATTAATATATTTTGTATTTTTCTGTCTGGGTTTGACATGCTTTATATTTGCTTGTTCTGTAACTTTGAAACTTCACATGTTTATCCAGGTGAGTCCATCAGGATGGTCGGAAGGAGAATGCAGAGGTAATGCTGGATGGTTTCCATCAGCATACGTGGAGAAGCGCCAAAGGATTCCTACTGCTGATGTGGCTGGGGAAGTTTACTAAGCAGTACCCAGGTATTCAGCTGGTAGTTTAAGTTTGTCATCTGTCCAAATTGGAACAAGACTGTTTTATGTATAAAATAGTAAAAAAGAGTACTACTGTAATGCTAGTTTCTATGCTCTTGGGTTTTTCAAATTGTTTTGTGCATGTTCTTTCATATTTATTTAAAGAGAATGGTCATGTTTGCAGATGGAAGGCTTCTCTTTTGTTAGTACTGAAAACAAAATTAGGGATGTGGCATTTAGCTGGTTGGCAGAGGAAATACATTAATTTACAACTAGAGCAATATAAATTGAAGGCCAACAAATATGATAACTAATCTATGGCCGAAAAAGAAACAACAATAAGTAGCAATCCCAGCCATATTTTTCGGGGGCAATCCCAGTCATTGTAAAGTTTTTATGTGCACATGGTGCTAGTACTACACCAAAAAACTAAGTGGATGTTATTAGTTTTGGTCTTTTCTACTTAAAAAAAGGTGATAGTAGAGGTTACTAGTTAAAATCTCTCATATCTCTTCTTCATGATGAAGCTGTGGTTAGATACCAAAACTTAAAATTATTAAAGAAAAATGGTACAGTCAATCCTCTTGTTGAGTAGATACTGTGAAAGCTACAGCAATTGGGAGTGTCTCTCCTAAAACAAGCTGGGGTTTAGTCCTTTGACTAGTTAGGGGAAGTTTGGGAAAAACCAATAAATTAATTAAGAAAAAAGTTGATGAATGTTCTAAGGGCATTGATTTAGGAACAAATTTTAGAAAATTTTTATGGGAAAAAGAAAGTAACTGATTTTTTTGACGACTTTTTATATTTCCAATAAAAACGGTATCAAAATTTCTTATAATGGTTTATTAACAAATGCTCTAAGGGCATCCGTTAACCGAAACCATTAATTAATTTGTTTTTCATTTAAACTACCCTACCATGTAGAAGAAAGCAACGCAAGTGTAAGGACCGATTAGCAAGGAGGGCGTCCCCAGTCCATTAGCCATAACGCAAATGTATTCCTGGTAGAACATTTCTTTGGCACACCTAATCTTGTTGCATGGTAATTAGTACAAGGATGTGAAGGCTAACACAACACTAATCAATATATATATAAAGCAAAGACCTTATGTGGAGTGCATGAGCTCCTGTCATGTGGCGCTCTAATATTTCATTTAGCATTTTTTACCTCTTATTAGTATTATTATTATTTTATATTATTATTTTTGTTACTGTTATCCAAAAGACCACATTAACTTTTTTTTAACTATTATCTAAAAGATGGGTAGTAGTAAGGATGGCAATGGGGAGGGGCGGGACCGAAGGATGGGGTCTTCGTTCCCGTCCCGTATGGTTTTATCTTGCCCCATCCCTGTCCCGCCCCGTATGGCGGGGAAAACGTTCCCACCCCATCCCCACCCCTTGGGGCTCCGCGAAGCCTCGCCCCACCTCGTAAAACTCTACTTATTATTAATTTGCTCTACAACTAGTACAATTTTTTTAATGAAACCTATTTCATTAATAAAAATATATTTAAAATTACAACTAAATTTATCCCATCAAATCAAATCAATTTTTAGAAAAAATTGAATAATATATCCAAGTGTTTAACAAGACAATCATATAAAAAAATATAAAAAATCTCATAGTATAGCACATAACAAAATAAAGGTAAAGAACTACATTGGGTAGAATAAAATAAGCTAATATTGATATGGTTATTTAAATAGTAGGGTTTTAAGGTATGAAAAATTTACAATTATAACCCTTAGTAAACCCATTCCCGCCCCGCCTCGTGGTGCAGGGCTAAAATCTTGCCCCATCTCCGTCCCACCACCTTTGCGGGGCAAGGAAAACTCGCACGGGGCAAAGCGGGGAGGGGCGGGGAAAAATTGCCATCTCTAGGTAGTAGTTCAAAATTAAATTAAAATTAGACCAAACCTTATGAAAAGCCTAAACCCACTTATTACGTTACATATTAAGACCCAGATTTGGCCTTTCCACATTAACTTTTTCCCACATTCTCCAAAATATGGGCTAGCATCATAAAATAAGACACATTTTGAAAAACTCTCTCTACAGTCTTCCTAATATGACTCTTATTATTAAGTGCCACATCAATTTGCTCTTTCCTCTTCCTATCGCTGATAGTATTTTTGCACAAAAATGGATTATTTCTACGCCATCTTCTTTTATATGGTGGAATCTATTAAAAATAAATAAATAAACAGTTTATATGATAGGAACAATAATTCCCTCAATTTGTTTTTTGTTTTAATTTCTAATGTAGAAGACTCTTAAAGCCAACAAATTATATGCTCAGTTGTCCACTTTCTTTCAAGAAGTGTAAAAGATAATTATACACTTTAATTAGCCAAAATAATTAAATAATTGTGAAATTCATTTAGGCTATACATACATACATATATATATATATATGTAGGTATGTATGTATGTATTCATATTCTTAATTATGTATATTCATAATAATTTTAGTTCTTTTTATTTCATTCCTCTTAATGATATGTATATTATAATTGAACATAAGATAGGGCCATAAAGAATAGTTAGAAATTATTTCAAAATAAAAGTATAAAGTTTCTGCGCATCGTGCGGGACATCAACTAGTATCTAATAACAATACTGATTAGTTACTACTTAGTGACTTTGCAACTGCATGATTTAGAGGAAGGATTTTAAAGCAAATGTGGCAATGAAATCATCTACAATTATGTCACTAGCATGTGCTAACTCATAAGAATGCTCTAGAAGAGAGACACATGACACAATATGAGAATGATACGTGGTACTATCTAGACCTGCCACGTGGCTTTAATGGAAAATTCTTCAGTTTTACTTGAGCAATGGACTAAAACATGGACTGCAATGTGTTTAAACAATTAATTGCGCTTATGAACTTTTAATCAATAATCAATATCCTTTAATTAAATGAATTAACATGAACTCCAAATAAATTAAATGTACATCCTGGTACTTCCTCCAAAAAAAATAAAAAATAAAATGTACATCCTGACAAAAATAATGTGATTCATTTAATAAACACATGAAAAATGCTTAAAAATAATGACATAATTTATGGAATATAAGTAGACCCTTCAATCAACTTAGCTATCAAGAATGTGAAGGCCAACACAATACTTATTTGTAACAAATCTTATTAGTGATTACTTAGCACCTGTTTGGGATGCACTTATAAGCCAGTTAGCCAACTTATCACTTATTTTTCTTATACTATTTGCGGGTTCTAATTGAGTTACCTACTTATTTTATTTAACTTTGATATTATATGTACAGTACTTTCAAAAAAATGTTTCCAGCAAAAAGTTAAATAGTGAGTTTACAATTGAATTATTTACAAAAACGAAAAAAAGAAAAAAGTAGAACCATTATTTATTGTTTTCACGAGTTTACAACTCAATAGGCAGGGGCTGGGGAGCTATTATTCATTTAGGACACATTAGTATGTTGAATAACGTAGGAATATGAACTAGTGTTACTTAAAATAAGTTATACAATTGTTTATAGTATCTGTAGAATATCATTGAGAATTAATCAATTGTGTGTCATTTTATTTATATAAGATATCTATTTTCTCAATATGAGCTATTCACAGGTATCAGGAATAGCAATATTCACATCTCAGATAAGTAATGTCTATTTCTAAAATCACAGAAATCATTGGCCTTGGACCCTCAAGGCCTCAACATCATAACGCAAACACAACAATATAAAACTCTAATAACTAAAGCAACATATAGTTGACAGTGGTGTCTTAAGCAGCTCTTTGTAACAGTTCACTTTGGTCACCAATTTTGATTACTACCCGTACAGAGAGCACACACATTCTGAGCCAAAAGGCATGCCCAGAAACTGTTCTGTTATCCAGCAAAGCAAAAATGAGCTTATGATACTGCAGTTTTTCTTCACGTTGAAGTCATATGAAGTGCTACCAAAGAGGCATAGACCCCATCAGTGATCTTCATCAGAATATCATGCCTTCCCTTCTCAGCAATCCCACCATTCTTCACCACTGCGATTATATCAGCTCCTTTGATAGTGCTTAGGCGGTGAGCAACAACAACAGTTGTTCTATTTACCATCACTCTATCCAAAGCATCTTGCACCACGCGTTCTGACTCTGCATCTAGTGCACTTGTGGCCTCATCGAGCAAAAGGAGTTTCGGATTCTTTAGTATAGCTCTTGCAATGGCTATTCGTTGCTTTTGGCCTCCGGATAACTGTACTCCTCTTTCCCCTACAGAGGTGTCATAGCCTTCAGACAGTGAGGATATGAAATTGTGTGCATTTGATGCTTTTGCAGCTGCTATAATCTCTTCCTCGGTAGCATTCCCATTGTTGCCATATGCTATGTTAGCACCGATGCTTTCATTGAATAGGACAGGTTCTTGACTGACCAATCCCATTTGTTGCCTCAACCAGCTTAGTCTGAACTTTCGGATATCAACTCCATCCAAAAATACACAACCTGAATCAGGATCATAAAATCTCTCAATGAGGCTGATTACTGTTGATTTCCCACTACCACTCTCTCCAACCAAAGCAACAGTCTGCAAAAAGAATTTCAAGTTAAGAAAAATTGATTAAATGTATAAAGAAAATAATTGATTGATACACATAAAAATCACACACAAGTGGAAGGCCAGAAGGTTTAAGCTTAATATGCAACATGCTAACATCAAAGGTTGAAAATCTAATAGGTGGGGGTTTTGTTCTGGTAGATCATAGCTCCAAACATTACCAAGGAAAGAAAGGAGAAAAAATTAAAGGAAGTCACAGAACAGAGTGGTAATGCCTATACCTTCCCAGAGGGGATGCTCAAAGACAAGTCTTTGAAAATTTGAATATCTGGACGTGTGGGATATTTAAAGCTGATATTTTGTAACTCAATATTCCCAGTTACAGAGGGCAATGTGATGCCCTCATTGCTACTTGAATCTATGCTAGGCTTGCTGTCAAGAATTTCAAATATTGAAGCTGCTGAATTCTTGGCTTTTGTGGTGTCTGGAGCCAAAGCACTTGAATGTGAAACCCCATTTGCTGCCATTGTCAAAGCAAAGAAAACCTGCACAAATTCATTAGTTTTATAACCAGAATAAAACCAATACTACATGGAGAAGAGAGGAAAGAAACAAATGGCCCGGACTATACCTTGAAAACTTCACCAAATGTTGCAGATCCATGTTTCACAAGAATAGAACCGATGTAGAAACAAAATGCATTTGTAAGGAAGAGTGCAGAGAAAGAGAAGCCAAAACCTAATCCACTTATGATTCCTACCCTAATTCCATGTTTTGTAGGGCCGTCACATTTCTCTTGGTACAAATCCATCACCTTCTGCTCAGAACAAAATGATGCAACAGTCCTAATGCTGCCAACGGCATCATTTGCCACTTGACTTGCTTCTTCATACATCACCTGAAAAATGGTTGCAACATCATTAGTACATCCAACATATATCCCTTTATAGAATGTGGACAATTGAAGAGAAACCTAACCTTGGCATCTGCACTGAACCCCTTCATGAATTTCATCTGAACGTATCCTTGCACAAACAAGACGGGCATCACAGCTAGAATTATCAAAGCCAATTTCCAGTTAGCTGTAAATGCTATGATTAGTCCAGCCATGACCGTTGCTATATTCTGAACAATTAAGGCCAAGGCATCACCAAGAAGACTCTTGATAGTGGAAGCATCAGTAGACAACCTTGCACCAACTGCGCCACTGATAAGTGAAAAAAAAAGATCAAATGGTTAGAACATGAAAAATATGGTAGCACTTAAAGAATTACCACTCATTCAACACACCTTGAATGTCCAGGTTCATCAAACCAACTTATTTGTTGGTACACGACCTTTTCAAATGTCAAGGAACGAATTCTTTCTATCAACTTTCCACCCGCAACTCCAAAGAAGTAACTCTGCCCTGGAAGAGCTATCAGAGAAACGCAACCCAAACCCACATACACAAGTGCCCAAAATCGAGAATCTTTTTCTAATTGTTTTGGAGGTTTAAAGAACATGTTAATGGATGATGATAGTAACAGAGCAAAGATGGGGAAAATTACACCCTGTACGCTTGCAGCAATTGATCCTATTATCAACACTGGAAGCTCAGGCTTGTTCAAGTATGCCAACCGTTTCATGGACACCTCTTTACGCTTCTCAATAACCTCCTCCTCATCATCTGCTTCTTCTTCAGCATCATAGACATTAAATGGGCCAGGGACAACATAGCTAAGTGAAAAAGGCCTGTTAACTGATGGACCTCTACTTAAGGATCTTCCCGTAGAGGATTTCCGGCTGACAGAACGGACCACGGTCATATCAATATCATTGTCAGAGGTCTGGGTGACTTCCGCTTGAGCAGCTCCTTCTTGCAGGCGAACTAGTTGGGAGTAAGCCCCTTCTGGATCTCTTGTCAATGCCTCGTGTGTTCCTAGAATTCAGTTTTTTCATAACAATTAAAATTTGGTGTGAAAGTTTGGAAATTTGGGAAGGAAATTGCAGGTTGAGTTTTACCTCTCTCTACAATTTTCCCTTCTTGCACCACTGCTATAATGTCAGCATTCCTAATAGTTGTCAAACGATGTGCAACAACCACAGTTGTTCGATTTGACATGATGTTTACTAATGCTTCTTGAACTATGCGTTCAGACTCAGTATCTAGTGCGCTTGTTGCTTCATCAAGGAGGAGGATTTTTGGGTTCTTCAGAATGGCCCTGGCAATAGCAATTCTTTGCTTTTGTCCACCAGAGAGCTGAGATCCATGCTCCCCTGCCATTGTGTCAAGTCCCTGTAAACAGATGGATAGACTTGAGTCTTATTCTTAAACTAATCTTTATAACATAGAGCAGCACAAAAAATAAAGGTCTATGATTACATTGGGTAGCTTGTCTATGAATTTTGCTGCATTAGAAAGCTTAATTGCTGTTCTGATCTCCTCTATTGTCGCATTTTCCTTCCCATATGCTATGTTTTCCCTTATGGTAGTTGCAAACAGAACAGGTTCTTGACTAACCAGACCGATCTTCTCCCTTATCCATTTAAGCTGCAACTGCTTCAAATTTACACCATCTATAAGTACTTCACCAGCTTCAGGATCATAAAATCTTTCAACTAGGCTGATCACTGTAGACTTCCCACTTCCACTTTGGCCAACTAGAGCAGCAGTCGTGCCACTTGGAACGTGAAATGAGAATCCGGAGAAGATCTGTACATCTGGCCTTGCAGGGTATTTGAAGTACACATCTTTGAGTTCAATTTCACCTCTTATGTCCTCCAATACGTGCCCACTAGTGTCAGAAGCATCAATATTGGGTTTTCGCTTAATTGTTTCAAACATTTTATATGCTGCAGCCTGCCCTGATGCAAATGCATTCAGACAAGGGGATGTCTGGCCCAAAGACCTAGTCAAGGAGATCATAGACAAATATATGGGAATCAGTGAAATTAAAAGCAAGATAATCAATTTGGATTGTCAAAATTAACAATGATGTGTCATAAGCGTGCATGGACAAAGTCATAAACATTATATGTGTTGCAAATGAACTATCAAGCCAATTATTTTATCAAATGTGATACTCTACTTACATTCCACCAGTCATGAGCGCCATAATTACGTTGAGGACTTGTCCTCCAGTGTATCCCTTTTCAATAATCAGTTTGGATCCATACCATACAGCAAGTCCATAACTGCCAAACATAATGAGGAAAAGTACACCAATTCCTAATCCTGAGACCAGCCCTTGTCTAATTGTAGAATCGCGGGCAATTCTTATCTTGCTCTTATACTTTTCTACTGCGCTCTTCTCCCCAGTGAAAGAAGCAACCTTGCACAGTTAAAAATTGAATTAAGAAATTTGACATTTTGGAAAGGTATTTATAGTAGATGCTTATATCAATTCCTTACTGTTCTTATGGATCCAAGTATTTGTTCTGCTAAGCCGCCAGCTTCTGCATAAACAACTTGGCCACGGGTTGACATTCTTGACATCATGAGTGACATAATTCCACCAACAAGGATAATAAGAGGTATACAAGAAAGCAAAACGCATGCAAGGAGCCATCCTCTAGCAAAGGCAATCACAAAGCCACCGACAAAAGTAGATAAAAGTTGTATGAATTTTCCAACCTGTCAATAGACTAATTGTTAATGATGCTTCAAATCCTAGAACAAATATGAAGTTAAGATAAGTAGAGAAAAATGAGGTTAAAAAAAAGCTGCAAGCATCGTATTTGAGTGAGACTATCCCATTTAGGAGAAGGTATCTCGTGCATAGGATAGATGTATCCTCCCTTTCACAATGTGTAGATCATGCATAGGATAGATGTATCCTTCCTTTCACAATGTGTAGATCCCAAATAATTGGGGTTCACACAATGTAAGGTGGATGATACATATATCTGATACACAAAATAATTATTGCATATTTAGGCATATAAATAAGGACTTCTTTATGGAAATGGTTCATTATGCAAAGGTTCTTCAATCAAAGAGGATTACCTTTTCACCCATGGCTTCTTGAATGAGAATGGTATCCCCAGACATCCTCTCAATGACCTCTCCAGTATTTGTTTGAGTGTCAAAGAATTCAATGTCTTGTCTTAGTATCGTTTTCAAGTACAAACTACGTATACGGGCAGACTGCCTCTCTCCCGTTACTATCCAGTTCGATACCTCTACAACATATGGCACAAAGTGATCATCAATTAAAATGACTCATCTAATTAGCACCAATTAAATCCAAGGGCTAAATCTAGTTGAATGCTAGCCATTATTAGGGGATCCTTAGCCAACATGTGCTCCTATTACATGACAGAAACTTCTCAATATATATGAAACACTTATATTTGAATTATAAGCTTTTTATGCACATGTTATTGGCTCTAGTGAAGCACTCTATCATGCACCAACCTTGAAGGATTCTTGTACCGATTGCATATTCTGTTGTTTTGAAATGAAAGTAACTCATTTATCATGTACGCATATATGTGTGTGTGTGTTAGCTCCACAAGGCCAGTTGACTCAATGTGCAATGACCATATAGAGAAAATATTACAGAAAGAAAAAACATGCAACCGTGCAAGAAAGAATTGGCAACATTCTGCTCTTACGTAGAAGTGCAGCGATTCCTGCACCAATTGCCAAGTACACAAAGTATAATGCCACCTGAAAATCAAACAGGCACATACTAGTAAGTCAACAAATTTTCATTAGTGGAAAAGGGACCTTCATCTCCAATAAAGCACAAAGAGAGATTATAAAGAAAAATGATGATTTGTTCCCTAGTACATTTCTTCTACAGCATCTCAATTTGTAACCCACACCCCCCCAAAAAAAACCCATGTCATATATACCAACACATTGTCACTTTTGCAATTAAATTGTGCCACGTAGCTTCCAGCATGGCGGTAAACTTCTTGAAATCTCCATTTTTTTTTTAATTAAAAAATGAATCTAGACCTATCCAATTACTCCTTAATTATTTCCCTAATTTATTGTTCACTAGTATGTAGCTTCATGCATGTGCACAAGTTCAATTAAAAAAAAATCACAATTATACAATTCAAATTAAACCTTTTTTTTTTCTCAAAAAAAAAAAAAAAAAACTTTTTTTGAGAAGAGGTTCAAATTATACATAGTATTAGCTTACAATTTTTTATTCTATACATTTCTAAAATATGTAATGGTTTCTCATTATATATATATATATATATATATATATGATTTAGAATTTAATTGGTTTTGAACTCTTCGGTTTTTGCAATCAATAATTCACTTGCCACAAAAATTATTAAAAACTTAGATAGACACAAGGTAAAAAATTGGACTTTAATTAAAATCTAATTTAGAATCTAATTGAGAATCTCTTTCTCAAAAAAAAAAAAAAATCTAATTGAGAATCTAATTGGATTTCAAAAAATTGGACTTCACTTGGCCCTAAATCTATATCTATATATTACTAAAAGCTAAAACGTAGCATTTAATGTTGTTAGGCTCATGTTGAGCCACATTAGCAGCTAAATCATCATTTTTTTTTCCAATTTTTCTTATATATTTTTTTAAACGTTTTCTCTTTTAAGGTGACTTAAAAACTCCATTATTTAAAAGTTAAAATATCTTTTAACCATTATTTTTATTATTAATTTTCCAAAACTCTCCATGCCTTTTACCTCTTCATCTACCCACTACTTTCTACCTTAATATCATTATTTCTCTACCTTTTGATCTTCCTTTATTTTGACTCTTCATATTCTCAACATCTTACTATAAATTTGATATTTTCTTTTTCATTCTAAGCATAGTTTTCTCACACAAAAAAGGTCACTTCTCTCTCTCTCTCTCTCTCTCTCTCTCTCTCAATTTGTTTTTCATTTTTTGTTTTTTTTTTATTGCATCAATTCTTTAGGTTGATGAATTTTTGTGTTAATTAGAATTCTACTTTGATTAAATATTATCCTACTACATTATACATATAGTATATAATAATATAATGTTATTATATTACATAGAATGACTTGGATAATTTGATGTTTATTGCTATATATTTTATTTTTACTCTTTTTTCTCTCATCTTATTTTATTCAACATGTAAATCCAGTCACATCCTCCATACTATTAAATTATGCAGCACAAATCAAGAAAATGGCTAGATACAAACTTGCCTTCCTTTACCATACATTGGGGGAATCAATATATTTGTGTGATAAAGGGTCATATAATTTATAATTTAGATAGCACCCTTTGTATGTGTCTAGGCTCATAGATTGAGCAATTTGTAGATTTAAAAGGCTATTGAGAATGAACTTTTTGAATCAAGTCTAAAAAAATATGAACTACTATATATCATTTAAATAAAAATTTTTATCATAGATGCATTAATATTTTTTTGCCACAAATTTAAATCACACAAACTTAATAATTTTATATTATGTGTTAGCATCGTCTCTGCTTCTTTTTATTCTTCTCAAAAATATTATGTATTATCTTTAAAGGATGCCAACAATATTGATCTTATGGGAAAAGTTACATAAAATATTGAGAAAAAAATGTTTTATATTACAATCTACTCAAAATGTTTTTGAAATATTTAAACCTTTCTATTTTTCATATCACTGACGTGATTTATAAATACCACATGCGTTAACTTAAGTTTTAATATTCTTAAGTTGTTTTGGCAAAAAGAAAAAGGGAAAGAAAAAAAAAAAAAGGCTGTCACAAAAGAGGAGTTCATGTAAAATTTCTTGCAAAATGAAATATCTGTTTTGTAAGGTCACCAGACTTGATAATTTGCAAATGATGGAACCACTCGCAACAATATTTGCACAGTTATATAGTTACAGCTAAAAAAATTTTGTATACTTTTAGTCTTCAAAAAACACACATCTACAAGTGGTTAAATGTTCATCTTGGGTAGTTTTAAGTTTTCATATAATTTTGCGTATATTCATCTATTTTAATTTAGATTTTTTTTTTCAAAAAAAATTATTAATTTAGATATTTATAAGTAAAAAATGAAATAATGATTCATGAATAATAATAATAAAAATTATCTATACATATTTATCTTGTGCGATTGTAACTTTACATATAATTTTGCATTTATGTATTCATCTACTTTAATTTAGATGTTTATAACTTAATAATGAAATCTATAAATAAGGTAATTAAAACAATCACATTTCTACAATTCAAAAAGTCACAATTTTTTTTTAAAAGGCCTTTTACATTTCCTTGGAATTATTTTTAAATTTTTTTATAAAACCTTTGACATACCACTAACCTAACCACTTCATACATTAAAAAAAATTTAAGGCTCATTATTACTTTAGTTAATATATTATGGATATCTTAATTGATTGAGACCAAACTAGAGAAATGTCTTTCATATTTCCTTGAAAATTCAGAAGGGGAAAAAAAAAAAAACCCTTTGACATACCACTAGCATAACTACATCTATAACTATTTAAGCCTGGTATCTATTTCTTATTGATAACCATAAAATTTACAACTAGCATGGGAACATACAAAGTAATAAAGAATAAATGAAGGAAGATAAAAAGAAATGAAATCAAATGTCAATTAATAACCGTTATTTGGAAAATAAAAAGGTGGTCAAGAGGAGTAAAAAATAAAATAGAGATGGCTATACAAAGGACATTAATTAAAAACTTTATAGTACAATAAAATCAACAATTAAATATAATAATACAAAATTTGAACTTAAAACCAATCAAACTCTGACTCAGGAAATAATATATATATATATATATATATATATGAAATCATAATCTTCATATACCATGACTTAAGAAAATTTAATGAATAGTTTTACCTCTTATTTAATGTCTATGTTATGCAAATCATCAATCAATAAATATATGATAATAGTAAAAAATGTTATAGACAAGATTATGAAAAACATGATAAATCTTTTTTTTTTATTTTAAAAAAAAAAAAACTCTTTATAAAGTCTAGAGACTAAAATAATATTTTATTTAAAAAATTATCATGCGTAACACACGGGTCTGCGACTAGTTAAATATTAAATGAGACACATGATGAAAAATTGAGAATCCTATTAAAATATAATTGGATTTTTTCTAAACTTTAGCTATTAATATATATATATAGATTACTATTATCCAAATCCCTTAAAAGTTATAATATTTTTCATTAATGGTATATTTTGCATTTACTTAATTCTTGGAGCATTACGTACAATCAAACTTGTCAAAATCAGGATCTTAGGCAAAATCGGTGAGAATGCTTTGTAGATCCAATTGTAGGATCAAATCTAGTAATGATTTATAGACAAAATGTAACCTATATTTTTAATAAAAATATTTTTCTAATTTGATTTATTTATTTTTGCATTTGCAAAGGCTACTTCAAATTTTTTTTTTCTTTCAATATATGTAACCCCCCCAAAAAATGCTAGATAATAAACTCCCCAGATCACACTACAATATACATCAATATTTGTGAAAGTTTGAATGCCAAAAATAAAAAATTTGTAACATTCCTATCCAAAAAAAAAAAGTTGTAACATTAAAAATAGAAAAAAGAGTACCAAATAATTGCAGTATTGCACCAACACAATTAATACAAACTCAGCCATTTCATCAAATATACAAGGATGTTTCAAGCCTTCTAGATTAGCAAAACATTTTCCTTCATCCTATCATTTTTTTTTTAATACAACATTTCATCCTATATCATATATGTTTCATGTTCAGCTAGAGATATCAATACCCAAAACAATAACCAAAAAAAGATCTAACAACCATGCATGCATGCAAAACCAGGAAACAAAAGAAAAAAAGACCTACAAGACATTGCAAAAAACAAAAATGCATACCTTAGCCACTTCATCAACGACCTTGGATGGGTCGCTGGAGCCAAACGAGTTGATCAGCTTCCCAAATATGATCGTCATGAGCGGCTGCGCTAACCCATTGCCCACAGCACCTATTGTGCCCATAGTCATGAAGAACAGGTCGAATTTGTCGGCGAAAGTGAACATCTTATAGAATGGAACCCTCTGCTTATCAATTTTCGCGGCCATGTCTTCTGATTCGTTTCCTCCATTTCCATCACCACCTCCTTCCTTGATCGCCATTTGTGTTTTTTGTTTCTCTCTGTCTCTGTCTCTGTCTCTTGGCTCTAAACAAAAAAGCAATGGTATTGCTTTTTTTTATGAAGCGAATAAAAAATAAACATTCATGCATATATATATAATGAAACAAAGAAACCTATATATAGGTTTTGGTTTTGTTAATGCGCGTTTTACACGTTATTGTAACAAAAAAATAAAAATAAATAACATTAACGAAATACAGGAAGGAAATATGTAATTGAAATGTCCCTAGGGCCTGTTTTGTCGCCACAAACATAGTGCATGAATTCAAAATCCCTGTTGGGAAACTTATATATAGCATTCTTTAATTTGTAAGAAAGAAAATGCTAAAGCTACAAAACTTATGTCTTACAAAATATTTTACACACTTTACGATTAGTGGGAATTTGGTCAAGAGTATAGGGATGCTTTTAATCCGTACATACATCAACCCTTCTTACGACCAATCTATTAATAGGCAAAATTTAGAGAAAATTCAATTAAATTCTACAACTGAAGTCTAATTTTGTACCATATATCCTAAATTATTTATTTTTAGAGAAAGTTTTACTTCCTAATTTTGGAGTCAAATGTGGGATTATATCATTTTTTTTTTTTTTTTTATAAACATGTGGGATTATATCATAAATATTCATCCATGTGACAATTTACATTCTCTCCTTAATAATATTCTTACAAGACTTTTTAAAGAGTTAAAAAAAATATAAGAATGACTATCAATAATATTTAAATTATATATGTAAGAATTAAACCATGCATTTTAATGTATATCTTTTAAGTATATTTATGCATATGCACAGGATTACAAGCTAGTTTTTATAATAGGCTTCTTTTAGAAAGAAAAATTATTAGGTACTTTCAAAGTAGAGTAAAGTGGTGCTCTCTCTCTCTCTCCTCTCACATTTATTGTAGATTTTGCAAATTAAATTTATGATGGTCAGTCATGAGGGAACACCACGTCACTTAATAAATTTCCCTTCTAGAAGCTTTTCATATTATTACTAACTAGTCGCTAACCCGTGCGATGCACCAGAAAACTATTAGAAAATAATAAAGCATGCATATATTAAAAGACAATTTAAGTTCATGTGTGCTTGCAAGGGATACATACCTAAATAGTTCTTGCGGTAGAAATAAAAGACTTATCTTTGAGATAAAGAAAAGATGTAAACAAACTAACCTTACATAAAACAAATTTAAAAAAAAAAAAAAAAACTAAAACTGATGTCACGGGAAATTCAGCCAAAATAAAAAATATAATGATTCTTCAAAGACAATGGTATTCCCTCTCCAATGATAAAATAATAGAGATGGGGAGAGGAAGTTACCTAGAACATATTTTGTCTAAGTGTAGACCACAAAACCTGCAAAAAGTAAAGACATCTCCATTTATCTAATCACCAGCTCCTATTTTGCAGCAGGGAGATTGCACAAATTTAATTTGCTAGAGAATAGAAAACTCAAGAAATATATAATAATAGTTATTGAAGTCATAATAACATATGCTTGAACTCCTCTAGATTGTTCTGCTTATGCCTGCCACCAAAGCAAACCACGATGGGGCGTCCCTTCTTAGCCAGGCCTTGCATAAAGAGCTTGCAAACTAATTGTTCTGTTTTCTAACTTGAGAGAGGGGTAAGGTTGCTAGGGTTTTGTAGAACTTGAATGCTTTAGAGCTTCCTACGTTTGGAGAGAGAGAGAGTTTGCAGAAATCGTGACTTTATATTTTTTAACTTGAGAGAGGGGTAAGGTTGCTAGGGTTTTGAGGAGTTATAATTTTTATTTATTTTTTATTTTTTAAATATTGTGCTGACGTGGAAAATTGTGGTGCCTTTTTATTTTTTAAATATTGTGCTGATGTGGAAAATTGTGGTGCCAGCAAAGGTTTCGGTTTTATATATATATTAAATATTGTGCTGACGTGGAAAATTGTGGTGCTAGCAAAGGTTTCGGTTTTATATATATATATATATAGACTAGTCGCTAACCCGTGCGATGCACGGGAAAACTATTAGAAAATAATAAAGCATGCATATATTAAAAGACAATTTAAGTTCATGTGTGCTTGCAAGGGATACATACCTAAATAGTTCTTGCAGTAAAAATAAAAGACTTATCTTTGAGATAAAGAAAAGATGTAAACAAACTAACCTTACATAAAACAAATTTAAAAAAAAAAAAAAAAAAACTAAAACTGATGTCACGGGAAATTCAGCCAAAATAAAAAATATAATGATTCTTCAAAGACAATGGTATTCCCTCTCCAATGATAAAATAATAGAGATGGGGAGAGGAAGTTACCTAGAACATATTTTGTCTAAGTGTAGACCACAAAACCTGCAAAAAGTAAAGACATCTCCATTTATCTAATCACCAGCTCCTATTTTGCAGCAGGGAGATTGCACAAATTCAATTTGCTAGAGAATAGAAAACTCAAGAAATATATAATAATAGTTATTGAAGTCATAATAACATACGCTTGAACTCCTCTAGATTGTTCTGCTTATGCCTGCCACCAAAGCAAACCACGATGGGGCGTCCCTTCTTATCCAGGCCTTGCATAAAGAGCTTGCAAACTGATTGTTCTATTTTTTAACTTGAGAGAGGGGTAAGGTTGCTAGGGTTTTGTAGATCTTGAATGCTTTAGAGCTTCCTACGTTTGGAGAGAGAGAGAGTTTGCAGAAACCGTGGCTTTATATTTTTTAATTTGAGAGAGGGGTAAGGTTGCTAGGGTTTTGAGGAGTTATAATTTTTATTTATTTTTTATTTTTTAAATATTGTGCTGACGTGGAAAATTGTGGTGTCTTTTTATTTTTTAAATATTGTGCTGATGTGGAAAATTGTGGTGCCAGCAAAGGTTTCGGTTTTATATATATATTAAATATTTTGCTGACGTGGAAAATTGTGGTGCTAGCAAAGGTTTCGGTTTTATATATATATATATAGACTAGTCGCTAACCCGTGTGATGCACGGGAAAACTATTAGAAAATAATAAAGCATGCATATATTAAAAGACAATTTAAGTTCATGTGTGCTTACAAGGGATACATACCTAAATAGTTCTTGCGGTAAAAATAAAAGACTTATCTTTGAGATAAAGAAAAGATGTAAACAAACTAACCTTACATAAAACAAATTAAAAAAAAAAAAAAAAAAAAAAAAAAAAAAAAAAAAAAAAACTAAAACTGATGTCACGGGAAATTCAGCCAAAATAAAAAATATAATGATTCTTCAAAGACAATGGTATTCCCTCTCCAATGATAAAATAATAGAGATGGGGAGAGGAAGTTACCTAGAACATATTTTGTCTAAGTGTAGACCACAAAACCTGCAAAAAGTAAAGACATCTCCATTTATCTAATCACCAGCTCCTATTTTGCAGCAGGGAGATTGCACAAATTCAATTTGCTAGAGAATAGAAAACTCAAGAAATATATAATAATAGTTATTGAAGTCATAATAACATACGCTTGAACTCCTCTAGATTGTTCTGCTTATGCCTGCCACCAAAGCAAACCACGATGGGGCGTCCCTTCTTATCCAGGCCTTGCATAAAGAGCTTGCAAACTGATTGTTCTGTTTTTTAACTTGAGAGAGGGGTAAGGTTGCTAAGGTTTTGTAGATCTTGAATGTTTTAGAGCTTCCTACGTTTGGAGAGAGAGAGAGTTTGCAGAAACCGTGGCTTTATATTTTTTTAACTTGAGAGAGGGGTAAGGTTGCTAGGGTTTTGAGGAGTTATAATTTTTATTTATTTTTTATTTTTTAAATATTGTGCTGATGTGGAAAATTGTGGTGCCTTTTTATTTTTTAAATATTGTGCTGATGTGGAAAATTGTGGTGCCAGTAAAAGTTTCGGTTTTATATATATACAAGGCGCTAAACCTAAACGCCGCAAGACCACATCAGCAACTTAAAAAAATAATAAAATAGGGAGATCTGATAAAAGAAAATAATACATGGTATACACCCCTAAAGCCACGATAATCTTAGAGAGAGAGAGAGAGAGAGAGAGAGAGAGAGAGAGATATGAAGAAACCATACCTCCAAATTATCGAGTCACCAACAGACCCAAGGAGGAAAGGGTGAGCATTAAGAGAGACAGAGAGAACTCGACTAAGAGAATTATTTTGTAAAACTTTTTTTTTTTTTGGGGGGGTGGGGTTGTGATTTATTTGGTTTGGGATTTGTGATTTGTGATTTTTTTTTCTTGCATATGGTCTTGTAGACAGGTTTTACTGCGTATGGTCTTGTAATAGGGTTTTATATAGAGTAGTTTTGTTTAAAAAAATAATAAATATATAAGATATAAAACCGAAAATAAAAAGAAAATTAAAATAGTGGTGACGTGGAAAAAATAATAAATATATAAGATATAAAACCTAAAATAAAAAGAAAATTAAAATAGTGGTGACGTGGAAAATTGTGGGAGCTTCAAAAGTTTCGGTTTTATATATATATATAGATTAAATATTGTGCTGACGTGGAAAATTGTGGTGCCAGTAAAGGCTTCGGTTTTATATATATATATATATATATATATATATATATTAGAAAAAAAAAAAAAAAAGAATAAAGAAAAAGAAGAAGTTAGAAAGCCAAACTAGAGTATCCCTGTCACCACAAAAAATCCTATGCAGATAAGTCTGGTTAGAACTTAGAAATAGCACTATCCAAAGTAACTTTTGCAGCAAGCATCGACCTCTAATGCGAGGGGATTTAAATCATTGGACGTAAAGAGTAGAATTGGTAAGGGCTTTCTATATTTACACCCTCCAATATTGTGTCAGGTAGATTTTTGTAAATAAATAAAAAAAATAAAGATTGATATTATTATTATCTAATATAATTAGAAAATCTAAAATCCCATCGTCAAAGAACTGTGAATGATTCTAACAAATTTTCTAAAATTTTCTTTGTTTCACTGCTGTTTAAGATTTGACCGCAAGACAACTTGGCACAATTTAGGCATCTCTTTGTTCTTGATCTATGTTGAGTATAACCATTTTTACCATGAGAAGTGTTATGTTTACAACATTTTATCATAAGTGGTAAATTGTTATTGGTTTTAATTTGAATTCAAAAATTAAATTACTTTTTTGTCCACACATAATAACCTGAAACAACCTACTATTTAGAATTTATTATGAAAATGTAGTGAAAATATTATAGGCATAAAATTTTTCTTTGACCATCTAATAAAATGTTTGGGATTATTTAGTTCAACTATTAATGTTCAGGTATATCATATAAACTTCAATTTATTATTATTATTATTATTATTATTATTATTATTATTATTTTTGACATATTGATATTGATATAGGGGGAAAAAATAGAAGAGAGATTATTGGCCAATGAATGAGGAAGAATGTTGTAGACATGTGATTTCTCTCTTTTTATTTATTTATTTACTAGATGCACTCAAGTGACAAGACAATCACATAAGCACAATGAACACACAAACTTGAAAATTATTTGATTTATCAGCCTTAGTAGACTAGATCCTATTTTTTTTGCGTAAAAATTGTAATTTATGGTGTACCAACTGTATATTCTGGACCTACGTCCTTTATGTGTAGTGCTTCTCGGGCATTACTTGACTACTGTGTAGTGCCTACTATTCCTGATTGCTGTTCTACTGTTATATATGATAGAATGATTACTAGCTAGACTAGAGTACTAATAGACTATGCTAGAAATGCTAATGTTGTTGTTGGAATTCACTCATTGGATTGCTTTCATTATGATTTATCATTTAGGTATAGATAGTTACTTGTGTACGGTCAATGGGTCGTTGCTGTTTTGTTTAAGCGTGTGTCTGTGATATATTAAGATTTGATATCTATCTTATTGTGGTTGAGATTTATCCTAACTTTATGTGTTTAATGTGTGTTAGTGTTACTGTGTTTATCAATTTATTCTTTTATTTTTTTTGGTTTTTTTCTTCTAGATTTTGTAATTGATATGTTTTTGGTTTATAATGTTAATTATTGATGGTTGATTTGTAATGCTTTACTCTTTGTCTGGGAGTTCTTAAATGACTGGAACGAGTAAATCATAAAGAGATGGAAAAGAATGGAATGAAATTGAATATATTTGAGAGAAATGAATGAAAAAAAAAAGGAATGTAATGGAATTAATCAATCTTGTTTGGATGTTTAGAAACAAAGGAATCAAAGGTAAGTAACTTTGTTTAATTTGGGAGTAATATAGAGGGAAAATAATAAAATTGTTTTATGATAATATATTACTAATATATATTGATTAAAACAATGCAAACCCAAGTGTAGACTATTTGCAAGTAACAATATCTCGCTGAGTCTAAGGTTGATCCACATGGAATGATTGACACTAAT
Source organism: Quercus lobata (assembly GCF_001633185.2). Classification (NCBI taxonomy): domain Eukaryota; kingdom Viridiplantae; phylum Streptophyta; class Magnoliopsida; order Fagales; family Fagaceae; genus Quercus; species Quercus lobata. Next base: position 60,788,582 of record NC_044908.1, read on the forward strand.
GTAAAACCCTCTATTATTAACAACAAAATAAAAATAGTTGTTTGTTTTTTTTTCCAACAAAAAATGGAGCAAGATAATACTGAAATTACAATTGAAAATAGCATAATAAATTTGAGAGAAATTAATTAATGGAGAAAAACACTAGGGATTCAAAGATCCACATAATATTTCATCATATGAACTTGGATTATTTTTAACTTAATTAAGGTAGAGAGCCAACTCGCCTAATTGGAAGACAAAACGACAAAGTACTCAAACAATATGTAGATTAAATATAAATGATTGAGCAAGTACTTCAATTGGCAAATTGTAACAGATCAAGGAGTTCAAGCATTCAATATATATAAAAATCATATTAAATCTTAAAAGCTTGTCAACATGCAATGATTCTCAATAATAAACTCAATGGCAAAACTTAAATAAAGTACCTTATGTAATGTACTTTAGGTTCCTCTTTTAAAATTTAAACACATGGCTATTTTGTAGAAATACTAAACCGTGTCAAATCTAATTTTACATAGTGTGAGAAATCTCAACCAATTAGTCCTTTCTCTTTTGAGTTCCAGTAGCAAAACTGTAGTGCCCCCAGCTCAAAAAAAAAAAAAAAAGCTATTTTGTAGAAATACTAAACCGTGTCAAATCTAATTTTACATAGTGTGAGAAATCTCAACCAATTAGTCCTTTCTCTTTTGAGTTCCAGTAGCAAAACTGTAGTGCCCCCAACTCAAAAAAAAAAAAAAAAAAAAGGTCAGGTTTATTTTTGGACACCCATATGCCCCACCTACCCCATTCATTACCACCACACATCACCCTCCCTTCTCTCCCTCTTTGGCCGGTCAACTAAGGGTATTCTACACTTTGTTCTTTTTCTTTTCTTTCACGCAAACACTCCTCTCTCACTCTATCTTACTCTCCCACCGGTACCCACTCATCACCGCCATCTCCACCATCTTTTTTCGGGAAGATCACCGGAAAAATTCTTAGGAACCTCTAAGCATCTTTATATCTTTTATTTGAGGTAAAAACTCCTAATTTTTTTGATGGGGTTTTTATATATATTTTTTGAGGTTCTTTTATCTAAACTTTGTAAATGATATTCATGCGATTTATGAGTTTCTTGGGTGATATTCTTGTGATTATGTATGTGGGTTTTGATTTGGTGGACTTATTTGAAAAGTGGGAACTACTTATTAAGTGATGAGATTTTAATGTTACGGAGAATACCTAGAATGACTTAAGTTTATAAATTGGAGTGTATGCCTTGCAAATTAAATTGTTGAGAAACTTTGGAAGTGGAATAAATTATTTGTGAGGTTAAATACTTAGGCTTGCCTATTAATTTCTTATTTAGCGATTTCAAATTCGTAGCTAGATGCAGTGTCAAGTTTTATGCTTATTGTGATAGGTTTTCTTGGTAATGTTTAGGTTGTAGTACATCTATATCTCCTTTTAGAGCGTTGGAAGTTAGGTTTTTTGTGGATTGCAAGGTAAGTAGCTTTTTAATAGGATTTTTGGAAAATAACCATGTTGCATAAATGTTGTTTTGGGTTAGACACATTTTAGAAAACTATTTATAGAAACTTATATTTTCCTAAAAACTATGGTGTTGTAACCTTAATGTATATGACTATTTATGAAAAGTGCATTATATTTGGTATTGTATATAGGAAAATGTATGAATTGTTGACATGGAAATATGAGCATCTTTGATAATGGATTTCATGAAATTATTGTATTGTTGCAATTTCTAAGGAGGTTTTAATGCTAGTAAGATTTGGGAAATGGATAAAAAAATCTTATTGCAATGAATGATTTTAAGGACCTTAAGAATTTTATGGATATCTTGGTTATTGGACAATTTTATGAAACTACTTGGAAAGTAAACCGTGTATTTTGAATACATTTAATTTGTGAGCTTCTGATGTGATTTTGCGTTGTACCACGATATTGGTGATTATCCCATGTTTATGACAATGAGTTAGGTTAGAGCCTCTCACTTTGCATGACGTAGGTAAATCCTTGAGTGTGTGAGAGGCTGCTGTCCATAGGGTCAAAAGACCACATGCAAAAGGGGTACTGTGTAACGCATCCTTCCCTGCTATCCATGGGGGGAATAGGTAAATCCTTGAGTGTGTGGGTGAAGCTAAGTAGGGCCAAAAGACCACATGCAAAAGACGTACTCTATGACGCGTTCTCCCTTGCTGCCTATGGGAGGGGGTGGGGGGGGGGGAAGGTAAATCCTTGAAATTGTGGGTGAGGCTACTGCCCATGAGGCCAATAGACCACATGCCAAAAGAGGTACATATCATGCTAGTGGTTTGTGGGTTCTAACTTGTCTCTATGGCGGTATAATTTCTTTGTGACATTTTCGTCTTTGTGGCGGCTTGTCATGTGGCTTGGGTTGGCTTTTCAGGTTTTTGGAACAATGTTATTATGCTCATAGTATATATATTAAGTAGTTTCATGGTAATCATTTTTGAGAAGCTTTGGGTGGCATTATTTAGTTATGCTTCTCATTTTATCAATGAAATAATTTTGCAGTTTTTAGCTAGAAATTCTCAAATTGTTTCATGTTGTAATATGCACATAATCATAAAACTTGCATTTCCGCTACCTCCATTAATTGTGTTACTTTCTAGGCCCTATCTCATCCCATTATTTTATCAAAAAATTTTAGAGTAGACAGCGATCCTTTTGAAACAGTTTTTTGTAGCTAGCAGTAGTTAGACAAATTACTAATGGAGGCTGATCTTTCGTAATGGTGATCGTTAGGTGTTGTACATCCTGGAGGAAGCTTGATACATTCTTTTGTAGTCAAAAGCAATGATGACTTTTATTCCCACTGATGGGAGAAGCTAATGATGTGTAATTATATTTATTCAGACGTCCATCCTTTTGTGGTTAATGGTCTTTGTAATTATAGAATAAAGCTCTAACTCACTTTGGAAGTATCTTTAATGAAATTATTATGAAAATTCTTGATGTTGGTACTTGGTATGAATCATTTGAATTGAATTGTCAAAAAGGAAAAATCTACTGGTACCTTTGGGTTGTATTTCTCATGTTTTGGACACTTTTGGGTACAGGACGTGACAAAAACTCTCTCATTCTCCTGTTCTCTCTTTGCTAGAAATCAAACCACTTGAACAAAAAATCAAACATAGGTGAGCGAATTTAATATCTCGAAAAATAATCTTGAGGGTACCTTTGGGGTTCAAGAGCGAGATGTACATTTTGAGTCTATTGGGTAACCCAAATCTCTGTAGCCCCACTTTGAAACCCTTGCATCCATGTTCGAAACCTAAACAACCTTTGTCCTATGTTGTTTTAGCTATGCTAGTTGTCTGGGTTGTAATCCTACTCGTGTCTCTTGTGTTATGGTTTTACAAAACCAAATTTCTAGCATTTGGTAACAAAACCCAAAAGAAATGGAAGGGAATCGCATTCCATCGAATGGGTCAGGATTCAGTGAGGAAGACATTTTTGCATATCAAAGAAAAGAAAATTTGATTGGATGGTTGGATATATAAGTTGAAACTCAGATGTGTCAAATATTAGCAATTAGGACTTAGAAGGCTTTGGGAAAAGAGAGAGCTGCTGCCCCTGGGTTGGGTTTCTCATGCGGTGAGAGATAAATTTAACGCCGTTTAATATTTCTATCAAGTTAGCCATGCTGTTTAGATACATAAGGTACTATATTTAAGTTTTTTCTTAAAATGAATCCCAATAATCAATCAGCAATCCGTAAAAAGCATATAGATAATCTCAATATCACATGATAAAAATATTAGGTTTCACCTTTAATCCTAACTAGAGATTTAGCCACACATATTTATGCAAAATAAAGCCGTCAAAACAATGCTAAATGTCTAAAAGAAATAAACATAAGATGAAAAACGTTCTAGGTTTTTTCCTCCTCTATAACCTCAACCTCCTCTAAAAGAAAAAAAGAAAATCCCTCAAATTTTGGATGTGAATCCCTTAATTTTTGGAGTTTTTTTTTTTTTTTTTTTTTCACTATCAGTTTCCAGCTCACGTTTGATCTCCAAAACGATTTTTCTGAATTTGTGGTAAACTATAAAGTCGTAGATATATCCTTGAGTCTTTCTGTGGTCAAAAGAATAAGGTCAATCGAAAATCTATGTAAAAAGTTATGGCAAAATATTGAGACACCATAGGTTGTTTCCATATCAAGATTTTTCCAATTTTGGCTTGAACGAATTTATTTCTTTTCTTTTTTATTCTCACACATTTTTACTTATTTAATACTTCAAAAACCATGTCTCATTTGAGTTTAACTCTTGGATTCTCTTGACTGAACGTTTGCATGATTAGCCTATTAGTTTTAATCTTCTACAAAAGAAAAATATACGTAATAAGTATATTTTAGAGAAAACTTTCAAATTCATATATTTATGTGTAATTGAACATTTAATTTTTGTGATATTGCCTACAAAAACTAAGATAATAGTGTAATTTTAAGCAATTATCATTAGACCGCTATTTTAAAATTAAAAGCTAAATATATAGGGGTATTTCTAGAGTTCTAGTAAAAAAGTTTATCAAATTTAATTTCATTCCCTCAAATGCTTCCCAATTTTAGGGGAGTGAAAATTTAAGCTTTTAGAGGAATAAAGAGGAATGAGTGTTCTTTCCTACCAATTTCATTCTTTCTCACTTATACTTCGAAACGAAACAAAAGAAGGAACCTTCCATTTTTTCCATTAAAACTTCCAAACAAATGAAGGGAAGAAAAATATTCTAAAAATATTCTTTTCATTCCTTTACATTCCATCACTTTCCCTCCTCCCAAACGAGATGTTAAGGGTTTAAAGTTAAGCCTAACATGTATAAAGAAAGCCTAAGTTTTAAAGTCAAAACTAGCAAGAAATGCCTAGTTTCTTTTTAGGAATAAAAAAAAAGCCCAAATGGCTTTAAAAAAATCAAATTTTTTTTTTTAAGACCTAGTTGAAAAAAAAAAAACCAAAATTGTCTCAAAAATACATTTCTTTAGTGGAAAATAAGCCCAAATTTTAGAACCATCTTTTAAAAGTGACTCATAACTAAACTAACCACACCAATGGGTTCCAATTACCTCAATTGGTAAAGTCTCTGATGGTTGTATAAGAGATCTATGATTTAATCTCCGCCTACACCAAAAATTGATTAGTGTCTTGGTCTGATGAGGTTTGATGATAAAGAGTTATCATCAAGAGCGGATGCCATAAGTTAAAACTCTCTCTCTCTCTCTCAAAAAAAAAAAAAAAAAAAAAAAAAAACCACACCAAAAGGATATGGTGCACCGCACCTTGTATAAACCGGTTCTTACCCCTCCATAGGTGGGGTGCGGTCAGGCATAAGGGAAAATCACACTCTATAGGTGTGGTGCAAACCCTACCTCCCAAAACAAGCCAAACTACACCATGTGCAGGCCTACATGAACATTGCAGATGGTAATAAGTGTACGTAATTGGTTAAGAGACAAGGTTGAAACCCCCAAATAGATGCAATACAACTTGCAAAGTTGTGAGGTATTTCTTGATAGGCTTATATGGAGTACATAGTTCAAGTGTGGGGAATTTTTCACAACGTTGCATTGATGTTGCCAAAGTCTTGAATGCCCCAATTTTCTATGTAAAAGCTAATGACCAGAGGTTGTTCTGTTTGTGTGCTTACAACTTAGTGGCATAGGACTTTCCATTGAGATGTGGTTGATTTAGTTTATTATCAACATAATAATATATATCCCTAATGTTGTAGTGTAAGATATTTACATACAATACTAAAGGAGTGTTATTTGATAATTGATGTTTGTTATGAGTTTCTTCTCTTTTTAGTCAAATTGTATTCTCTTGATATTTTTTCCTTCAACTATTATATATTTTAACTTTATTATGGTTATGTAGAAAACAAGTACCATGTTTTATTCTTTTTTTTTTTTGCTGAGAATACCATGTTTTGTTCTTGATGTATTTGCTTCTTAGCATCTACAAATATCTAAAAGTTGAAGTGTAACATTTATTATTGCTACGCTCCAGTTAAGCCACGTCAGCCCCATGTCATCATTTATTTTCTTTATTTCATTTTTATTTTTCGATTTATCGATTGACATTTATTGAGCATCTCCTTAGATTCAGGTGTTACTCTATCTCCAACTCTACTGTGTGTCTCTCCATTAACCCAGACTCTTCAGATGTTGCTATTATATGGAATTTTGATAGTTACCGACAGATTGCAACCTCTTCACCTCCTCACCTTTCATTTCTTTCTTTATAAATTATTAGTTGTTCTCTCTCCACAAATTGATCGGTATGGCCTTCAATGGGATAGTTTCTTGAGTGTTTTAACCGTTCTTTCTGTCATGACTCAAGTTTGTCTGCCAAAACCCAATCAAATGAGTGCAAGAGACAGAGAATGACTCTAGAGCTTGCAGATGAAACTGAAGCACATGAGAGGCAAACATTAGTAGCTCAGGTCCAAAGGTTATGAACTCAAAATGAGTTTTGTTATTTTTATGATTTTGATTATTTATTTATTTATTTCCATCTCATTACTTAAAAAAAAAATGTAATTCAATTTTGGGATTTCATGATGAATGAGTTTGAGTTTTCATGGCCTCAAAACTATTTAAATATATTTTTTCTTTTTCAAAATTGATTTGAGTTTGGCATTTGATCATGTTTGTTATAAATTGCTTTATGGTTTCTCTTCTCTAGGCTGCAAGAATGTTACTCTCAATATGTTTGCTATAATATTTTTCTATTTAATAATTAACTTCAATGTGATGTTTTCATTTTGGCCTTTGTTTTATAGTAAGAGTGTTATTTACTTTCACCAAAGAGAAATTGCTATTGTTCTCTTTTTCTTGTCTCTTTTTATGGTGAACTAAATTTCTTTTTTTATCTCAATTCTGTTTGTCCACTCATTGACATATGTCAACAATCAAGCCTCGCAATCACTGGAAGCTTTTTATTCTATTGAAGATCATACCAATCAATTGGTAACCATTATTTTTTTAGAAACTTTTGAAAGAAGAGGAATAAATATATTTTTTTTCTTGGTTGGTGCTTGATAATTTGCTTTTTATGGTTCAATACACATCATATATATTAGATTTCCTTTTTCTTATATTAATATTTTGTTGTTTATTGTTTAATTGGACTGTTTGGTGACCCAAAAATTGTGAAAATGGAAGAGAAAAGAGAGTAGAGTTTGAATCTTAATTTTTTTTTTTTTTTGGTTGTATGGAACTTGGGATTTAACAGTTTAAATTTTTATTTTATCTTAATTTTTTAAATGAAACTTAAATTCTTCAAAGTACATCAATTTAAGTAGACTGTTGTGTTGTGGCCGAAATTTTTGTGTTTTGGACCTTAGTTGGTCTGTTTGGTTGATGAATAACTTTGTGGATTGTTTAGCTTTTGAGAAATTGTTTGGAATTTTAGGAGTGATAAAATTCAAAGAACTGAATTCCTTTTAAATTCCATTAGCATCTAGCTTTAAACTAATTGTTGTGTGGATGGAAAAATTAATTGGTTCTTGATTATTGAATATCTATCTATAATATTCTGTACATGAACAATAGTTGGGTTTGAAGTTTTAGATTTTGGATTATGTAATTTTTTTCAACAACTTGATTTTCTATTTAGAATTTTCTCCTCTTGAATATCTAGAATACTGTGTACATGAGTATTAGACAAAACTTAACAATACCCCTCTTTGCTAAGTTTTAAATTTTGAATTTTGCTATTTATTTCATTATTAAACACAGTATGATATAGCTGACGTGATCTAATGAAGGCAAAAACAACTACTAATTTTGGGGCATAACAATTGATATAATCTGATAATTTTCCGTAGCCATTTAAAGTTCATGAGTTGGAATGCTAATAGCTATCTTCTTTGGGGCAAAAGCAATTGGCCAAGCTCAGCACGTTTGCCTCCAACTTTGACCACAACATGTTGGAAAATTTTTATAAAATTATTATTATTGATTAAATGGTCATTTAAGTGGAAAGATCAAATTAATTTATTTTTCATATCCTTCTCATTAGTTTTCTTTTTTACCAAATTTTGAGATTTGCAAATTACTTTCTATTTAATAATTAATTTAAGAATAATGCTATAACCACAAACTATTTTATAACATTTTTACAAACTGTTGATGTGGTCAACCTTTTATTGGTTTTCATCTAAACCCCCCATTAATATCACTTTTTTATTTACCAATCATCACTCATTACATCAGCAGTTTGTAAAATTTTTTGTAAAATAGTTTCTGTCTCTAGCATTATTCTTAATTTAATATATACAGTGATATAACGCATGGTTTAATTGTTTTTTACCACAAACTTAAAGGCTTAGGCAGAAGCTTTTTAAATCATAGAATTGATTGTCATGCGTTAACTACTTTTATGACAGACGTTTTGAATTCTTTAAATTCATAAACATTACCTATACAACTATGAAACAACGAGTAGAAAAAGCTACAATGTAATTAAAATATGGATTTAATTTGGTAAGGCTGTGTTTGACCACAATATTATATGGATGTACATGGTCAGGTTAGTAAGATATAATATATATGCCTATGTTCTTAACTCACTTACTTACAATTTGTATACACACTATTTCAGTAGTAATGATATCCTTTATGGTATTTCATATAATGGTTTGAACATATTTATCTCTTCCCCACTATCTACCTATCTTTGCTGGGAGAACCTATCTTGCAACAAGCAAGTTTGCTCATTGTAAAGTTTGTATGTACACATGGTGCTAGTAATAAAACCAAAAGGTGAGTGAATGTTAATGTTATTAATTATAATCTTTACTTCTTTATCTTATTTGATTAAGATCATCTCAACCCGTATCTTATTTCCAATAAATTGGGTTGGCTAATGTGGCAATGAAATCATCTAAGTAACTAACTAAATAAAAGAAAAATTATTGTACCATCACTGATAATTATTTTTTTAAAATAAAATAAAATCAAATCAAGGCATAAATAAAGCACATGGCATTTACTTGCTTCTGAATTACAATCCAGACACATATAAACCGAAACTATTAATCAAAATGAGCTTATTATTGCTGCTGTTTTTCACGTTAAAGAACTCATATGAAGTGCTACCAAAGAGGCATAGACCCCATCAGTGATCTTCATCAGAATTTCATGTCTTCCCTTCTCTACAATCACACCATTCTTCACCACCGCGATTGCATCAGCTCCTTTGATAGTGTTCAGGCGGTGAGCAACAACAACTGTTGTTCTATTTACCATCACTCTATCTAAAGCATCCTGCACCACGCGTTCTGACTCTGCATCTAGTGCACTTGTAGCCTCGTCGAGCAAAAGGATTTTCGGGTTCTTTAGTATGGCTCTTGCAATGGCTATTCGTTGCTTTTGGCCCCCGGATAACTGTATTCCTCTTTCCCCTACAGAGGTGTCATAGCCATCAGGCAGTGAGCATATAAAATTGTATGCATTTGCTGCTTTTGTGGCTGCATCGATCTCTTCCTCAGTGGCATTCCCATCGTTGCCATATAATATGTTGGCACGGATGGATTCATTGAAGAGGACAGGTTCTTGACTAACCAATCCCATTTGTTGCCTCAACCAGCTTAGTCTGAACTTTATGATATCAACTTCATCCAACAGTACACGACCTGAATCAGGATCATAAAATCTCTCTATGAGGCTGATTACTGTTGATTTTCCACTACCGCTCTCTCCAACCAAAGCAACGGTCTGCAAATAGAATTTCGAGTTAAGAAAAATTGATTCAATGTATATATTAAAAAAAAAAAAATGAATGATTGATAGTTGATACAAATATACAAATAGTACACAAGTGCATGCAGCCTTACATAAATGTCAAGTGGAAGATCATATAGGTTTAAGATTAATATGCAACATACAAAACATCACAGGTTGAAAATCAAAGAAGTGGGGTTTTTGTTTTGGTACATCATAGGTTCAAATATTACAAAGGAAAAAAAAAAGAAAAAAGAAAAGAAAAGAATTTTCAGTGGTAATATACCTTTCCAGAGGGGATTCTCAAGGACAAGTCTTTGAAAATTTGAACATCAGGACGTGTGGGATATTTAAAGTTGACATTTTGTAACTCAATATTCCCAGTTACAGAGGGCAACGTGATTCCCTCATTGCTACTTGAATCTATGCTAGGCTTGCTGTCAAGAATTTCAAATATTGAAGCTGCTGAATCCTTGGCTTTGCCTGTGTCTGGAGCCAAAGCACTAGATTGTGAGACTCCAATTGCGGCCATTGTCAAAGCAAAGAAAACCTGCACAAATTCATTAGTTATATAAGCAGAATAGAACCACTCCTACATGGATATGAGGGGAGAGAAACAAACAACTCAGACTGTACCTTTAAAACTTCGCCAAATGTTGCATTTCCATGTTTCACAAGAACAGAACCGATATAGAAACAAAATGCATTTGTGCAGTAGAGTGCAAAGAAAGAGAAGCCAAAACCTACTCCACTTATGAGTCCTAACCTAACTCCATGTTTTTTCGGGCCATCACATTTCTCTTGGTACAAATCCATCACCTTCTTTTCGGCGCAAAATGACGCAACAGTCCTAATGCTGCCAACTGCATCATTTGCCACTTGACTCGCTTCTTCATACATCACCTGAAAATGGTTGCAACATCATTAGTACATCTAACATATGCATTTATAGAATATGGACATTTGAAGAGAAACCTGACCTTGGCATCTGCACTGAACCCTGTCATAAATTTCATCTGAAAGTATCCTTGCATAAACAAGATTGGCAACACAGCTAGAATTATCAAAGCCAATTTCCAGTTAGCTGTAAATGCTATGAGTAGCCCAGCTATGATTGTCGATATATTCTGAACGACTAAGGCCAAGGCATCACCAACAAGACTCCGGACAGTGGAAGCATCAGTAGACAATCTTGCACCAACCGCCCCACTGATAAATGCAAAAAAGATTAAATGGTTAGAATGTGAAAAATATGGTAGCACATAAGAATTGCCACTTGTTCAACACACCTTGAATTTGCAGGATCATCAAACCAACTTATTTCTTGGTGCACGACCTTCTCAAATGTCAAGGATCGAATTCGTTCTATCAATCTTCCACCTGCTACTCCAAAGAAGTAATTTTGCACTGGAAGAACTGTCAGAGAAAGGCAACCCAAACCCACAAACACAAGTGCCCAAAATCGAGAATCTTTTTGTAATTTTTCTTTAGGTTCATAGAACATATTAATGGCTGATGACAGTAATAGGCCAAACATGGGGAAAATTACACCATGTATGGCTGCAGCAATGGATCCTACTATCAACACTGGAACCTCAGGCTTGTTCAAATATGCCAACCGTTTCAGGGACACCTTTTGACGCTTCTCTATATCCATCACATTTCTTTCAGAACTCACATCCCCATTTTCTTGAGTCTCGTAGGCACTAATTGCTCCAGGGATAACATAGCTAATTCTGAAAGAATGCCTGCTACCTGATGACCCTCTACTTAAGGATCTTCCCATAGAGAATCTCTGGCTGCCAGAACTACCCATGGTCTTATCTATATCAGAAATATCAATGTCAGAGGTTCTGGTGTCTTCCACTTCATGAGCTCCTTCTTGCAGGTGAATTAGCTGGGAGTAAGCCCCTTCTGGATCTCTTATCAACTCCTCATGTGTTCCTAGAATTCATATTTTTCATAACAATTAAAATTTGGTGTGAAATTTTGGAAATTTGGGAAGGAAATTGCAGGTTGAGTTTTACCTCTCTCTACAATTTTCCCTTCTTGCACCACAGCTATAATGTCAGCATTCCTAATAGTTGTCAAACGATGTGCAACAACCACAGTTGTTCGATTTGACATGATGTTTACTAATGCATCTTGAACTATGCGTTCAGACTCAGCATCCAGTGCGCTTGTTGCTTCATCAAGGAGGAGGATTTTTGGGTTCTTTAGAATGGCCCTTGCAATTGCAATTCTTTGCTTTTGTCCACCAGAGAGTTGAGTTCCATGCTCCCCTGCCATTGTGTCAAGCCCCTGCAAATAAACGGATAGTCTTGAGTCATATTCTTAGACTTCAATCTATAAAATTCAGAAACACTAAAAATAAAGGACTATGATTACGTTGGGTAGCTCGTCTATGAATTTTGCAGCATTAGCAAGCTCAATTGCTGTTCTGATTTCCTCTTGAGTCGCATTTTCCTTCCCGTATGCTATGTTTTCCTTTATGGTAGTCGCAAAAAGAATAGGTTCTTGACTAACCAAACCAATCTTCTCCCTTATCCATTTAAGCTGCAACTGCTTCAAATTTACACCATCTATAAGTACTTCACCAGCTTCGGGATCATAAAATCTTTCAACTAGGCTGATCACTGTAGACTTCCCACTTCCACTTTGCCCAACTAGAGCAGCAGTTGTGCCACTTGGAACTTGCAATGAGAACCCAGAAAAGATCTGTACTTCTGGCCTTGCAGGGTATCTGAAGTACACATCTTTGAGTTCAATTTCACCTCTTATGTCCTCCAATATGACCCCATTGGTGTCATAGGCATCAATATTGGGTTCTCGCTTGATTGTGTCAAACATTTTGTAAGCTGCAGCTTGCCCTGATGCAAATGCATTCATGCTAGGGGATGTCTGGCCCAAAGACCTAGTCAAGGAGATCATAGACAAATATATGGGAATAAGTGAAATTAATAGCAAGATAATCAAATTGGATTGTCTCAATTAACAATGATATGTGTCATAAGTGTGCATGGAGAAAGTTGTAAACATTATATGTGATGGAGATGAAATGTCATGACAATTATTTTATCAAATGTGCTTATCAAAAAATTATTTATCAAATGGAACACACTACTTACATTCCACCCATCATGATTGCCAACATTATGTTGAAGACTTGTCCTCCATTGTATCCCTTTTCAACGATCAGTTTGGCTCCGTACCATACAGCGAGTCCATAAGTGCAAAACATAATGAGTAAAAGTATACCTAGTCCTAGCCCTGAGGCCAGCCCTTGTTGAACTGTAGCAGCGTAGGCAATTCTTAGCTTCTTGTTGTATTTTTCTATTGCTCTCTTCTCCCCAGTGAAAGAAGCAACCTTTGCAGAGTAAAAAAATAGAATCAAGAAATTTGACATTTTGGAAAGGTGCTTATAGTAGATGGTTATATCGATTCCTTACTGTTCTTATGGCTCCAACTATTTGTTCTACTACATTGCCAGCTTCTGCATAAGCAACTTGCCCACGGCTTGTCATTCTTGACAGCAGGATTGACATAACTCCACCAATAAGAATAATAGCAGGTATACAAGAAAGCAAAACTAATGAAAGGAGCCATCCTCTTGCAAAGGCAATCACAAATCCACCAAAAAAAGTAGAAAAAAGTTGTATGAATTTTCCAACCTGTCAATAGACTAATTGTTAATTATATCCTCGACCAATAACGAAGTTGAGATATAGTGTAGAAAACCAAGGCTAAGTAAAAGCTGTATGCACAACATATTAGTGAAACTATCACATTTAAGAGAAGGTATCTCATGCATAGGATAGATGCATCTTCCCTTTCACAACTTGTAGATCCAATATGGTTGTAGGGTTCACTCAGTGTAAGGGGGAGGATACATATATCTGGTGCATAAAATAATTATTGCAAATTTAGGCATACAAATAAAGACTTCATCAAGGAAATAGTCCGTCATGCATGCAAGGGTTCTTCAAACAAGGAGGAGGTTTACCTTTTCACCCATGGCATCCTGAATGAGAATGGTATCCCCAGACATCCTCCCGATGACCTCTCCAGTAGATGTTTCAGTGTCAAAGAAGGCAATGTCTTGTCTTAGTATCGTTTTCAAGTACAAACTACGAATTCGGGTGGCCTGCCTTTCTCCTGTTACCATCCAACTCGTTACCTCTGCAACATATGGCACAAAGTGATCATTGATTAAAATGAACTCATCTAATTAGTTATCACCAATTAAATCCAAGGGCTAAATCTAGATCAATGCTAGCCATTATTAAGGGATCCTTAGTCAACATGTGCTCGGGCGGAGGGGGGGGGGGCGCGAGGCGGGGCAGGTGCCCCCTGAACTTTCAAATTTTTTTAGTAGTAATATGGTACATATATCACACATGCCCCCCGACACAAAAGACATTAGGTTGTAGTTGTACACAAGATGCAAATCCTACTGCAATAAGGAAAGAGGAATCATAGGGGAATGGGGCTGACCTAATAATGATTATAAAAAAAAAAAGATCCTACTGCCAAACAAAAAAGGAATTACACAACCTAATACTAATATTAATAGGACTCTATAAAAAAAATATATATATAGTATAAAGGAGTAAAGGATGCCTCACATTAAAAAAATAATAAAAATTTCTTTTGATTCCAATCTCTTTCGATTTGTACCTTAGAGTTTTTGCTGAGTTTTTAAAAGCATTCAACACTTAAAGGAGTTGGACAGTTTGATGAAAAGATGGTAGAAATGAAAATGATGTTTCATATCCATTCGTTTACTCATTAGTGACCTTGACATTGATTTTACCAGTTGCAATAGCTATTATTGAAAGAGCTTTTTCAACAATGAACATAATTAAAAATTGACTACGCAATCAAATGGAAGATCAATAGATGAATGATTGTTTAAAAAGATATATTTAAGACTATTGAGTATGAAAAAAATCATGCAGCGGTTTCAAAATATGAAAAATCGTCGAGGGCAATTGAGTAAATTAAGCTAGGTGTGAAAAGCCAAATTAAAGTTTATATTTTATATTAGATTCTATATGACAATTACATTAGCATATAGTTGCTTATTTATTTTGTTGTTAATATTGATTAATTTTTTTAGATTAGTTTTTTACTTTTAATCTTGCCCCCGACCTAAATTCCTGGCTTCACCATTGTGTACGCTCCTATTACATAGCAGCAACTTTTCAATATGAAGCACTTATATTCGAATTAGAAGCTTTTTATGCACATGATACTTGCTCTAGTGAAGCTCTTTATCAGGCACCAACCTTGAAGATTCTTGTACCGATTGCATATTCTGTTAGTTTGAAATGAAAGTAATCCATTTGTCATGTACGCATATGTGTGTTAGTGTTTTTTACACAAGGCCATTTGACTCAATGAGCAATGACCATATAAAAAAAAAATATCACAATTCAAGGCCAATACCAACCTAAGTGCACTGAAATCACACTCTTCATGCGTAAGCAAAACAATATCACATAAGGAAAAAACATGCAGCAGTGCAAAAAAGAATTAGCAACATTCTGCTCTTACGTAGAAATGAAGCGATTGCCGTACCAACTGCTAAGTACAAAAAGTCTATTGCCACCTGAAAATCAAACAGGCACATACTAGTAAAGTCAACATATATTCTAAGTGCAAAACGTGGAAAAGTATGGTCCATCAGACTAAGCTTGTCCTTATTATTATTTTTTTTTTATGGGAAGCTTGTCCATTTTTTTGTGGTTAAAGCTATTTAGTGCTAAATGCTTAATACGTTTCATTCAGAAAAAATTAAAAAATAAAAATATGGCTAATACTTTTCATAACCAAACCTTGATTATTGCATTGTAACATCCCAAAACGACCTTATGTCGGCTATTAAAATGAAAGTTCAACAACCAGTCTTGGAAAAGGGACCATCATATCCAATTAATAAGGAAAGATATTATAAATAAAAGTGATGATTTTTGCTCCCTAGTACATTTCTTCTGCAATATCTCAATTTGGTACCCCCCAAACCCCCAAAAAAAAAGGGTTAAAACCCATGTTATGTATACCAGCAGAAGGCAGTAAACATCTTGAAATCTCCATTTTTTTTAATTGAAAAAATGAATCTAGTGCTATCCTAATTACACCCTAATTTATTATTCATTATTATTAATTATGATCCAAACTCATTAAAAGTTATACAGCTTGTCATCGAAGCTACATTAATTTGCACTTACTTAATTCTGGGAGCATTACACAACATCAAGGTTGTTAAAATTGGAATCTTAGGTAGATCAGTTAGAGGGTCTTGTATTTACTTAATTCTTTAAGCATTAGTGCATTACACAACACCAAGGTTGTTAAAATTGGAATCTTCGGTAGGATCGGTTAGAGTCTTGTAGATCCAATCGTATCATCAAATCAAGCATCATAAGATTTTACTAGGTAGCAAAGTCATCAATATAATAAACCCCCCAAATCACAGTAAAATACCTTAATACTGGTGAAAGTTTGTGTGCCAAAGAAGTGTTGTACTATTAAAAAGAGAAAAAAAAAATTGAGTACCAAACTTGAACATACAAGCCCCTTCCAACCTTACGATATTACAGTAATATACAGTAAAGGAATATATTTTAGTCAGTCATGAATTCTAGATTAGCAAAATATCTCAGCTAGATAGCAACCTTAAGAGTCAAATTTATGCTCTTTGGTAAAAAAAATTTCATGTTTCAACTATCAAGTTCAGCATGTGAGTTTATCCTCCTTTAATTTTAAGCCCAGTTAGAGTGACCAATGAAAAAAAAAACATCTAGTAACCATACGTAGAAGCCAAGAAACAAAAAGACCTACAACTACAAGACTGCAAAAAGAGACATACGTACCTTAGACACTTGTTTAACGACATTGGATTGGTCACTGGAGCCAAACGAGTTGATCAGCTGCCCAAAGATGAGTGTCATGAGCGGCTGCGATAGCCCATTAGCTATGGCTCCTAAGGTGCCCACAATCATCAGGAACACGTCAAGCCGGTCCGCCAAAGAGAACAGTTTATGGAATGGAACCCTCTGGTTCTCAACTTTCACAGCCATGGCTACTACATCTCCTTCTCCTTCTCCTCCTCTTCCATCATCATCACCTCCTTGTTTCATCTCCTCCTTTTCTTTTTCTCTCTTTGGTTCAAAGGTATATTGCTTTGCTTAATTTGTATGGTGAAACAAAGAAACCTATATATAAGATTTTGTTTTTGTTACTTCGCGTGTAACATAGTGAAAAGGGTCACGTTAATGTAACGAGAGAAAAAAGAAAAACTCTAAACAAAAACGAAACATAGGAAACATGAAACGTGCCCTTTTTTGTTGCCACAGAGAGAGAGACCTTTTGTTTTGCTTCAAAACCAAGGAAAAAGAAAACAAAAATGAGAGAGAGAGAGAGAGAGAGAGAGAGAGAGTAAGAGTGACGTAGCAAAAAAGGTATGGTAGAGATCGAGAAGGAGATGAATACGGAAGCAAAAAAGGTGGGGGCTTTGAACTTTGAAAACGATACATGTTGTTAAACTTGTATACCATGTGTACGTGTGTTGATATTTAGTGTTTGGTGGCTTATAGAGATGTTTGATTTCAATCTGTACGTCCATTAACCCTTCCTACCACCAATCTAACGATGGATTTTACTTCCACGGAGTTCGAAGTACACTGATTTTCTCTCTTTTCACGTTGATGATGATATTCCGAATGAACGTATACTTACCTTAATAATGACTTTTGTAAAAGCATTTATAAAAAATATAACTTGGATTGCATCCTCTTATACCCTCCAATAATATTGTCACATAGGTGATAGAATTTAAATCATTGGACATAGAGATTAAATTCAATCACAATTCTCTATTTATTATACCCTCCTCCAATAATATTGTGGCACATAGATGATAGAATTTTGTAAAAAAATAAAAATAAAAAATAATATATGCACAATCACACCCTCTTTAAAATTCTAAGTCAATCCCAAGGGGTTGGTTAAATGGTTTCTAAAATCTCATGAAATCTTGGATTAGAAACTTCTTACCCCATCTTAGGGCTACCCCCATGTGATTCCTCCCTATAATAACACGGTGCATGTGGGACGGGAGCACTACAAAATCATTGAGTCTAATAGAATTAGAAAATTTTAAAATCCCATCTTTAAAGAGCCGTGATACTATCAAATTTTCTAATTTTTTTCTTTGTTTCACAGCTGTTTAACATTTGAGCACTTGACCACCGCACACCTTTAGCGCAATGGTCACTTAACAAGTATAACTGCTTGTAAGGTGTGTGAGGTAAAGGCCAAGGCTTAAGTCTCTAGGGGAAAATTTCACACATATATACACTTAGATTAGGTTAGAGTAGAATTTCTATCTTGTATAAAAATTTATAAAATAGAAAATTAATTAAAAAAATAAAAAATAAAAATAAAAAAACATTTGAGCACAAGACAACATGGCACAATTTAGCAAACACTAAGGGAAAAAAATTCCAGAATTTACTAACTTATCTATATTTAGTTATATATAAGTTCAGTCATTAAGTAATTTTCAGTATTTAAGCTATACTTCTGCTGCAAGGTACCTTGCTGCTTATTAGTTTATTATGTTTCATCAATCACAACTTACCATATATTTAATTTGTTTCCATTTTAAACTTTGGTTATTCTATAAGGGAAGGAATACATGGCAAGTTATGATTGATGAAATATAAAGTAAAATACAAAAAGTGGTATAGAAGATTTGTATTTTCGGGTTTTAGAGAGATATTTTTTAATTTAATTAGTCGTTAATCCATGCAATGAACGGGAGAACAAAAGTTTCATATATATGTTTATATGTGTGTACATATAAATATCTATAAAGTCATTTCTAATATAAAAATATGACAACAATAACAAATTGGAAATCCAACCCATTAACAGCTTGCAATCAATACAAACCAAACCAACTAACTTGAATGTAAAGAAGAAAATTTGGAAGCTTCTTTCATTTTATTTCGGCTAGAAGCATCTATTCTTGAAAATATTTGCAAATCCTCTTTGAATTTTTCCACTGAATAACCTATTTGAAACCAAGTAACCTATTTGCAAATCCTCAAATAAGTGAGTGGTAAACCAAGTAATCACACACTTTAGCACCCAAGTGGCATCTTAGAGCATTAGCATTGGGGAGAGTAAAAACCCCCCAATTGCTATTTTAGCCACCAATAAGCCCAAAGTAAGCTTCATCCGGGTAGGCATACCTAAAATATTTTACCAAATATGAACAATCAGATGGTGTATATGAAACCTACTGTAGCTGGAGGGTAAAACTAAAATATTATATTTAATTGTCTCTGTCATCCAACTATCTTTTTATTTTCTCTCTCTTCACGCACTCTCCCTCACAAATCTGCTCCTCACTTTTTCTACCTTTCTCCTCTCTGCTCCTCACCTTTTCTCCTCTCAATCCTCTCCACCTCCATCCGCCTCCCTTACCCTCATTCTCTCTCGCCTCCCTCTTTTTTCTCCGCCTCCCCCTCTCTTTTCTCCACCTCCCTCACCCCCTTTATTCTCTCTCACCTTCTTCCGCCTCCCTCACCCACTTTTCTCACCAAATCGAACCGCCACCATATCACCCCAAGAAATCAACGAATATGGATTTATTGGTGGTTCATGGTGTTTCTCTGCTCACCAACGGGTTTTTTCTTTTTGGGTGGTTCATGGCGGATTTATGGATTTATTGGTGGGTTTACCGGTGGTGTTGATGGTGGAGCGTGGTGGGGACCGTGGGTTGCTAGTTTTTTTCTTTTTTTGGTGGGTTTACTAGTGGTGTTGATGGTGGATTTGTGGGTTTTTGTAGGTTGGATGTGGTGGTGGTGCATGTATGGTGCAGTGGTGGTGGCAACTGTGGGGTTGTTGCCACGGTAGATGGGCGGTTGCTTTGGTTTTGGGTTTTTTTTTGTTGGTGGTTGCTGTGGTGTGTGGTGGTGGTGGGGTGGTGGTTTTTTGGGTGGGTTTCAGTGATGGTTGGGTTGGGATTGGTGGTTGGGTTTTAGTGGTGAGTTTCTTTTGCTATGGGGTTGATTTTAGGAAGGGGATTGACTGTGGTGGTGGGTGATGGCAGTTTTTTTTTTGGTAATTGTGGTGGTGGAGAATTGGTGTTTGTGGCTAAGTTTTGGTGGAAACTAGAAAATGGTTGTGTGGGATTATTGGAGAGAGAGACAGAAGGGAAGAGAAGAGAGAATGAATTGTTTATATTATTTAATGTTGTAGGTTATATTATTTTAATAAGTTGTATGTAAAAATAGAAACTGGGATGTGGGGTGAGTTGTAAAATGGGATTGTAAATTAGATAAAGTAGGTTTTGAGGATACAAAATAGTACTTTTTTACATCCCCAGATGCTAATGCTCTTAGCAAGGCTTATGTACAAAAGTCGTTTGTATCATGGCTGCATTCTTGCTAATAATGGGAATTACCTATATAAAACTTGAAAATGGTCAAATGACAAAATGGAAAACATTTCATAAATAACTTATTGATGACAGGCATAGAAAGGGGACTTGTGTAAAGTCATCAATGGAATTAGAGTCAGCATCTCATTAAAAATGGAACATGGTTATCCCATGGTGCTCTATATTAATACTAAAAGTAAAATTTCACTCGTTTTTTCTCTAAAACACTATCAAAACTATAAGTAGTTTACCTTGGTTTCAATTAGAAATTACTCAAAGAAACAACTAATTTGAATCATTATTTGAAAGAGAAGTAACATAAAAGCTTAATAAGTCTCAAAGATGAAGTTCCTCAAATATATTTCAGCATCAATGTCCAAGTTCAGCTCTACATATAGCAAGCAAAGTATCTCACAACCTTCGTCCTTTGAAATACACAAATCAATTAATCCACTCTAGTTGAAAGCACAATGTTTGAAAGAATATGTCAATTATCTTAGTCACTTACAATTTTCATCCACCTCCCTAGATCACTAAAAAATACATCTACCTACCTTAACTTCAATTTTAAATACAAAGACAGAGCCAAAATGTCTCATAAGAAAATGCATACAATAAGAAGCCTTAAAGCTAGTAATATCCTCTAAATTAGAAAAAATAAATAAAACCATTTAATATTCTTTCCTAGTCCATTAACAACATAAAACTATTGAAGCTGTTATTAATAAATAAATTAAAAAAAAAAACTATTGAATGTGTAAAACAATTATCCCTACATGCTAATACAGTTTTATACAATTAGTAGAAATCATGCCAAGACTTATTATTCAAGGTTATATTAATTATTTATCCAACCTTGACAAAATTTAACTCAACAACTATAGCCTATATATCACATAAAAATTTGATTTGTAATCTCAAAGTTCATTAATCGAATCTAACAATAAAAACAAACAAAAAACTTAAGATCTACTATATTTGTAATTTATTAATAATTTATAACATCTTAGAGAACAAAAAACAGTTTAGTTTGGTTTAGATTTCTGTGTAGGTCACTGGTCTTTGTTTTTGTAATCCCCTACAAAACAAAGCCAAGAAAATTAAAACTATTCTAAGCCTGAACTAAAAGCAGTCAAATCTCAAACAGAGATCAAGTGTAGTCGAGAAACCTCAAGGAATAGTGTTATTTCATTCATAATTTGAGTAAGAATCTCTTTTCAATAAAAATTTATTGTTAGAGTAATTTTTATTTCAAATGGTAAATGAGGTATTAAAAAAATGTATGTACACACACACACATATATATTATACATTATAGTAAGTATACTATTACTATGTTGCAACATGGTGTTTAAGTGACAGTCTAATAGTAATGGCATCATTTGTGATGTTTTTAAATATTTGTGATTTAAATCCTACCTATCAATCTCTCACTATCTACCTATCCTGGGGGGAGGGGGGATTTTGTTGCAACATAGTGATGCTTTCAATAGTTGAAAGGGATTTAAACATAGAACATCCCTATTAAAATATTAGGAGGTAGCGATTGAATTACAGGGCTCATGACATTACAACATAGTAATGTCTAATATTTTGATTGCAAAATTCATTATCATCACTTGGAAAAGAAGGAAGAGGAGGGTGGGTGGGTTGGTTTATAGGAGTTCTCTTTAAGAATTTTGAATAGGGTAAGCATTAACCTAATTACTCAAAGATTGCACTTCTCCTAACTAATTAAAATATCTTAAAACTGCATGTATTCCATATAATTAGGCTGAGATCACTATGCGTCAAGTTTATTATCTCTATATATTAAGAGGATTCAGAAAGTTAGTTATGACTTCAAAAAATACCCCTAATCTAATTAGATAATCCTTGTTTTAAAAAATTAAAAAAAAATAGGGTTAAAATTGTAATTTAACAAAATTTAAAAAAATAAAAAACTACCAGATAAATTTTTTTTCCTAAAAATTAGCACACTCTCTATTTGAATATATCTCACGCATAGTGATCTTAGCATTTTTACAACAAATCATATGTGGTAAGTTGTTATAAGTTCAAATTTGAATTTACAACTTAAATTACTTTTTTACCTACCTATAACAACCAATAACAACCTACTATTTAATATTTGTTGTGAAAGTGTTGTGAAAATGTTTTGAACATAGCATTTCTCCATGTTTAAGAGAAATACATTTTTTTTCTAAGAACGAGCACACACTAAACCTAGCCGTTTACTTATTTTCAAATCCTAAATTTTAGTTTCTTAAAAATTCATTCCTGTATAACATCACTAACAATAAATAATTCAAATTGAAAAATTACATTAAACTCAAAATAATAATAAAAGAGCTTCATTGAGGCTAGTAATTATTAACAGTTTCATTTTACAAAATAAAATAGCTATGTTTACAATATGTTAAATTGAAAATTTTCTTTTTGACATTCTTTTTTTTTTTTTTTTTTTCCTTCAAGGAACTTCAATAGAAATATAGGAAATTAATAAGTGTTTTTTTCCCCATGTTATTTTAATTTTTAATTACACAATGAAAGTAGCTCCTTACACCAAACTCTTTACCAACTATTTAATCCCTTTCGGATGGGGACAATTCTTCATCAACATTCAACCCCATTAAGTAATGAAAATAGTTAATTTTATAATTGATGCGATTTCTCATGCATGCTTTTTTTTTTTTTTTTTTTGAGATTGTCGTGCATGTTTTAGTCAAATAAAAAATGAGTGCTTTAAGCATATTATATGTGTGGTCCAAATGATGATAATTTCTTTTGATTGGGATTGCTTGAATTTTCCGCTGCGCATTAATTCCTTGCCTCTAAATTCAACCTCTTATTCCTAGCACTCACCCAGTCAGTATTAGTTAACATATATTCAAATTATATATATATATATATATATATAATTTAATTTTCTTTACACACTTTATTTATAATTTAATTTTTTTATTTAAAATCTATTATTATCCTCCAAAAAATTCATCTATCTTTCAGTACTCTCTCACCTTCATCCCTCCCATTTTTTTGGTATTTTGATATCATCAATACCCAAGTCACCTCATTATAGTTAACAATTGTAAAGTTGTGATTTACAACTATTTTGGGTTGGCTTTAATTCTGTGCCAAATTTTATTGTAATTTTATTCAATCATTTTTCCCTGTATTTATGTGGGGTTTTTAATTATAAGGGTTGAGTGTGAGAGAGTGTGAAGACTCAAGCTTCAAACAAAATACAAGTGGATTTCACAAGAAGCTAACCCGCGAAGTTGCCACATATAGAGCACATGACTGGAATGCAAAGACTCATGACAACCTAAAGTTTTTGCAAGTGCCTCACGGGTAAGGTCTTCCCGCGAAATACTCACAAAACATTCTATTTGGCTAATTTGTCATGTTTGTTTTACCAAGTCTTTACCCACACTATATATACCCTCATTACTCACATATTGTAAGGAGTGCTTTTCAGAGAGAAAACCCTAGCATACACACTTGAAAGTTAGAGATTGTTATACCCACAATCATCTACACATTTCCTTGTAGTTTTCCTCTACTCCTACCTCTCTATCTCTAAATCCTTGACAGGTTGATAGCCCAAACACTTACCACACCCAATTTAAGTGTCAAGTGAGGTTTTGGTGCTATTAGGGAGTATTGGAAGAAGCTAATCGTTGGCAGATGCAATCGGGCTGAATTGCAGGATTTGGGAAAACTAGAGAAGACAAGGTTTCGAGAAGCTAATTGGTAGCAGGAGCTTAGATGGCTCAAGTACATGGTGTAGACTAGGCTTGGAAGGTCTTTTATTATTTGTGTACTTCAACTTATTTTCTAGTGGATCGATTTACTGCTTAGAGGGCAGTGGAGAGGTTTTTTGCCGAGTTCTTTGATAACACGTCTCGGTGTTATCTTGTGTTTGCATCCTTCTTCCCTACTCTTTAAACTTTTCTTTTATTGTTGATATTAGATGAATATGGCTTAGAGTAGTTTTATTGGTTGTTTGCACGCATTTACTCTTATTCCGCACTTAGTTTAAGTTAAGAGTAAAAGCAACCGAACCGTAATTTTTATTGGGGATCTAAACAAGCTCTTGTGTTTATACACAAATCCGAGCTTTCAACAATATACTACTATTTTTGTCCTAAGACATCAATAATTTGACTCAATCTTGTCCCGTTAAAATTTGCAAAGAACTCAAAATTACACATCAATAAATGTAGACTAATTAATCACACTGAGAAACTAAAACTCATGATTGAAAATCTTTACAAAAAGCTACAACATTCCATTTTTGGTTTGAAAGGTTCTCTTAAATCCTAATCAGGCCATTACACATCATGTCTATGTCAGTTTGGAATGCACTTATAAACTAACTTATTGTTTATTTTTTCTATTATTTGCAAGTTCCACATGAGTCACCTACTTAGAATTTTATTTAACTTTTATTTTACATCTATAATATTTTTAGCAAAAAATTAAATAAGTTTTTCCCAAATAGATATTCCATAACTCTGTGACACATCTGATCTATGGGTATCTGAGGCAGGAGTTGAATACCCTCAATTACACTAGAGGGGAGGGGGGTCCATGCTCTTCAATGGTGTGTTGGCATAACATCAACATAGCTCGGTTAAACATAAAAATTAACAATTAAAAAGAAATTAGGGGAAAAAAGCCCATTTCATTATCTTTGGAAAAAAATTAATGGCACATTTTTCTAACCTGATATACAAACATAACTAAAAAGGAGAATAAGAAATGCGATCCCAGGTAAAAAGTGGACTTACGGAGTAATCCCTTTGGAGTTTTTGAGTATTATGGAAGAAGTTATTGGCTGGTGAGTGGTGAGACAGAAAGAATGTGACCAGGTAACCATAATACCATGATTTCATTTGCGACCAAAAATAATAAATAAATTTCGCACTAATACCAAGAAAAAGAAGGTTTTTTTTTTTTTTTTTTTTTTGAAAACAAGAAAAAGAAGGTTTGAAAGAAGGATAAAATGAGAATTTTGTAAGTTTTAAATGGAAGAGTCAAATGATAATTTTTTTTCACTTAGAAAATGAGGGTAAAAATGGCTTATACCCAGCGTAAGTGCAGTTTATTATGTAAAGGGAGTTTATCCTGTACAACTTAAAAAATGAGTCAGGTGTTGAACAGGTGCAGCAGTGGGAGCCACCAACGGGTTACTCTTACAAAATAAATGTCGACGCGGCGGTTTTCGCAGAGATAAATGCTTCAGGTTTTGGAGTGGTGGTGCGCAATGAGAGGGCTGAAGTCATGGCATCCCTAGCAGCCAAAGGTCCACCGGTACAGGATAGTGAAGAAGCGAAACTGCTTGCCTGTCGTAAAGCATTGGAGTTTGCTGTCGACGCTGGCTTCATGGACGTGGTGCTGGAAGGAGACAGCTTGAACGTGATGCGGGCTATCTCAACTGGGAAAGCCAATAGATCACGTTTGGGTCACATCTATGAGGACATCCAGTGCCTTGCAGCAGGTTTTCGAAGCTATTCTGTTAGTTTTGTTAAACGCAGTGCAAACGGTGTAGCACACGCACTTGCTTGTTTTGCTAAGAATGTAGGGGATGAATTAGTGTGGCTGGAGGAATCCCCACCACCAGCATTTGAGCCCTGTATTTTGACTATCATCGTTTTTAATTAATGAATGACATTTGATGTCGTTTTCAAAAAATGAGAGAGGTCGGTGTAATTTCAATAAACTTAAAGGAGAAGTCATTGCAATTTTTCCATTAAATTATCACACACAAATATGTTGTGACACATGACAAAAAAGGGAAGAATTTCGTAAAGGGAACAAATGTCAAACAGTTGAGTAACAAGAAATATCTGAAACATATACCTATCAAGCGGTAATTAGGTAACAGCTAAAAAGGCAGTTATAACAATTTAAAATTTGAAGGTTCTAATTCACTCAACTGATAAAATCTCATTCTTGAAGAAAGAAAGAAGAGGAGAAATGGAGAATGAAGTCCATAAAGTGAACTTTTTGGGGGGGGGGGGGTGTTAAAAGGCAGAAATTTTATTGATGAAAAGAAATAAAAATATGTAACAACCATAAGTGAACTTCTAATAAGAGCTAAATTTTACACATCCAACTTCAAAAATCCTCCACTTCAATCAATCAAAACTTGTGTAAATTTGGATTGTTGCAATTGTAAGTCAGTAACCATGTACACAGTTACTATTCACATGCAAATCTATTTTTTAATACTTCTTTACTAATATACACAATGAGAGAGAGAGAGAGAGAGAGAGATAAATAAATAATTTTTTTAAAATGTAGTATAAAATATATATAAACTGATGTTGGTGTTTTTGAAAAATGGTTATGTAAAATAGAAAAAGTAGGCTCTTATACCAAAATAAACATGAATTTTTCTCCTAGTTGATTCCAATGCTAAACCCACTCCACTTTAGCTAATATATATAATATTTTAATTTTTCCTCCTTGGTTAAAGATGATAATTGGATCCTGTGAATATGTGATGTTAGGCCAAACAAAACGAAAGGAAGGAGAAAAACCGTAATGAATAATACTCCAATCTTTGAAATGATAATTTTAAAAAAAAATTATGTATTTTTCATTTAACATAATTGTGATGAACAGAATCATACGCATACTAAAAACCCCATTACTTTCTTTGTTGGTTGGTTGGTTGGTATTTTTCTTTTTTTGGGTTCCCTTGAGTATTTGTATCACACTTTGAATTTATCAGCAACCAACTAGAGTCTGTAATTAAATTACTAGAGATGAAGCTAATTACAATCCCATTCTGGACCCAAGTTGAAGCAAACATGTAATTATGTAAATGAAGCCCAAGTAGTTAAGGAAAAAGGTATGGTAGGTAGCAGCTTGAATGCCTCAGATGCAAAGCACATGAATACAATTATGACCAGATCATCACCATCCAAACCTCCAACCTCCTCAAATCTCAATCCATGTAGATGCACCCTTAGCTAACAATGTTTTTTTCTTCATTTGGTCAGCGTAACCATGTATTTGAATTTAATTTTGAAATCCAATGTATTACATGATACATCTAAAGAATTATAACTAAATTTTATTTAATAAATAAAATAAAGATACGACTAGGCATACTTAAATAGTCAAGTTGTTTATGGGCTAGATATTGGGCTTTATTTTGAGCCCATCGTGTATTTTTAAGGAACCTTGGGTTGGGGAGATTTGCCAAGCCCACTCACCCGTCACAAAGAGGTGCAAGTATAATGGCTGAAGCTCTCAAATTTACTCAACCTGAGACTTAAGAAGAGTTGAAGTTTTAGAAGGGTGGCAACAATGCCAAGTAACTAGTATTGTAAAGATGTCTTTTTGAGTGTCGATGGAAGAGTTTGTTGGTCTTGCATTTGGTGCTTTCAGTCTATGGGGCATATTGCTGTTCACTTTGTGACATGGCCAATATTTGCGTATTGATTCCAACAGAATACATGGCACCCACACATGCAAAGGTAGAAGCTTTGTTTGAGATTAATGGGACATAAGTGAGAGAGCCATTTGCAAACTTAACAAGTTGTATATTCATCATTATGAGGATCAGGAAATTAACCAGAACAACATTCAAGGTTTACATAAATTGGTAGTTATTATAACCAGCTCTTGTCAACAGTTGAATTGGGATCGGGAGCAAGGAAACGGAGGAGAAAAGCCAACACAGTTTGCCTGTCTAAGCAGCAAGGCTAAATCATTAAAACAAATGGGAGGAGAAACAAGCCTCATTCAGAGAGTGATGATCATATTCATACGTATTTAAAATTGGCAAAGGAAGTTCTAGTATCTTTTTCTTAAAAATTCAATCTCTCTTCTTCTTCTTTTCCCCTTTTTTTTTGGGGGTGTGTGTGTGTCTAAACAAGTATTGAGTTTTCACTCTTTGAACATCTTCAGCAGGAAGTAAATAGCTGTAACCAACATCGTTGAGCATAAATTGCTAAATTATTTACATAAGTAATTATGCCAAACCAATCACAACTACAGTTCCTCTGTTGGAATCAGCAACAGAGTAAACTGCAGAAGACCATCAAGAGAAACAAAGAAACTACAAACTAGAACATTCTATCAAGAAATAAATTGACAATATAAGATGAAACTCTAGCTGCAACAATTATTAAATACTGAGGCTACAAGTGAAGCCACAAAACATCCCAAGGATTGGGAGGGCACAGAGATACCATTTGTGCCAAATACTAAAGGCAGTCATTAAGAATTTGTTGTCAAAAATGTCATTAAATTCGATAATAAATTTGTTGGGGAAGCTAAGGGTCGTGCAGGTGGGCTGTGTATGCTATGGAAGAATGGTGTGACTATAAAGGAGATGGAGTTTAATAAGAGCCTAATCGCTATCAAAATCTCTGATTCCATACTAGACTGGCTCCTAGTTAGGTTCTATGGTCCACCATACTACACTAAGAAGAAAAAGGCGTGGGGAAATCTGTTGGCGCTTTTAGCAGCTCACCAAGGCCCTTGGGTATGTGTGGGAGACTTCAATTGCATTCTGAATGAAGATGAACAAATTGGGGGTTGTAAAGGTAGCTCCTCTACCACAAATTACCTCAAGGAGCTGATGTTCAATCTCAATTCTGTCGACCTTGGATATTCCGGGAATAAGTTCACTTGGGCCAAAGGTAAATGGGGTAATGCAGTAATTAAAAGAAGGCTTGATAGAGGAGTGGCCAGCATTTCCTGGAGGTTGGCTTACCCAAAAATAACAGTTTCGCACCTCAGTGCAATCAATTCAAACCACGCCCCAATTTTGTTGGATACTTGCTTAGCTGATAGTTTTGCTCACAGACCATTCCGGTTTGAGGCAGTATGGCTTAGAGATGAAGGATGTAAACCAGTGATTGAAAGTACATGGAACAAAGAAGTTCACAGGTTAGATTTTGTTAAGTTGTATAAAAAACAAGTTGCTACAAGGGATGCGCTCCGCAAATGGAACAAAGAGGTTTTTGGCCGTTGTCAAGACAAAATTAATAATCTGCTTTAGAAAATCAAAGAAATACAGATTAGACACCCAAGTCCAGTGAATGAACTAGCAGAACAATCCTTGCAAGCAGAGCTATTCGAGTGGTTGATTAGAAGTGAAATCCTTTGGCGTCAAAAATCAAGGGAATTATGGCTCAAGCTTGGAGATAAGAATTTCAAGTTCTTCCATCTGTCCATGATCATTTGCAGAAGGAACAACAACATTGATGCTATCAAAAAAGAAGATGGAACTTGGATTCATGACTCTAACCAAATAAGAAAGCTATTCAGGAACAATTTTGTTGACCTATTCAAAGAAGATATTGACTTCCCAGAGCACGTTGAACACCTCATTCTCCCTTGTATCACTGAAGAAGAGAATGAAATGCTAGAAAGAATTCCATCACCAGAGGAGATTAAAGACACCCTGTTCCAGATGTAGGATTTAAAGGCCCTAGGGCCTGATGTTTTTCCAGTACTATTTTATAAACAACTCTAGCCTACTGTGGGTAATGATATAATCAAGACAGTCACATTCTTCTTCTATATGGGTTCCATGCCAAAAGAGGTAAATAACTCCTTAATTGTCCTTATTCCCAACATTTCTAACCCGACAATTGTGAACCATTTCAGGCCAATCAGCTTGTGTAACGTAGTTTATAAAATCATCTCCAAGCTTCTAGTTGCAAAGTTGCGACCCCTGCTGGACCTCTCCTACTCAATCGGCATTCATCCAAAGTAGATGGATTGCTAAGAATCAAATTATTGTTCAAGAGATAATGCACAGTTTTAAAACACGAAAAACAAAGCCTGGTCTGATGGCAATCAAACTTGACCTCCAAAAGGCATATGACAGGGTTAACTAGAAGTTCATTCAAGCTGTATTGCTGCATTTTGGTTTCAATGAAGTTTTCACCAAATGGATTATAGCTTGCATCTCCTCGGTTTCTTTTGAGGTGTCGGTGAATGGGGTAAATCTGAATCCTTTAAGCTAAGTAGAAGGTTAAGGCAAGGAGACCCACTGTCCCCTTACTTGTTCATCTTGGGCCAAGAAATTTTATCAAGGCTGTTGGATCATGAACTAAGCTTGAAAAATGTTAGCGGCATCAAAACAAGTATCAGGGGACCAACTATCACTCACGTCATGTATGCCGACGACATTGTATTGTTCTCAAAGGCTACTAGGAGAGATGCAGCAACTCTGATGAAAACTCTAGATAAATATTGCAAATGGTCAGGTCAAGCTATCAACATGGGCAAGTCTATAGTCTATTTTTCCAAACACACACAAGGCCAGACCCGAAGAACAATAAAGAGCATTCTCCAGATGAAAAACCTCAAAAAAGATGCAGTATACTTGTGAGCACCATTATTCTTATCCAGATCCCCATGTAAGGATTTTACTTTCCTCATAGATAAGCTTGAGTCTAAACTTTTGGGATGGAGAAGCAAGTGTTTATCATGGGCAAGGAGGAGAACCCTCATCAACTTAGTGGCACAAACATTACCTAATTATGCTATGTCAACCTTTAGTATCCCTAACAAGGTGTGTGATAGGTTGGATTCTCTAACTAGAAGAGTCTGGTGGAAGCCAAGTTAGAGGGAGGGCAGGTTTATAGCGTGGAGTGCCTGGGACAAACTCTATTATCCGAGAAGTCATGACGGACTGGGATCAAAAAAGCTAAGGAGATGAATAATGCATTGTTGGCCAAATTGGCCTGGATGATAGCGTCTAAAAGGGATAGCACCTGTATGAGGATTCTTAGACTGAAGTACAAGGTAAGTGAGGACTGGTTGCGGGCAAAAGCACCAAAGAATGCATCTCCTATTTGGAAAGCAATTGAGAAAGCAAAGTCTATTGTATCAAAAGGTGCATGCTACCTTATTGGAGATGGAAAATCTGTTGATATATGGCTTGACTCGTGGGTGTCATGGATTCAGGGGTTCACACCAGCCCCAAAAACTGCATCCACACCGCAAGTAGCGACCAAGGTATCCCAATTAATCGACCCTGACCTGCGAAAGTGGAAAGCACCTTTAATCCTCGAATTATTTGATCCAAGTTCTACCAAAGCTATCCTCTGCATCCATTTACAGACAAGACCCCACCCTGATAGGCTTATATGGATACCGGACCCCAAAGGATGCTTCTCTGTAAAATCTGCTTACAGGAAAATATCCCAACTACCATCCCAACCAACTAATCTAGAGGTGGATTGGAAAAAGCTGTCGAAGATGAAAGGACCGGAAAGGATTAAAATGTTTCTTTGGAGAGTTGCTGTCAATGATTTGCCCATAAAGGAAAATTTAAGCAGTCGTGTGGAGGTGGAAGATCCTTGTTGTGTGCTATGTAATCAGGAGGCAGAATCGTTTGCTTGTCTCTTCTTCCATTGTCCAGGGGCAAGAGCCCTATGGTTTTCCATATGCTTGGGATTCAAGGTTGACGAAGCACAACTAACAACGGCAACGGACATTATCAATCTGGTTTTCAACCCTCCCGAACCACTTTGGCAAGCGCACCATAAATGGTTAGTATCCTTGTATTTCGCTTACACTATGGAAGAAATCTGGTATACTAGAAGCATGGTGTGTAACCACAAAGGGAAGGCAAACCTTCAGTCCTCAATTCACAGAGTACATGCCAAAATCCAAGAATGCGCTATCATTTTCCCCAAACCAGTACCTCACTTTGTCCCGTTGTTTCATCCTTAAACTTGGTCTAAACCTCCATTGGGCACAATCAAGATCAACTTTGATGCAGCTATCTCTAATTCGAAAGCTGCCTTAGCTGTCATGGCTAGAGATTATCGAGGTGCTGTTATAAAGGTATGGGCTAAAGTTATATCCAAACGGTCTCCTCTCCAAGCCGAAGCTGAAGCATTACTTTGGGCAGTTTAGCTTGCTAGCCGAGAAAGATGGCTCTCTGTCACTTTTGAAGGTGATTGTAAGGTTTGCTTAGATGGGGTCCTGAAACTTAAGGGCTGTCCAGATTGGGTTATTAAGAGTTTGATTTCTGACATTTTATTCGCTGCTGAGTCCTTTCCTGCTTGTTCTTTTGCTTGGGTCAACAGGTCTTGCAACAATGCTGCCCATGTAACTGCAAAGTTTGCTATTGAGTCTAATTTGTCTTGTTTTTTCATTTCGGGCAATCTCCCAGTATGGTAGATGCTTGTAAGAAAGATGCCCCTCTTTGTTTCTAAGTTTCTTAGTTAATATATATTGAAGTTTATCAAAAAAAAAAAAAAAAAAGACTAGCTTCCTACACGTGCTGCGCATGAACAAGATGCTCTTTTTCATTTTTATAGAAGTGGACAAATATGAGAGAGAGAGAGAGAGAGGGACCACATGAAATTTTCCCTTTATATATGATGGTATGGATAAGAGTCAATGCACAAGATGGAATCGAATACTATAACAATTGTTCAACTGTGCATTGCAATTTGCAAGTATAAATCAAATTGCACATTTCATACAAAGCAGGTAGCACTTGAAAATGTGTGAACAAGAACATGCTCAACATGTTCATATTTTAACAAGGCATCCTTGTTCTGTAATAGTATAGGCCTGCACTAACTAAAGAGCATTCAGAGTCACTTTCAAAAGAAAGATTTGTACAACCAATAGTATCCTAATAAAAGGAATTACTCTGGTTGTTTCATCAGCAGCATTTGGTAATAATGCATTTATCAAATTCCAAGAAATAAACTAAAAATCACGGACATTACTTCAGCTATGCTGATGATCTTCTCACTGTAATGCAAGAAATCACATCGGAGATAGCCCAAACCTCTTGCACCATCATCAAATGAAGACAGTAAACAATATCATACTAGGAGGAAGTGCATTTCAATATTAACAATTGGGTCACTTACACAGCATATACATTATTCTTTTAAAAAATGGAGTAAAATTTTCCACGTGAAAACCTCAGCAGACTATGTGCAGCCACTGCTTGGCATTTTCCTCTTTCTGTACATCATTCTTCTTGCCTATCAGATTAAAATAAGTATTCGTAGTACATAAAAAACAGAGCATCTGGGATATCCTTAGGCAGGCTGTTTATAAAAAGATAGAAGCGCAATATATCATCCCTCAACACAGTTTGAGTGTCTACCACATCATTACTGCATGTCAGAACCCATAAGTCCCCTGAGTTCACTTTCTTTAAAGTTCCCCGGCAGAATGGGCAAGACTCTGACCTGGTGTTCCTGTGAAATATAGAAGGTAAGGAAGGGTGTCAACTCTTAAGAGTTAAGACTTACAGCTTCTCCATCACAAATTCACAGTTAATAGCAAATAAAGACAAAACAGGAAATTTTACTTGGAGGCAGGATTATAGCATCAAGGCATAATTAAACCATATTCATCAAAGTTGACAAAGCCACACCATTTTTTGTATATAATGGTTAAGCTTTATTGTAATTTAGACCACTCAATAGGTTAAGAATCTCTTTTGCACCAAATAGTTGGGTGAAAAATATCGATTCCATGCTCATTTTTACAAGAAAATGATGATTATTTTTCTCAGCTCATAATTGCAAATGCAATATATTTCCTGTACAAATATAACCAAAGATATAAATCATTTTACTTAATTGATTCAAGCAAAATTTGAAAATTGTCTACCCTTATTGTTTTGTAGTTTTGTTTGAATGGTATAGATCCATAAATAATTGATTATTATACACAAAAAAGGATGGCCACATCAACTTGACAGAGCCCCATTGCACTGCCCTGTTCTAGTTTCTCCATATGTGTGTGTGCTCAAGTGTATGTGTAAGGCATACACTTACATTTTTACATCCATGCACGCATGTTCATGTATGTGTTTGCTTGTAAAGTGTTAGTGGAACTCCCTACTTTCTAAGAAAGAACTAAACTAACAACACATGGGAAGTTACTGATTCAATTCCTCTTTTGGACTTTTTAACATTATAAGTTTTAATGAAATACCATCCTTTCATGTAAGATTGCATAAAACTTCATTAAAAATCATCATACAATATTAAAGACTTTAATGACTTAACTTTATTCATTTAAAAAAAAAAAAAAAAAAATTGATTGTGAATTGGACATTTGTATTGTCTCTGTAATGCACTTATACCTTTATGCCCATTTTATGAGATAATATTTATTTTCTATAAAATTCTAGCAGGTTGAATATTTGAATCTAAGAGAATTAGACATTATTTTTGTCATTGAAGGGGGAGCTCATAATTTTTTGGGTCAAAACATAAGAAATTATTATTTTTTAATTAAATTTATATAAGGGATGCATTTATTTTTCAGATGTTTGGGGGAACCATAGCTCATTCACCCTTCCACCTAATTCAAACCCTATTAGAGATCATTGCATCTGTTTGAAGAAAAAAAAATCCAAACATATTTGCTGGGCCAGTTACTGTCTTTTTTTTTTTTGGGGGGGGGGGGGGGGGGGGGGTGGGGGTGGGGTGGGGGGGTGGGGGGTGGGAGGGAGGGAGAGAGGAGGAGGGGGTACATTCTTAAAAGACTAAAACTTTTAATATATATTTTAAAAATTTCCTAAAATTTTGGGGGGCCATGGCTCCATCACCCAAATAGGCTAATATGTGGTTGTGTCCCTGAGAGAAAAGGAAGAAAATGAGATAGGAATTACCAGTCCCGGTAGCAATTGATGCACATGGAATGACAGCAGTTTGGCAAAACCATTTTGGTGCAAGGCTCCAAGCAGATCCCACACTCATCTTCTCTCTCCAAGTCCACATCTGAAAGCTTCTTATCCTCTAATTTCTTTCTGACTACCATCTCTAAGCCATTGACTTCCTCTTGAGTAGTTTCCAATTTGTCAGGGTCACAATGGAGACGCTGAAGAGATGGTAATATAACAGCTGCAGTTTAAGGTTCAAGGGAAACATGATTAGTGAAGGAAAAAAATAGTGCATGAATGGTATACTGTAATCATTCTAGCCGAAATTTCACATTATTTAAAATTTGAAAGAATGCATGTAATTTTTAGAACAAATTGGTTTGAAGCAAATTGCAGTCATAGCAGGCTCACAGACTCATTGAGAATTAAACATTACTTCTCAAAATCCTAAAATGAAACTACTAATTTATTGACAAATACACTCATTTTGCAAATTATTCATATCTCTGTATGACAGCCAACAGCCCTCTAGTACAATAAAGAATTTAAGATGGAATACATACAATAGAAGTCTCTAATGGTAGCTTTCCTTCCGCATGAGGAGATATTTGGCCTCCCATCTGAGTAAACCTAAGTAAAAAAGAAATTAAGAAACATAATTTAAGTTCAATAAAATGGGAACCATCGAATATTCTGATTTGCATAGTAATGCATAAGTGCAGAAGTAGAAACTAACCTTAAATACAACTACGTGAAAAAGGTTTAAATAACTTGAAAGTAGACATGTACATGAGCAATCAATCCATTGAAGAAAAAACAGTAAAATAGGCGCCAAGTGATTGTAAACCAATTTCATTTGAAAACACGCACCACCCTTGCCTCTTGGAATGGAAGCTGCCCTGCATACATATTTAAATTCAAACCAATCAAAGGTTGTTTCATTTTACAAACCATATCTTGGCCGGTCTAATAATTCAGTGACCGTTCCAGGGATCAACAGCTCGGTTGCAATAAAATAAAATAAAATAACTCAGCACAATATCAAGAGAAAAATAAGAACAATATCTCTACATGTTTTAAATTGATAACAAAACCTTTGGCAATTGAAATGGGTCTAGGCTATGCACTGATGACTCAATTATTGATATCGTGCCACTGACATTGCAGATATTCTGCAAAGCCCCACTTTTGATTACATAAACCATTCATTTGAGTCCATTAACAACTGAAGTTATGATAATCACAGCCAATCAACAGTTTCATCCACTGAATAAACAGCAGAGTTGAAGCCTAACTTGAAAGCATGCCAATTACTCAAACTAGCATTAAAATCTATAAACTGGGGTGTACACAACTCTAAGTGATTAATATCAGTATCAGTATAAATAAAATGCATGGAAATTTGACTTTTTAATATAAAAAGCCAACCTTTTAAGAAAAAACCAGAATTGAGAAAAAAGAAAAGAAGACAAACTGAAAAAATAGTCATCCAGCCCTTCTGGGTTTTCCAATAATATAACAGTTTCAGCACCAAAAAAGTGAAGCAGAATCACATTGCAAAAAAAATCAAAAACCACAAATACAAGTTCACCAAACAAAAGATACCAGAAGCCTATTACTAAATTTCAAAAAAAACCCAATTAATTTCGCACATCAAATAAGACCCAATTTCACAATTCAGCCCAAATACCAATTTAAAAAGAAACAAAATACAGAGAGAGAGAGAGAGAGAGAGAGAACTTACAGTGCATTGGCATGCTGAATATCAGCCTGAAGATTCTCGAGTGACTCTTGGTAAAGAGGACCAGCAACAAGCTGCTGATAGGAATCCAACATTTCTGTCACTTAGATTACAGTTCTTCCTATAAAGTGTGGAATTTACAAAAAAAAAAACACACAGAGAGACAGAGATGATCACAAATAAAGAAACCCAGAAGAGGTTTATTTATGCATACAACCTTGGACAATTTACTGGGGTGTTTGAATTTGAACAAAGAATGGTCTTTGCAGTCTAGAAGAAAAAAAGAAAAAAAGAAAACAGATATAGAGAGAGAAGGAGACTCTGGAGAGACAGAGTGGTTGGTCTATGTAACTATGTTGGAATTTGAATTTTTTATTTTAATTTTTACTCAATGAGTCATTATTGTCTTCTTCTTTTTTTTGATATTAATGAGTCATTATTGTCATTATCCAATGAAAGTTTCTTTTTCTTTTTCTTTTTCTTTTCTTTTGAAACTTTCCAATTTTGACTGCTTTCAATGCTTTTGGTTGTGGTATTAAACTATTAATTATAATGAATTGTGATCATGTTGAGTAGGTGTATCTGCTTCTTATTTAAACATGTATTTGGTTTGGTCATAGGAAAATTAGCAAATCAAGAAAGGTATTAAAAAAAAGTGATTTTTATGTAATATTTTTACAATACTTTCATAATAAATAATAAGAAGTAAGTTGTTACGGGTTATAATTTAAATCTATCACTTAAATTTTTTTTTTATCTATCCGTAATAGTTTATAACAATTTATTATTTAAAATTTATTATAAAAATATTGTGGACAAATATAACATTTCTCAAGATATTAATATTATATATATCCAAATCCTATAAATAATAATAGAAGAGAATACGACCGCTTGTTTTAATGCAATGAGAAATGCCAGCCTAAGCTGGATTTGACTGACTATTGCCATTTCGTTTAGGCTGTGTTACACGTGATTCATAATAATACTGAGTTTTTTTTTTTTTTTTTTGTATAATACTGAGTCATTGACTATTTGGATATTGATTAGGCCGTTCATTACAGGTCATTCTATCCAATACTAGATGATATATATTATATACAGTTCGTGAATTTTTTTTTTAAAATAAAATATAACAAGTTCGTGGAATATTTTTGTTTGTTTCGGAAAAATTTTGGGCTTCTTTTTTTAAAACAAAAGTTCGCATATTAATTCGGTTATTCTAACTTCTTTCTAACATGATTCTAAAAAAAACAATGTTGTAACTTCCACCAACTTGGATGGAGGTTTCTCTCCCAAAAATTGAAAAAAAAAAAAAAAAAAAAGAATGGAGGTTATCCCCAATAAAACATAATTCTTTCAATTCATTACATAACAATTCAATCCATTTTTAGTTTGGCAAAAATTCAAATTATACCTTTATTTCTTTTTTGGGTCAATTTTAGTAAATTACCTTTAGATTTGAACTAATGCCAACTAAGACCAACACTTTTCAAAAGTGACTAACTTGGTCCCTAAACACTGTTAGAGCGTTTCTAATGGTCTATACAAAAGCAAAATATTCTCTATAATAGAAAATGAGACCAAAAAAAGCCACGCCAATGGATTCTTTATACCCAAAATTTTTTTGGGCTCATGAACAGTAGCTCATCAAGTCTGATAGGCTACTGTTCATTCTTCAAATTTTTTTTCTATTATAATAATCAAATATTGAATAAAAAAATGTTGAAAGATGTGTAGTTGTTAAAAAATAAATAAATAATGAATGAATAAATAATATTTAAATGAGATAGAGAATATGATAGAGAATCTGTTGAAAAGTGTATTTGAAAAAATGAGTAAATATAAGTAAAAGTCATTGTTCATTCTCTAAACAATACAAAAATTTGATGAATTTGCTGGAGATGCTTTTAGCCATTTACTTATTCTTAACCTCTCTTCTATCTCTTTTCTTGCAAACCCTCATCTTTACTAAATGATTATGTTCATGCTAAAATCTTATTGAGTTCTATTCACTATGATTAAGTTGCTATAAGCATGCATTTTGAGCACAAATCACACTTCACAGCTGCAGCATGTCATAGAACACAAACACACACACACAAAACCTTAAACCCCCCAAAAATTACGATTACAAAGTATACACATATATTCATAATCATACATACACCAAAAAATTAAAAAAATTAAAAAATTAAAAAAAATTAAAAAAAAAAAAAAAAACACCATATTAGACTCATTTTGAGACGAAGCCCAAATCAAAAAACACCCACAAATCCATAAATGACCATACCCAAACCCCACCTTTCAAACCCAAATAAAAAATCATCAAATCCTTATCACCATGATAAAACCCAACCTAAATCAACCAATAACAAACCAACAAAGAAAGAGTAGAAATACTGGCGGCCACTATTGGTGGCATTACTAGTATGATTTGTCACTTGCGGTGGTGGCAGAGCTTGTGGATTTCGAACACAAACAAAAACCCAAACCCAAACAAAAAAAAAGAAACATAAATACAAACATTCTTATCCATAACTAAGGAACACCAAAGCTAGTGTCAATAATACTCGATCAGAGCCTACAACAAGGAATAACAACAGCAATGGTGAGGAAAATCTTGAAAATCCCTAGCCAACTGTCTTTATGGCATTGATTCAAAGAGAGTGCAAGATGGTAATGGAAACATGAGTTTCGCCCAT
This sequence comes from Quercus lobata, assembly GCF_001633185.2. NCBI lineage: Eukaryota > Viridiplantae > Streptophyta > Magnoliopsida > Fagales > Fagaceae > Quercus > Quercus lobata. Next base: position 60,827,870 of record NC_044908.1, read on the forward strand.
GGCCAAAGCTTAAGAGAGGAAGTCTTCAACCGCCGTTAGAGAGAGAGAGAGAGAGAGAGAGAGAGAACCATAAATGTCACGCCCCAAACCCAAGAGGGTCCAAAGCATGAGAAAAGAACCATCAAGAGAGAAATTGTAGGAGATTTTTCTTTTTCTTTTCCACATGATAAGAGTATATAACCATACTGAAATCTCCACATTAAAAGTCAAAGCTCAATGGCACATTTACAAACAATAACTAAAAATCATGTGTCTCCATGTAATACATGAATATATTACAAAACTCCAAATGGATTACACAAGGTCACAAGACAAGCAGTCATAAAGACGTAAGGTATGCCACAAAGACATCAAGTTATGCCACGAAGACATCAAATATGCCATGAATACATCAATTATGCCACAAAAACATCAAATATGCCACAAAGACATCAATCATGCCACAAAGACATCAATTCGTAACAAAGACGGGGTGCCAAGATACCTATGTCACAAAGATTGTGGCATCTGGCTGGGTAATCACACCTGTCATGGCACAAGGGTAAAAATAACATAAAGCTCACATCTAAATAAATTGAAACTCGTAGTTCATTTCCAAGTAGTTTCATAAAACTTTATCATATCTGAGCATTTGACAAAGTTCCCAAATTTTTCAAAATCATTTCTTGTCAATAAAATTTTCTAGCAATTCCCAAATAATACAAGTTAAGATAACACATCTTTAGAATTTCCAAATAATACCATAAATCTATGAAATCCATTATCAAAGGAATTGAAAGATGCTTATCTTTTTCCGTGCCAAATACTTAGGCATTTCCACATATGCAATATTAAACATGATGCGCTTTTCATATATAATCATATATAGTAGGGTCACAACACAACACTTTTTAGGTGAACATAGTTCTACAAATAATTTTTCAAAATGTGTTTAACTCAAAAACAACGTTTATGCAACGCGGTTATTTTACAAAAATCCCATTAAGAAGCCACCTACCTTGCAACCCACAAAAAGCCTAGTTCTCCAAGCTCCAAAGGAGATTAGCTAGAACTTAAATAATACCAAGCAAACTTATCACGATAAGTATCAAGCTTGATATTTCATCTAACTACAAATTAGAAATCACTAAATAAGAAATTACTTAGGCAAGCCTATGTATTTAACCTCACAAATAATGTATTTCACTTTCATAGTTTCTAAATAACTTAATTTATAAGGCATAGACCACAATTTATAGACTTAAAATCATTATCAAAACTTAGATTAAAAAAACCTCAAGCAAAAGCATATAAAACCCCCCAAAAAAATTAGGAGTCTTTACCTCAAATAATAGAGATGAGTGAGTCTTAGCTCTTTTCCTGTGGAGTTTTCTGGTTAACTTTGCCAGAAAAGATGGTGGAGGTGGTGGTGAGGAGTGGGGACCGGTGAGAGAGTGTGAGGGAGAAAGAGAGAAGTGTTGTGTGTTTTTGTGTTTGTGTTTTAAAGAAAAATAAAAGAAATGAGGACAAGATAAGAGGGAGAGGTACCCGGCCAAGAGGGAGAGATATTTTACAAGGTTATCTGGTTGAGAGATAAGAGGTAGGTGGGGAACGTGGGTCTAAACAAAAACTAACCACATTTTTTTTTTTTTTTTGAACTTGGGGGGTTATATTCTTCCCCTCTTATAAAATTTTTGTCCCCAAAATTGTACACATTAAACTTAGGTCTCTTTCCTTCATGCACTTCATCCATGATTTTCATCAATGATGAGTCCCTACCTTGCACCAATTTAATTTTCTTTACTAGAGTTGGTTGAACTCTCAACTAGCCCAGTAGGCCTCAAAATGGCTTATACAACCTCAACTCCCATCCTTTCTATATCAATAACGATTTTCCTCTAAGTGGTATGCAAAGCAACTGAAAAACCCGAAGACTTTCTACTGAGTGCATCAACCATGACATTAGCCTTACGGGGATGATAGTTAATAGAGCAATCATAGCTCTTAATCAATTTAAGCCATCACTGTTGTCCCATATTTAGCTCATTCTAGTTAAAAAAATACTCTAAACTTTTATGATCCATACAAATATCATATCTCTCATACAAATTACATCTCTAAATTTCCAAAGCGACATAACAGCAACTAACTCCAAGTCATGTGGGGAAATCTTTCTCATGATTCTTACATCCTACTAAGATTCAATGTAATTCCATCCTTAGAGATCACATAACCTAACAACCCTACTTGATTCAACCAAAATTCACACTTCCTCAGTTTAGCAAACCACTTATTTTCTCTTAGAATAAATCAAAATATCATCAATGAACACAATGACAAGGTGATCCAAGTAATCATGAAATGTCATATTCATTAAATCCATAAAGGTAATAGGGCCATTAGTTAATCCAAACAACATCATTAAAACTTCTAATGACCATACCTAATCCAAAAGGTTGACTTTGGTATGTCCTAAATTTTCAACTATTGGTAACCAAAACAAGATTAATTTAGATCATGGGAGTTGGTACATAATCTCATAGACCCATCCTTCTCCCTAAAAATGCATACAAGCATGATAAGAACCTAGCCAATCCATGCCTAGGATAAAATAAAAATCATGCTTATCTGGCAACACCAATTTTAGCCAATAACTCTCTACCCTCAATAAAAGATACAAGACTTGAGCACGAGATTATTCCATATAATATCACCAATTGGGGTAGAAGTTAATAACTTAAAATCAAGAAGTTCCAGGCTCTTATCACAACTTTTAGTAAGGCACTAAAAACAAAATAATGTGTGGAACCAAGATCAAAAGAACTCTATAGCATGTGGAAGCTTCAACAAATGTACCAAATAAAGGATTCATCAAACCCATAATGCTCTTACTTACATCAAAATCAATTCCTATTTCAAAGTCTACAAAATCATAACCTAAGCTCTGATACCATAATTGTCACACCCCAAACCCAAAAGGGTTCAAGACATGAGAAAAGAACCATCAAGAGAGAAACTATAGGAGATTTTTCTTTTCTTTTCTTTTCCACGTGATAAGAATATATAACCATACTGAAATCTTCACATTACAAGTCAAAGCTTTATAGCACATTTACAAACAATATTTAAAAATCATGTGTCTTTATATAATACATGAATATATTATAAAACTCCAAATGGATTACACAAGGTCACAAGACAAACCGTCATAGAGACGTTAGATATGCCACAAAGACATCCAGGTTATGCCACAAAGACATCAAATATGCTACGAAGACATCAAGTTATGCCACAAAGACATCAATTATGCCACAAAGACATCAATTATGCTACAAAGACATCAATTATGCCTCAAAGAGATCAATCGTGCCACAAAGACATCAATCCGCCACAAAGACAGGGTGCCTAGATACCTATGTCACAAAGATTGCAGCATCTGGCTGGGTAATCACACCTATCACGGCATATGGGTAAAAACAACATAAAGCTCACATCTAAATAAATTGAAACTCATAGTTCATTTCCAAGTAGCTTCATAAAAATTTATAATATCTGAGCATTTCACAAAGTTCCCAAATTTTTCAAAATAATTTCTTGTCAATAAAATTTTCTATCAATTCCCAAATCATACAAGTTAAATAACACATCTTTAATATTTCCAAATAATACCATAAATCCATGAAATCCATTATCAAAGGTATTCCAAGATGTTTATCTTTTTTCATGCCAAATACACATGCATCTCCACATATACAATATTAAATATGATGTGCTTTTCATATATATAATCATATATAGTAGGGTCACACATGACACTTTTTAGGAGAACATGGTTCCACAAATAATTTTTTGAAATGTGTTTAACCCGAAAACAACGTTTATGCAATATGATTATTTTACAAAAATCTCATTAAGAAGTCACTTACCTTGCAACCCACAAAAAGCCTAGTTCTCCAAGTTTCAAAGGAGATTAACTAGAACCTAAACAATACCAAGCAAACCTATCATGATAAGTATCAAGCTTGATATTGCATCTAGCTACAAATTATGTGGTTGGGAGATAAGGCACACGTGGGGCATGTGGGTCTAAACAAAAACTGACCACGTTTTTTTTTTTTTTTTTTAGCTTGGGGTGTTACAATAATGGTCTATTTGGTTGGAGGGGTTGAAAAGTGGGAGGATAGAAAGTTGTGGGAGGATAAAAAATATTTTAATTTCTCTCCTTTTTGTTTGGTTGGAAATGGAAAAGTGGAGGAATGGAAAAAATAAGTTTGAATAAATTTACTCATACCCTTGTTAAAGAATGATGCCCAATTAAAACAAAAAAGTGACAAATAACCACACAAAAAAAGAGCAATCACCCATATTTACTAAAAAAATAAAAATTATGTACCAAAAATAATCACGTTTAGTTAAAAAAAAAAAAAAAAAAAAAAAACAACAACAACAACAACTATCATGCCCAACCCTAGAAAATCACAAGAAAAAAAAAAGAATAGAAAAAAAGAAGAAGAAAAGGCAATGTTACTGCCCATAGAATAAAAAGGAAAAAAAAAAACAAAAACAAAAACAACGAAGCCCATGTGCACTTGCACATAGGCATTTTTGTCAATCTAGAAAAAATGCATCCTCACCCAGTTTTCTCCCCATTTTGGGATGAAAACATTTTGGTGAGCTTGGGGAAAAAACACTTAGGCCCCACCGTTTATTTTCCTTTCTCCCCACCCAACCAAACACACTCCAAAAAAGTTTTCCTTCCCATTTTCTCTCTAAAGTTTTTCATCCATCCTATTTCACCTCAAAAAAATCACGCCCTAAAGGTATGAGAGAAAGAAGATAAGGATTTGAGAGGAGAGAGAAGAGAGGCTGAGAATAAGTAATGGATCTATATGGCATTTAGGGACCAAAATGTGTGTTTAGGACCAAGTTTGTCACTTTTGAATAGGCTTGGGCTTGGTTGTAATTAGTTCAAATCTTAAGTTACACTCGATGTAACTTTAAGTAATATTACAACACCCAATAACTTGTTAATGATAGATCCAAGATTTTAGGCTAGCGGGGGCCGAAGTAAAAAAAAAAAAAAAAAAAAAAAAAACATTCATATAGTATTAAAAAATTATAAATACACAAAATCGTTTTTTCTAAATACATTAAGATGCAATCATCTACCAACAAAGACAAAAACAAAAACAAAATAATGTTTTTTTTTAATACTAGGCTAGCTAGGATTTTTTTTTTTTTTTTTTTTTTTTTTAAGTTAGAGCATTCATGATGATGCTAAAAATTTTAGTTTTTAGTACCTCAAAAAACTACTTTGTCTATTTTACCACCCCATTTTACAATACTCCTAATATCAAATGTTCTATTTTTTTTTTTTATCATTTCATTTAAAATAATATAAACAACTCATTAAAATAATAAGGAAAAGAGAAAATTTGAGTTTTTTAATTGAAAGATGAGATATAATCTTAATAAAATATTTTATTTTTAACGACTTGCTACAATCAACTGGTATTTATACCAGTTTACTGTAGTTGTAAAAAATTTAGTTTTAGTTTCTCCAATAATACATGTTTTTTTTTTGTTCTTTGGTGGTAAAATAGTTTTTTTTTTTTTGCTAAAATCCAATCATCATTGTGAATATTTTTATTATTTTTGTTAAGTTTTTGGGTTGGATAGTTGCTATTTAGGTTAGGTTAGTTAGACTGATCGGGAAGAAGAGGGGCCAACTACAAAAATGAAATATAGAATGATTGGGAAAAAAAAATTGGACTTAAGGGTGTCCAGGACCCCTTGGCCTCCCACCTGGGTCCATCCTTGCTTGTTATTGAATTTATATTTTGAAAATTCCATCACTAAATTAAATATTTTATATGTTCTTAACATGCATGCCAATCAGATGTTATTTAGCATTCAATCCATAAAACTCATCTTTTATGCATTATCTAAAAATACAAAAACTTAAATTTAAACAACTGATGGATGCCATGATTATTGATCTTTGATCATCTTGAAATTTTACAAGTATAGAGAATATACGAAAATAGTATAATCTAACGGTGGATTTATTAAAATTTTCATCCAATTATAAAATATAAGTGGTGTAACATAAAACTTGAATCCAACCCCTCTCTCTCTCTCTCTCTCTCTCTCTCTCTCTCTCTCTCTCTCTCTTTATATATATATATACACACACACACACACACATATATATAAATATAAATTATACCAGCCATGTAAGATTTACATAGCTAATACAATGTAAACCAATAATTGCCCTATTTTATAAGCGATACATGAATTAGAAAAAGTAATCCAACATTTTTATATAATTTAAAATATTAATTGGACTATTTTCATATATTTATAAAATGGATTTTAAAACTTTTAATTCTAAAAATAACAAAACAATCATTATTAAAGTAAATTTCATATTTTGGATGGTCATTGTCTCTCTTGGCAATGTTGGACTTCAGTTATTGAATAATGGATTCCGTTAATGAATTTTTCTTGAAAATTATTAGTTCTAATATTAATTTTGATAGAGTGAGTAAGAAAGAGTAAAATTTTTACATCTTAAACTACCCTAAACACAGTAAAACGTATTAATAAAATTTTAAACATTTGAAAATACTATAATATTTTAAAAATAAATTTTATTTATTAAATTTTTAGGTCTTAATTAAAAATTTTACATCATAAGATTGATAGATGTTTGAGGGCCAACTAATTCTAAATGGGTTTTTTGCATTAAGTCATTATATGCAAGACAAGACTTCACACAAAAAAGATGAGCTTTGCCACTATCTACACCGATAGGACTTTCAAAAGTACCGATCAACCAAGAAAATAAAAGAATAGAACAAAAAAGTTACAATATTATTGATATCGCAAAGGATCAAAAATATCAGATTACAAAATTGCACAAATGCAAAACCAAGATTAAGTTACAATGCTCCTAAGTTAAGTTACGGTACTCCTAAATTATGTTACAAGACTACTCCTAGATAATTCATATGAGACAAAACACACATACAAATATAAAGTTATCCTTCCGTTGATCAGGTATGAAATTTGTCTTGTTAGATTATGTGTTTGTCATGCAGGAGCGGAACTGGGATTTTTACTTTGGAGGGACCGAGACTAAACTATCACATTGATTCAAAATTCTCAAAAACTCAAAGTACTACATGATACATGCACACACAACCACACACACATATAAGTCTTAGATTCTTAAAGGAGAAATAGTGGATGAAGTGGTGTTGAAGCTTCCAAAGGAAGCCAATGCTAAAAGAGTAAAGTCAAAGCTAAAAAAATGAATAAAGTGATCTCGGAAAGGGGGAAAGAGACAGGACATGTATAGCTGGGTCCAATTATTTTCTTATAGGGGCCAATTATTTATAAAATATTATTTTCTTGTGGGGCCAAGTCCTCATAAAATATTTGTGAGTCCATATATTTACCTACTACTACTTAATTTTTAAAAATTTTGTAAGGGCCTTGTCCCCCCCAATGTTAAGCATGGTTTTGCCCCTAGTGTCATGTGAAAGAGTAACTGATTCTTATTTATACCCCATCATTAGTAGTTATTCACATCATCTCACAACTTGGAATAAGTAACTTCCCTAATAAAATAACTACTCACATGCCCATGTCCGTTTCATGTGATCAAATAACAGCTTGCACACTCTTATGCCTCTTAGAGCATTCACATTGGGCAAGGTAAATGGTATATGTTGAGGAATTTTAGCATCAAAGCAAAAAAACAAGCAACATCCGGTCTTGCAAAATCTAACTATTGCAAAAAAATTTGCAATTGTGCTATAGTGTGATTCTAAATGTAGAATTACACTATAGCACAATTGTAAAATAAATAATATTTTTTATTCACATATCTGACTCTCTCTCTCACTTTATTTTCTCTTTTATGTTTCTCATCTCCTTTCTCTCTCCACAACGGCCTCTCTCTCTCATCACATCTCTCTCTCACGGTGGGCTATTTTGGCGTGGGTCATGGGTCCAGCGTGGAGGTGAGACTAGGGAAGTCGATATAAATGATTTCTGACAGAACTGGATGGACGGCGAAGCACTTCGTTAACGCCACGTTGGGCAAATTCGAACACTGCTTGGTCTCCCTCATTCTTTTCGGCGCTGTTTTCTGGGTATTTTTTGTGGCGAGATTGGCATGGTATGGTGGTTTGCAGCGACGAGATCGGCATAGGTATGGTGATGGATTTGGTTGTGGGTTTTTCTATATTTGTTGTTTGTAGTGGTGGAGGGTTTCTGTGGTAGTGGAGATGGGTGACTGATGGTGGTAGTGGCTGATGTGGGTTTGTGGTGCCGTGGTGGTAGTGGGAAGAGGGCAATGGGCATGGTGGTGGTTTATGTGGGTTTGTTTGATTATTTTTTAATGGATTTGTAGTTGGGTTTGTGGGTGTTTTTTGGTTAGTTTGTGCCTAGATATTTGGTGGGTTTTTGGTCATGGTGGTTGTTGTATGGTGGTGACTGGGTTTTTTTATAATTTTTTTAATGGCTTGTGGTGGGGTTTATGGTTGGTTTTTGGTTGGTTTGCATGTTAGTGTTTGCTGGGATTGTGGTGGGTTTGGGTCACGGTGGTTGGTGTGTGGAGGTGGTGTGGATGAGAGGGCGGTTGTTGTGTGGAGGTGTGGCTGACAGAGTGACAAATAGATAGAAATTAGAAATAAGTGTGGTAGATAATTTTATATTATTTTATTGCATATTTTATATTATTTTAGTGTGTATTATTGTAAAATAAAAGTTGAGATGTTGGGAGTATTATAAAATGGTATGGCCCTAATTGATAAAGTAGTTTTTTGAGATGGTAAAATAGGATAGGATTGGATTTTGGGATGGGGATGCACTTACGTGCTCAAATAATAGCTTGCATGCTTATGAACATTTGAATAACTACTTGCACGCTTATCCTTTCTTAAACGGCTTTGTGATCTCTCAAACTTCATAACTAATAAATGATTAATTACTCAATATCATGATGTTGCTTGTATTCTCCTAATGGCTTCATCCTATTGGTATTTACCCAACAATTTATTCTTATACAACATCATATTATATATATATATATATATATGTATATGTATGTATGTATGTATGTATGTATTGTAAGGGCGGCGTTTTGGTTCTTAACCCCAAATGGTAGAAGGATTCAGGCTCAAAAAGCCCAACACAATAAATTTGTAGAGAGTGGGCTTAAAAGCTAGGTTTCAAATGATCAGGCAACACACGCAGTGGATTAAAGACATTAAGAAAGCAAAGAAAGACAAGTTCAAAGTAAGGAAATCCTTCCCCAGCGAAGTCCGAGGAGAATGATTCTTGAATATAGTTTTGTTGGACATAGATACAATTTTAGTTCTTGTTGCTACGGTGTGTTCTTTACAGATTTTCCGATCCCCTCTTCATGGAGGGTCTCTTACATTATATAGCTCCCTTTAAATGATCTTGACCCTCCATTTGTTAATCGTCTAGGCCACTACTTGAGTGCTTGTCCCATCAGACACCTTCCCAAACTCTTTGTGAGTTATGGCAGCTAAGACAGCACTGCTCAGGGGTCTTCTCCACATAAATGCACCCAGGAGATTTGGTGGGATGCATTAAATGTGGTGGCAGCCACCATCTCTTCGGTCATGTCAGGGCTGACCCCCTCCCCGAAACTTTTTCTGTACAGTATGACCTCTTCTAGTAACGTACTGCTGACATGGCCCTACTGTCTGAGCATGTGACCTCCTCAGCACGATAATGGCCCCCTCGGCCATGGGTATGACATGTGGCGCAAATACCTTATTTAAATTCTTGTACCCCACATATATATATATATACTAGTTATAGGCTTGTGCGTTGCACGGTTTAATGAAAAAACATATAAAATAAATGTATAAATAATTATATATTTTAATAGATTCAATAAAGATACAAGAAAAAAATTATCAAGTGTAAATAATTATCTCACTAAAATAAGGGCTAAGATTTTTTCCTAAAAATAAATTAAATTGATAACTCCAAATTGAATTTTAAATTGATAATTATTTTTAAAAAAGTAATAAAACAATTGATAAATCTAAAATTAATATAATCTTGATAATATTATAAATTTAAATTGAAGTTGATAATTCAAGAATACACATGTAGAACATCTTGATAATTTGATGTAACATTAAAATCAAATAAGAAAATTGTTAAAATTAATCTATTAATTCTAACCATATTTAATCATTAATTCTAAGACTCTAACCCTAAGCATATAACTTAGATCAAATCTAAGAAAATTAGTTTAAACAAAAGGCAACCAATACACAAAACCTAATCAATTTAATAAAAACAAAATACAAAAACAAAGAAGGAGCCTTTAGAAACTTGATAATGTTTTCGAATGTTTTGTATTCGTTAATTAAAATCACATGAAGACAAAAAACCAATAATAACACTAAAGAAAATAAACAAAATGAAAATAATAAAAATAAAAGAAGAAAGAATGCATACCTACATTGTCATGGGATTTAGGCATTCACATATTGAAATAAGCTTCACTCCAAAAAAGGATAATATTATAAATTAAAATTAAAGTTGATAATTCAAGAATACACGTGTAGAACATCTTGATAATTTGATGTAACATAAAAATCAAATAAGAAAATTGTTAAAATTAATCTATTAATTCTAACCATGTTTAATCATTAATTCTAAGACCTTAACCCTAAGCATATAAATTAGATCAAATCTAAGAAAATTAGTTTAAACAAAAGGCAACCAATACACAAAACCTAATCAATTTAATAAAAACAAAATACAAAAACAAAGAAGGAGCCTTTAGAAACTTGACAATGTTTTCGAATGTTTTGAATTCATATATTAAAATCACATGAAGACAAAAAACCAATAATAACACTAAAGAAAATAAACAAAATGAAAATAATAATAATAAAAGAAGAAAGAATACATACATGTATTGTCATAGGATTTAGACATTCACATATTGAAATAAGTTTCACTCCAAAAATGATATATAGGGTTATATATATTGGTAGAGTACCATTTGAAATATAATTCATATAAATCTTATTGAAATTAAAGATATCTAATCAATGTGTTTGTTTTTATCCCATAAAAATTGGAATTAAAAAAAGGTCATATGAATAGAATGAAAAAAAGAAAAAAAAAAGAGTTGATTCAACATAACTGTAAGAACCAAGTACGAGGCCTATGGGCCTTGGATTATTATGGGCTCACAATCTATTTGTAGTGGGCTTGAAGATTTCCTACTATGGGTCGTTCTCGGCAGAGACTCAAAGCAACACCCAGTTTGATGTCCACTCTTTCACTCTTTTCTCTCCCAAAAAAAAATCCCCTTTCTTCTCCCATCTTTCTTCTATTTATAGCCAAGGTTAGTGGGAAGATCATGATTACAGCCACCGTTTGTGCCATTGAAGGTCCAATATCATTTGATTTAAGTGGATGTTTAGGTGAGAGGGCGGTGCTGCATTTATGATCTTGGAACTTGATTCCATCTGGACCGATAATGCTCGGCAGCACCGTCTCCCGTGCATACCACATTTTCCCGGGAATAACTCATGTACATGACCGGGAACGTTTGACCGAGCCCACCTTGGAACTTAATACCCTACACCTGTTTGTTATTTATGAATCCCCGGGAATGGCGTAGGACGACTGGACCTTTCGGCTGGGCCTGTGGCCAAAGCCAGTACGGGACAAGGCCCAGGGCCTGTATGGGCCTGGGATCACCGCACTGTACAATTGGGGCAGGGCCTGGGGTCTGTATGGGCCTAAGGTCTCGGTGCCGTACAATAGCCCCCCCTTGATTCATACTCGGTCATCGAGAAGAATCAAGGAGCAGCATGGGACCTTTTGACCTCGGGAGTCTTTTAGCCTGGGACTTCTGGCCGTCATTTCTCATTTAATATTCATCTCAAAAGACGCGCCGTTTCGCGGCGCCAGGCGCAGTCGTCATTATTGCCTGACGGTTCGAGAACCGAAGCGACGTGCGGATTGGTTATGCTTGGCGTTCGTTGGACTGCTCGTAGACCGCGCCCATTTAATGCTTGATTCAGACGCTTCTTCTTCCTCCATTCATTTTTCTTTCCTCTATAAATAACCTCCCTCTGAACAGCATCCCATTTTTCCTCTGCCAATCTTTAGAGCTTTTTTTTCTCTGCCGACCACATTTCTGTGCGCTTGCTTACCCAGTGTTCTTTTCCTCCTTAGAACCCAAAGTAAGTTTTTCTTCCCCTTCCTTTTCCTTTCAACTTTCATTTCTTTGAGTTTACTTTTGTATTTTTAGGCGTTATAGATGGGTTACTCTTACCTCCTAGAGTCCCCGGCTGCTTTGGCCACCTTTAGGAGTAAATTTAACATTCCCAATGACGTGGATGTGGCCTACTGCCATGAGAGCGATATTGAACTCCACCGAGGGCATGGTATAGCCTTCTTTCCTTTGATGTCCATTCTAGAAGGTGGGGTCAGGTTTCCCGTGGATCCCCTCTTAATAAACACACTCACTTACTACGGGCTGTGCCCGGACCAACTTCCCCCCAACTTTTACCGGGTAGTTAGTTGCGTCAGTAAGTTGAACCACACCTTTAACTTACAGTTAGACCACCATGACATTAACCAAATGTATAGGCTCTGTGGGAGCAAAGCCACCGGTTATTACCTAAAGACAAGGGATGCACGGGTACGGCTGATATCATGCCTACCTGATTCGAACAGGAACTCCGCCAATGAGTTCGTTAGGGTGAGCGGCAATTGGTTTGCCGGGGAGTTTCCTTGCCCCCTTACGCCGCGTGAAGTGGGTTCGTTCCATCCCCTTCATATAACTGCTTTCTTTCGCCTCTCATTTTCTTCCTCTCGGTAAAAAGAATTTTTATGATTAGAGACTAATGCGTCATTTGATCTTTTGCAGACGGCAAAGTGTTTGTGCAGGACCTCAGAGTCGTCCACGCCAAAGACTTAAACTTCGTCCTCCGCTCTGAGATATACGTGCATTGGGACGGGCAACTCCGGGCTTCGCATTTGATCCTCGGTGTGGAGCCGGTTTATTCTACTTGGCAGCCGTTCAAGCAGGCCCTGATAGTTGACAGCCCCCTGCTGTCGTATATAGACGTTCGGTACGTGAACTTTTTACCGCCGAGTCTTACAACCGGGGAAGCGAGGGAATTTGGCCGGCGGGTTACTCGCGCAGACGAGCTAGCCCCTTTGAGAGACGAATCCGCGGAAAAAGCATCCCGGCGTATCAGGGAGTTAGCCCACGAAGCCGTGCAGCAAGGCCAAGCGCAAGAGCAGCCAATCCCCGAGAATCCGGCCGCCGTGAACCAACAACAAGTGATAGAAGCGGCCGCCCTTTTAGCTAGAGCTGCCCGGCCTAAGGGAAAGATGGTATCTAGAAAAGTGCTGTCGGTAGAACGGTTTGTGCCCGGTGCCAGACAATCCAATCAGCCCCCTCCTCCCGAGGGCCGGGGTCAAGTGCCGCAGCCTTCACCCCCACCGCAGGCCGGACGTGCCCGGAAGAAGCAAAAGGTCACCGATCAACCTTCCACTTGCCCGGGCGAGGTCGCTGCCCAGACTCCTCCCCGTCCAACAGGTGGTATTGTTATCCGTGAGCCGCCGACTGAAGCCGGCACGGGGGGCGCGTCCTCCTCCCAAGTGGCTCCTGCGTGGGAGCCGAAGATCCTTCTGGACGGCAAACCATTGCCGTCAACCGCCTGCATTCGGATGTGGGATAAAGGCGAGGGCGGCCGTATTGCCCAATCTTTGGCCGAAGCTCTCCAACTTCCCGAGGATGTGCATGCCTTCGAGGATGGATCCGAGGAGTCCGTAGGGCGCCGGTTAGAGTGGCACGCCATTGCGGTAATTTTTTTTGTCTATCTAGTTCTTCATACAGGTTTCCTTTTGCCTTTTTTCTAACTTTTGTCCTTGCTAGGCTGCTCAAATGGCCCACATTGTGGCTGCTCGGGCACGGGAGCTTGCTGAGGAGAGCGAGCGCGAGAAGGAGGCGCGCGAGGCGGCGGTGAAAACGGCTAAGGAAAAACTGAAGGCCGCCGAGTCTGCTGAGAAAAAGGCTGCAGTTGCCGAGAAGAACCGGTCCCTGGCCGAGAAAAGGTGTGCGGAGCTCCTAACCCAGCAGAATGAGACGGAGCTTAAGCTAGCCCAAGCCATCAGCCTTAACACTTCCAATGCCGAGGAGATAGCTGACCTTAGGGCAGGCTTGGCAGCCGCGGAGCAGAAGTGGTATGATGTCGGCTTTGCTGATGCCGAAAACTCTGTAGAGCCGGTGGTTGCTCGGGCTAGGAATATGGGCTTTGAGGCCGGGTGGTTTGCCGCCCTTCAGGCAATGGGTGTTCCTAAGGATTCGCATCTGAGAGACCCCGGCCAAATCCCATTCCCGAGCCCCTCCCCTGCTGCTCAGGGTACCCCGGTGGCGATTGACGAGGAAGAGACAGCCAGTATGAGGGAGCTGGTTGAGCAAATCGATGCTCACGCCGAGCCTGAGGAAATGGAAGTCACCAGTATCCCGACTGTGCAGGAGCTTCTCGGTGAGGCCCCGCCTTTTTCTTTGGCCGGCCAGCAGGAAGTGATACCGCCGAACCAACCTCCCCGCTAATTTTGCTTTTATCTTGCTTGCTCATTTTTATTTTATTAGTTTTACTTGCTCACGTCACCGGGATGCGGTGACCGAACATTTGTTTTATTTTGTTGGTTTTATTTGCCTATGTCACCGGGATGTGGTGACCGAACAATTGCTCTACTTTAATTAGAAGTCCGTTTTCTTTTTCCGTTTGAATTTGTCGAATGAAATTATCTCTGTTCGTGTTTTGCTTGAACCACGCCAGTGCTATGGCTGCTTAATGTAATAGTACCCCCGAGAACCATTTACGCGGCGCTTAGTGTATTTTGAGAGCGCTTTTTGACTTAGTATTTGAAAAAGGGTCGGGTTAGGCTTTGGCTGAACCGGGAATCGAGCCGAGGGTCAGGTTTTCGTACTTAGAGAATTATTTGTAGGTTTCCACCTGCTCGGCGATAGTGACCGAGCCGAGGATCAGGTTTCTATCCTTAGATTATTATTTGTAGGTTTCCGCCTGCTCGGCGATAGTGATCGAACCGAGGGTCAGGCTTCTGTCCTTAGAGACTTATCTGTACGTTTCCACCTGCTCGGCGATAGTGATCGAGCCGAGGATCAGGTTTCTGTCCTTAGATTATTATTTGTAGGTTTCCGCCTGCTCGGCGATAGTGATCGAACCGAGGGTCAGGCTTCTGTCCTTAGAGACTTATCTGTAGGTTTCCACCTGCTCGGCGATAGTGATCGAACCGAGGGTCAGGCTTCTGTCCTTAGAGACTTATCTGTAGGTTTCCACCTGCTCGGCGATAGTGATCGAGCCGAGGATCAGGTTTCTGCCCTTAGATTATTATTTGTAGGTTTCCGCCTGCTCGGCGATAGTGATCGAACCGAGGGTCAGGCTTCTGTCCTTAGAGACTTATCTGTAGGTTTCCACCTGCTCGGCGATAGTGATCGAGCCGAGGATCAGGTTTCTGTCCTTAGATTATTATTTGTAGGTTTCCGCCTGCTCGGCGATAGTGATCGAACCGAGAGTCAGGCTTCTGTCCTTTGAGATTTGATGGTGATTCTTCCGGCGTACGGCTAAGGAATGAAAAATAGCTTATACAAAAGGATTCATCATGCTCTTAATTTCAATGGGATACAAGTAATGGCTTACACCGATGATTATGCGTAGAACTTCTTCAAGTTGTTGGCGTTCCATGGTCGGGGGAGTGGCCTCTCGTCAAGGTCTTCCAAGTAGTAGGCCCCTGCACCCGCAATAGCTGTGACTCTGTATGGTCCTTCCCAACTCTGAGCGAGCTTCCCTGCAGTCAAGTCCCGCATGTTTCCCACTACCCTTCTTAATACTAGTTCCCCGGCAATGAACTCCCTGCTCTTTACATTTCGGTTGTACCTTTGGGCCAGCTTCTGTTGATACTCGGCAAGACGTATGGTCGCAGCCTCCCTGCATTCTTCTAGCCAATCCAAACGCTCCATCATCAGGTCGGCGTTCTGTACGGGGTCAAACCCGGCGACCCGTGCACTGCATAAGCTCACCTCGGTTGGTATGACTGCTTCCGAGCCGTATGTCAGGGAGAACGGGGTTTCACCCGTGGATCTCCTAGGGGTCGTGCGGTACGCCCATAATACACTGGGTAGCTCTTCCGCCCATCTTCCCTTTGCTCCGTCCAACCTTCTTTTGAGCCCGTTCAAGATAGTCTTGTTTACCGCTTCAGCTTGGCCGTTGCTTTGTGGGTATGCCGGGGTTGAATACTTGTTTTTGATGCCAAGCTTACTACAAAAGCTCCGGAAAGCATTGCTGTCGAACTGCAGCCCATTGTCTGATACCAGCGAATTCGGCACCCCAAACCGTGTAACTATGTTTTTCCATACAAATTTTTTCACGTCGGAATCCCGGATATTAGCCAAGGCCTCTGCTTCAGCCCACTTTGTGAAGTAATCTACAGCCACCAATACAAAACGGCGGTTCCCCGTTGCCCGGGGGAAAGGCCCAAGGATGTCTAGCCCCCATTGTGCAAATGGCCACGGGCTGCTGACAGGATTTAGCTGTCCTGCAGGTTGATGGATCATTGGGGCGTGCTTTTGACATTGTTCGCAACTTCGTACGTATTTGGCGGCATCCTTCTGCATCTGTGGCCACCAAAACCCCTGTGTCATTGCTCGGTGTGCCAAAGATCGTCCCCCGGCATGCCCGCCGCACACTCCCTCATGCAGCTCGGTCAGGAGCTCTTTGACCCTGTCTGGATGTAGGCATGAGAGGTAAGGGCCTGCAAAGGATCTTCGGTACAATTTTCGGTCTGAAGACAGCCAGTATCTGGGAGCCATTCGCCGAATCTTGTTGGCCTCGGCCTCATTCTCCGGAACTTTATCCTCGGCAAGGAAGTCTATGATCGGGCTCATCCAACTTGGACCAGCTACTGCCACCTGCGCAATCTCTACTCCGGCTTGGTCGGGAACATTCTTCACCTGGATGCTTGGCTCCTTTACAAATTCTACCGTGATGAGCCTTGGCGTATCCTCGGTAGCCGATGAGGCTAACGTGGCAAGAGAGTCAGCGTGCTTGTTTTGTGACCGGGCTACCTGGGATATCTTTACCGTTCCAAACTGACCGATAATCTGCTTTGCCGCGCCGAGATAAGCTTTCATTCTGGGGTCCCGAGCTTCGAAGTCCCCAGTGATCTGATAAACCACCAGTCGAGAATCAGAGTAGATCTCTATGTCCTTGGCGCCCAGATGTAATACTGCCCTCAATCCGGCCAACATGGCTTCGTATTCGGCTTCGTTGTTCGAGGCTTTGAACCCCAGTCTGAGGGAGTGTTCCAGTCGTATACCCTCCGGGGTGACAATGACAATACCAGCCCCGGCCCCCATAGCATTCGATGCACCGTCCACAAATAACCTCCATGGGCGAATCTCCGCACTACAGATTATTTTGCCTTCGTCCTTGGGTGTAAACTCTGCGATGAAGTCAGCCAGAACCTGTCCCTTCACCGAGCTTCTAGGCCGGTATCTTATGTCAAACGATCCCAGCCGAGTCCCCCACTTGGCAATCTGCCCTGTGAAGTCTGATCTCTTCAATAGTGACTGCAATGGATACTCGGTGAGGACGAACACTGTGTGTGCCTGGAAGTAATGTGGCAACTTTCTCGTGGCGTGCACCAGAGCCAAAACTAACTTCTCGAGAGGCAGGTACCTTGTCTCGGCATCGACCAAGGTTTTGCTCACGTAATACACCGGCATCTGCACTCCCCGGTCCCTTAGCAACACAGCACTTACCGCATGGTCGGTGACAGCGAGATACATAAACAGATCCTCTCCGGGATCCGGGGCCGTCAACCTCGGCGCCTTTGCCAAATATTCCTTTAGCTCTCGAAAGGCTTCATCGCAGCTCTCGTCCCATAGAAACCCCTTCCACTTTTTCAGAAGCTGATAAAAAGGCCGGCAACGGTCGGCAGACTTGGAGATGAATCTGTTCAGGGCCGCTAGCATTCCAGTGAGCACTTGCACCTCTTTGGGATTGCTTGGTGGTTTGAGGCGGTTCACGGCTTCTATCTGGTCGGGGTTAGCTTCTATACCCCGAGTAGAGATCAGATACCCCAGGAACTTACCAGCCCCCACTCCGAAAGTGCACTTTTCGGCATTCAAGCGCAATTTATACCGACGTAGTATCTCAAACACTCCCCGGAGATCTTCGGTGTGCTGCGACTCAATTCTGCTTTTCACCACCATATCATCGATATAAACTTCAACCGTGCATCCAATTTTTTCTCGGAACATTCTCGTCATCATTCTCTGATACGTAGCCCCGGCGTTCTTTAGTCCGAACGGCATGACCTCGTAGTGATAATTTGCATTCGGGGAGATAAATGCAGTCTTTTCTCGGTCTTCGGGCGCCAAGGCAATTTGGTGGTAGCCCTGGAAGGCATCCAGGAAGCTCATCCTCGGATGCCCGTACGTTGCATCTACTAGCTGGTCAATCTTGGGCATCGGGAATGGGTCCTTGGGACATGCCTTGTTCAAGTCTGTGAAATCCACACAAACTCTCCATTTCCCGTTCTTCTTCTTTACCACGACAGTGTTTGCCAACCACTTCGGGAAGAATATCTCCTTTATGGCTCCGGCATCCTTCAGCCGCTGTACCTCCAGGTTTACTGCCTCGACGTGTTCCCTCGACGCTCTTCTCGGTTTCTGCTTCTTTGGGGGGAATAACGGATCCACGTTGAGTCTGTGGACAATGAACTCGGGATCTACGCCGGGCACTTCATACGGGCTCCACGCAAAAACGTCCACGTTTTGCAATAAGAACAGCAACATATCTACCCTTTCCCGGTCGTTCATGCTTGTACCTATCTGGAAATACTTGTCAGCATCTGGGAGAATCCTTACCTTCAGCACCTCCTCGGCAACGTCCGCCCCAGCTTCCCCCTGGGGTTTCTGTAATTGCTATGAATTTTCTTTCTCGTTCTCCTCAGTTCGACCGAGCTGTTCGTTCTCCCACCGGACCGCGGCGACGAGGCACTGCCTCGCCACCTGCTGATTCCCCCTTACCACGGCAACTCCATTCTCGGTAGGAAATTTCACTTTTACGTGAAGGGTGGACGGGACAGCCCCCATTGCGTGAATCCACGGCCTTCCCAGGATTGCGGTGTATGGTGCGAATGATCGGACCACTATAAATGTAACTATAACTGTCTTGCCTTCCATGTTCACTGGGAGAGAGATCTGCCCCTCGGGAATTACAACCCTCCCATCAAACGAGACCAACGGCGTGTCATACTTCGCCAAATCCTGGGTCTTTAACCCTAGCCCTTCAAAGAGATCCGGGTACATGACGTCGGCTCCGCTTCCTTGATCAATCATCACCCTCTTCACCAGGAATCCGCCTATCCGGGCTGTCACCACCAAAGCATCGTCGTGGGGTTGGACCGTCCCCTCGAAATCATCTTCTCCGAACGAGATGGTCGGCCGTCCACCTTTTTTCTTCTTTTTGGATGATTCTCCTTCCGCGCAGGCTACTGTCAGTATCCTTTTAGCCGCTGCTGCCCTTCTTGGTGCGGCATGGATGACTTCGATTACCCCCAGGGGTGGTGGAAGGGGATTCCTTTTCTGTTGGGATCCCTGCCCGGTTTCTCGGTTAACGGAATCTGTTACAAACTCTTTTAAGTACCCGGCCCTTGCTAGCTGTCCGAGATGATCTTTTAATACCCGGCACTGTTCAGTCGTGTGCCCCTTGTCTCTGTGATAGGTGCAGTATAAGTTTTGGTTCCTCCGAGATGGGTCGCCCCCCATTTTGTTCGGCCACCTGAAGAATGGCTCGTCTTTGATCCGTTCCAGGATCTTGTGAACTGGCTCTTTAAACACCACATTGACCCCGTCGATCTGCCCCTCTGGTCCCTGCATTCTGAAGTCTCGTTTCGGTTTTGCCGGCAAAACGTTTTGCCGAGATCTCCCCACTAAAGGAGCTTTCCCCCTGCTTTGCAACCGGTCATCTTCCAGGCGTTTGTACTCCTCTATGCGTCTCATCAGTTGCCTCATGTCCTCGGGGGGTCTTCTCGTCAGTGACTCCCGTAATTCAGAATCCTCAGGGAGCCCCATTCTGAAGGTGCTTGCCGCAATTTTCTCGTTTCCTCCACCAATCTCGTTATAGAGTTCCCAGTATCGGCTGGCATAACTCCGAAGGGTTTCCCCAACCCTCATCTTCATGGAAAGTAGTGCGTCAACCGGCTGTTGCACCCGGCTACATGTCACGAACCTGCTGCCGAATTCCTGAATCAGCTCGGCAAAGCTGTGTATGGAGCCCTTCCGCAAACCATTGAACCATCTTAGTGCCGTGGAACCGAGACTAGAGGGAAAAACCTTACACATTAATGCATCGTTGTGCGCATGCAAAGACATCATGTGGATGTAATGGCTAACATGCTCCACGGGGTCTGTCCTTCCCTCATACGAATTGAATGGTGGTCGTGTGAATCTGCTCGGCATAGGGGCCCGTTCAATTTCATCGGAAAACGGTGACCGGGCAGCCATCCGTAGAGCCCGGCTCATTGCGTCCATGGAGGCATTGTGGTGTAGTCGTTCTTCCGGTGATTCTGATCCTTGGTGATCATAACCGTGCGACCGTGAGCGGTTCCGTCGATTGCGTGGTTCCCGTGATTGCCGGTGCGACTCTTGGGAGCGCGACCGGTCTCGGGACCGATGCGTATTAGACCGGCTGGAGGCCTCACCCTGGTTTCTCCTTTGCTGGGAGTTGCGATTCCTTTCATCTCGCCGAACCCTTGCTTCCAGCTCTAGGTCCATTACCAGTCTGCGTAACCGTTCCAGCTCTCGGTCCCTTTCGTCATGCCACCGATGCGCCGAGACGTCCGAAACCGTCCAGTGTGTCTGAGCCGATCCTTCTCCTTGTCCGGACCCTTCCTCCCTTCTTGAGTGCTCCCTATCTTCCCGCCTTTTTTGCCTTCTCTCCCTCCATGTTGACCCCCGAGAAGATCCCATGGAGCCGCTTGGTGCACGCTCCTCAGACATCCTCGTCGTTTGAGTCCCAGTCGAACTACAGCTTTGTAGGAGGGCCCCACGGTGGGCGCCAATTGTAAGAACCAAGTACGAGGCCTATGGGCCTTGGATTATTATGGGCTCACAATCTATTTGTAGTGGGCTTGAAGATTTCCTACTATGGGTCGTTCTCGGCAGAGACTCAAAGCAACGCCCAGTTTGATGTCCACTCTTTCACTCTTTTCTCTCCCAAAAAAAAATCCCCTTTCTTCTCCCATCTTTCTTCTATTTATAGCCAAGGTTAGTGGGAAGATCATGATTACAGCCACCGTTTGTGCCATTGAAGGTCCAATATCATTTGATTTAAGTGGATGTTTAGGTGAGAGGGCGGTGCTGCATTTATGATCTTGGAACTTGATTCCATCTGGACCGATAATGCTCGGCAGCACCGTCTCCCGTGCATACCACATTTTCCCGGGAATAACTCATGTACATGACCGGGAACGTTTGACCGAGCCCACCTTGGAACTTAATACCCTACACCTGTTTGTTATTTATGAATCCCCGGGAATGGCGTAGGACGACTGGACCTTTCGGCTGGGCCTGTGGCCAAAGCCAGTACGGGACAAGGCCCAGGGCCTGTATGGGCCTGGGATCACCGCACTGTACAATTGGGGCAGGGCCTGGGGTCTGTATGGGCCTAAGGTCTCGGTGCCGTACAATAACGTAACATATAAAAAATTTAAAAAAAGAGAGAAAGAGAATGTGGTTGATAGCTATAAGGAATTTTGATATATATATATATATATATTAAATGTCATCAACGTAGAAATTATCAAATATATGGAGTATATATATATTTTAAATGCCATCAATGTAGAAATTATCAAATTGATAGAGATATATACTTTTTTTGGGGTAGATAGAGATTATCAAATTATTGGAGATATATACTGTTTCTTGGGATAGATTTATATTAATCACTTCTTGAAGATTTGTTTTGAAAATTTAGATGATAAATATTATCTAAATTAAATTTTTATATGTTAAATATTATCCCCTAATTTAAGAAATATATCCTAACAAATAAAAAAATAATGTTAATTAGATGATAAATATTATCTAAATTAAATTTTTGTATATTAAATATTATCCCTTAATTTAAGAAATATATCCTAACAAATAAAAAATAATGTTAATTTAATTTTATTTAATGATAAGAATAAATTAGAGTCTTGGTAGTATACTATTCTTTTTTGATTCTTTAAAAATCTAAAATTTTAATAAAATTTCTACAATTTAGTGAAGCCATGTGGGGCAACTACAACGAGCCCAACTTTTATTATATATAATATGATATGATATATATATATATATATATATATGAGATGGGTTCAAGTTACACCTGATATAACTCTTATAAACTTACACATTTTTTACACCATAGATTTCTAAGAGATCTAACGGTTAAAAAAACACCATTAAATGTTATTGTTTTCCACCTTATTACCTAATTAATACTAGCATTCTCTCTCTCCTTATTTATTACTTTCCACCAAATAATATTTTCTTCAACACAATCTAACAAAAAAAAACTGAAAAATAATCCCATTTTACACCATCTCTCTCTCTCTCTCTCTCTCTCTCTCTCTCTCTATATATATATATATATATTTATATATATATATATATATATATATATAAGCTACATTTTTACACCTTAAGCTATATTAAAAAAAAAATGATTTGCAGTACATGGAAAATTTAAACAATTCTATATAAAACCTGACAAGTTGAACGCGCTACAAGAAATATGTGGAGTTTCATCAGATTTGAAGGAGTTATATAAAAAATTTAATTATATATCTAGATTTATAGAAGAATTGGGTCCTTGGTTCAGCGGTCGAATTGGCCAATCAAGCTCGACTAATATAGGTTTAGAGGCTTATTACCATAGTTCTTGAATCTAACATTCCGTTTGTTTTGAAAAAGAAAAAAAAAATTCGAAAAATGTTTTTTTTTTTTTTTTTTTTTTTTTCATTTTTAGATGTTTGTTTGCAGGTAAAATATAGTCAAACTTGTAAAATATTTTTCGCTAACAATAAAATCTTTTATAAAAAAAGTTGTAAAATGTTTTATCTTTAAAAATTTGGTAAAACATATTCCAAAAACATATAGTGACATCCCCTTTCCCACCAGACCGCGGGCACCAATCATCAGAGCAGTGTCTTTAACCACAGGATTTGTGACCTTGCGATTAGATGGGAGAGGGGAAGTCACTATATGTTTTTTGAATATGTTTTACCAAATTTTTAAAGATAAAACATTTTACAACTTTTTTTTATAAAAGATTTTATTATTAACGGAAAATATTTTACAAGTATGGTTATATTTTACCTACAAATAAACACCTAAAAATGGAAAAAAAAAAACGTTTTTCAAAAATTATTATTTTTCAAAACAAACGGCAATTCGACCGCTGAACCAAAGACCCAATTCTTCTATCAATATAGATATATAATTAAATTTTTTATATAACTCCTTCAAATTTGATGAAACTCTATATATTCTTGTAGCCCGTTCAACTTGTCAGGTTTTATATAGAATTGTTTGGATTTTCCATGTACTGCAAATCATTTTTTTTTAATATAGCCTTGTAGCCCGTTCAACTTGTCAGATTTTATATAGAATTGTTTGGATTTTCCATGTACTGCAAATCATTTTTTTTTTAATATAGCTTAAGGTGTAATAACGTAGTATATATACAGAGAGAGAGAGAGAGAGAGAGAGAGAGAGAGAGAGAGAGAGAGAGAGAGAGAGAGAGAGAGAGAGAGAGAGAGATGGTGTAAAATGGGATTATTTTTCAATTTTTTTTTTTTTGTTAGATTGTGTTGAAGAAAATATTATTTGGTGGAAAGTAATAAATAAGGAGAGAGAGAATGCTAGTATTAATTAGGTAATAAAGTGAAAAACATTTAATGGTGTTTTTTTAACCGTTAGATCTCTTAGAAATCTATGGTGTAAAAAAGGTGTAAGTTTATAAGAGTTACATCAGGTGTAACTTGAACTCATCTCTCTATATATATATTATAAATAATATATATAATATATGAGTTGGATTCAAGTTACACTTGGTGTAACTTTAAATAATGTTACATAACTCAATATTTTTTAATTGAAATGCGAATTTTAACAAATCCACCGTTGAATAACATTATCTTTGTGCATTCTCCATGCTTGGAAAATTTCAAGATGATTAAATATCAATAGTTATGTTATCAATCAATTTTTTGAAAATACAAGTTTTTGTTGTTTAAAATAATGACTAAAATATGAATCTATGGATCGAATAGTAAATAACAATTGATTGACGTGAATATTGTTATGCATATTAAAAACATATAGAATATATAATCCAATGGTTAAATTTTTAAAATATGAATTCAATAACTAGTTATTGAGTGGTGTAACATTACTTAGAGTTATACCAGATGTAACTTGAACCCAATTCATAATATAATATAATATATATAGTTACACATAGGCTTTTGGTTTCCACTTGCGCACAATTATTTTATTTATTGGCTCAACAAATGCCCCCTGTGTGTGATTAGGCATAAATATTCCGCCAAAACATTTGCCGGTTACACTTCTTTTAAAATTTTAAACTCTTCATCTTTAATGGCCAACAAAAACAATCCTTTCATCTCATTCGGTGTTTTTACTTTTTAGAAAATCCCCAAATCTCAATTTTATTCTTCAAACTCAAACCCTAACTTCTTCTTTTCTCCAATCTCAAACGATTCGAGTTAACAAAGCTAGTGTAAGTGATGAAGTAATTTTTGTAGAACCACTCGCAAGGGAAAATCCTGTTAATGATCAAGTGGAACCTAGTCACATCGCTCACGATCTTTCTGCAGATCAATGTGCACATTTACAGAATTGGCTTATGAGGTGTGGCATTTGCCCTCGTACAATTGAAATAAATTTATAATTTTTAGTGGGATGGTAGGTTAAGAAGCTTTATAAAATTTAGAGTAATTATAGTATCACATAAAAAAAATCACTTTTTTGCAAAATAGAATTCTAACTATATCAACAGTGCAAATATATATGATTATTGTTCATATGAAAATATGTTTTTTAATATTTTCTTTAATCATATAGAGGTGATTTGAGAGAGTAATAAAAAATTGATAAAAAAATAAAATTTTAATGAAATGTAGTGTAAAATAGATAATTTGATATAAGCATTTTTAAAGACTAGTGTGGGTGGCACTTGCAAGGCACATTCATTCACTCTTTTTACATATAATACTGTAGCTTAGTAATATGAAACTATATACATAAAAAATGAATGTCATACAAAGTTAATCTCGTTTGTATATGAATTTTGATACCTATTTGCTAAAGGCAATATCCACTCATTAAAAACTTTTAAGAATGATAATGAATATCATCATCTTCCAACAATAAGCAACTGAATTTTGCTAAAACCTTGTCACAATATTTAATTTTCATAATGAATGATGTCATATGTTACAATTGAAACTCTTCATCAAATACCTTCAACCATACACAATGAAAACTTTGTCATTCATACTTTCTTCTTTATCACTCAATATGAGTCTAGGTGCAATCTTTAACTTAATTAATTTTTAATGAACACCCATTTTAGGCAAGAAAAGAAAGAAAGAAAAAAGATAACAAAAGGCATGTGTCATCGAATTTTCCATTAGATAAATTATAAGTTTTGACGATTTAAACCTAAAAAATCAATGTTCTCTAGGTAACAAATAAAACACTTTATATTACCATTTTAACTTTCTAAGCATTACTATCATCTAAAACTCAAAATATGTGAAGAAAATTTTTGGGATGTTAAAATTTAGTGGGAGTATTTTAGAAATTACACAATGGAATATTTTAAGAATCATAAGCTTTCATTAGGGTTTAATTGAGAGAATAACAATATGATGTATTTGCTATTTTCTAAAATATTATGGGGAAAATTGCTTGATTTTAAAGTTTAAAAAGGAATTGTGAACTACTCCAAATATAAAGGATGAAAAGGTTTTTAATCCTAAGTGTGTGTGCGTGTAAAAGCGTGTGTTTTTACTTAAAATGATGTATAAAGAAAAAAAATACAAAAATTCAACCCAAGAAAACTGTATGTGAATAGTAAATTTTGGCTCAACAAAAATTGACTAATAAAAAAAAAATTATAGAAACACAAACTAATGGTACTCTTACTCCATTGGTTCATCTCTTATAAGGTAGAAAGAGGAAAGATATCTTTCCAATGTGGGACAAAAGAATTCAAGCCAAAAGCAAGGCAAGGCAATCAAGCCAAAAAAAGCCAAAGGCAAAGGCAAAGAATTATTGAGTACCTACAATTTTCATAATACCTTTATAGCTTTGTTGTATTTTACTTTGACTTGTAAAAATTGGCACCTCAGCAGTTGTGAAAATATTGTAATGAGAACAAGATGTCTTAATATTTTTACAAGAAATATGTTGTCTACAACATTTTTATTACAAATTATAAGTAGTAGGTTGTTATGAGTTGTTATTGGTGGGCAAAAAAGTAATCTCGTTGGTAAGTTTAAATTAAAACCAATAACATTTTATCACCTATGATTTGTTATGAAAGTGTTGTGAAAAATATTGTAAATGTAACATTTCTTTTTTCATAGTACCTTTATTTTTAGTTGCGGTTGGTTCCAGTATAATATTTTATTTTGACCTATAAGGAATTAACACCTTAATAATTGTGAAAATATTGTGACAATTTGTTGTATTATTATATTAAAGAGGGTAACTAATAGCTCATATGTATATAAAAATAAATAAAAAGTGTTCAACGGGCGATATTACACAAAAAAAAAAAAGCCAATGAATAGTGCGAATTGAACAAACCAAAACACTGTAGCTATACTATTGTAGCTTGAAGCATTCCATTTTTTTTTTTTATATATATAAATTATAGATGGTAAGTTGTTACGGATTTTAAAATGGACCGACGATTGATATCATTTTTTTATCCATCAATAGTAACTTACCATTTATGATTTATTGTAAAATTAATGTGAAAATGTTGTGGACTTAGTTTTTTTTTATTTGATCTATAAGAAACTGAGACCTTAACAATTGTGAAAATATTGTGATAACAAAAGTGTTAAAACATTTTCGCAAAAACATTTATTTTCAGTTGTGGTTAATCACAGTCTCATAATTTTTTTCAACTTATAAGAAATTGACACCTTAATAATTATGAAAATATTGTGAAATTTGTTGTATCAGTATCACAATATATATGCCAACTCATATAAATATTTAAAAGAAAGAAAAAAAAAGCACAAACCGAAATGGTGTAATTGAAAAAAAGAAAAAAAAAGACAAAATAAAAATCGGTGAGTTTTGCTTACCAATTCACTTTTTATATAGTCAGTAGGAGTGGCTTTATAAAATAGGAAAAAAAAAGTTTTTTATATTAAAAAATGAGTTTTTGTTTGGCATACATTAAAAAACAATTTTATGAAACTTTTTATGAAAAAATAAAAAAATGACTAACTTTTTTGACAGTTTTTTTTTCAATTATCTATAATTTTTTTTGAATAATTAATATATGCCTGGACACATTAACTGGACCCTTAAAAGATGAGAAAATTACATTTATCATACTAAACTATATCTCATTTACACTTTGGACCATAAACTTTTTAAATGCATGTTTTGCATCTTTAATTATGAACATTGTTATACTTTGCACCTAACGTTAAATTTGCCGTTAACTTAGATGAAAATTTAAAGTTTAGGGTACAAGGTGTGATTAAGAACATAATTTAGAGTGATACAATGTAATTTCTCATTTGTTTGCAAAAGATTAAGAAGATGGATAATTAGATCTTTTCACATTATGCCAAATTTTTCTATTTAAATTAATAAAAAACTTAATATCGAGTGCAAAGTGTAACAATCACCTTAATTTAAAACGTAAGACTTTTCTAAAAAAAAAAAAAAAAAAAAACGTAAGGCATGCATTTAAAATGTAAGACATGCATTTAGGGTGTAAAATGTTATCAAAGGTAAAACAGTAAAGTGTAATTTCCCATAAAGATATCAAATTTTGATGAGCTGACGTGACAAAATAAATAGGTTGTCCCTTCTGAGTTCTGATTGGGAGGTGGAAATTACGCGCCTGGAATGCAATCAAAATTCGTGAACTTAAAGATGGAGCTTGAAGACAACGAAGGGACAGATAGACAGAGATTTGTGTCTTTGTTGTTGTTGTGTGAGTACTTGTGCTGTGCTGTGTGTGCGTGTGATTTCTGTTTTTGAAGACAGAACACAATGGGCGGGGTTTCATTTTCAAACCAAACAAACTTTTCACCTCGGATACGTAAAAAAAAAAAAACAAAAAAACAAAAAAACAAACACAAAGCCTGTTTGCCTCGTGATTAGTGCCACCTTTATAGCCCACTCTCACAGTCGCTGCACAAAACCCAAATCCTCTCACTTTCTCCATACATATACTCAGATACTCTTTCTCTTGCTCTGTGCTGTTGTGGGTTTAGGGTTTAAGATGTGTCCAGCAATTCAACCCCAAACTCAACTTGGCCATGGCTTTCGTCACTTGTTCATTCCATTCCCTGAGAGATGGTTTGTGCTAAAAAGGTATGATTTTTCCTTCTAACTTGTTTTTATTTTTTTGGGTTTAGTTTTTACTTTTATGCTGGTTATAAAGGGTTCTGATTTTGTCTTTGCATTGTTGTGTATGAGATGCTATGAGATCTTTTTGAAGTTGGGTTTTTGACATGAGTTATGATTTGGGTTTGTTTTCTTTATCAAAAAGAATGTTTTTTCGAACCTTAAGCCCCTGTAATCCCAAAGAGCATTGATGTACTTATTATATTAAAGTGAGAATTTTCGAGTGAAAACAAGTAGATTACTAGGCTGAAAGAGGGAAGAACAATAACACTTGTCATAGAAATTTCAAACATAAGGGAAGGGAATGAGAAAATTTCACTACTCTTGGAGAGGATGGGAAAAGATGAAGAGAGAAAATCAGACAATTGTTCATATGTTCTGTGGTGATTGGGGGAGTTGGGGGGTTGGTGTTGTATGCCCCAATATGGACTAAAATTGACTGCATAATATATAGGTGCACTTGTGATCAGTTGTAAAATAGAAGAGAAACTGTAATGAGTGTAATATTGGGTACAGAGGTTTTACGGGAAAGGAAGAGCATTAATTTTAATTCAATATATTTCATGCATGTGCTTGGTCCAAAGTAGCCTGTGTTTGTCATTGAGGATAAAAATTTGTACCTGAATTCAGGCACATGCTATGTTGGAACTGTTATCGGGATGGTTACAGTTGTCATCTCCTATCTTCCTGACTTGTCAAAGTATAGGAATTATATGTTCAACAGGGATATGAATTAGCTTCTCTACTTTTCCAGGTGTGTTTAAGTAGATGTTTTGAAAAACGTTTTAGTTTTTCCATCTACATAACTTAATCAACATACTACTCAAAACAGTTTGGATATAGATGAATTTTCTGTGGTATAAGGTGCCTTTTGTATTTTCTGTGGACAGTTTGATGCGTGTTATAATTGAGTCATTCATTGGAAATTGGAAAACTTGAGTACTCTGTATAAATTGAACCAGGTAGGAAACTATGGATTGACATAGTGTTAACCATGTTGTTATCTGCCGAAGTCTGATTGTTTCTGTAATTTTCTTTAAAATCTATGAGTTAAGAGTTCCCGGATACTGGAGGCAGTTTGGTAAGGAAATTTCCTAGGATTCTTTTGCCGGTTGCATCAATCTCTAATCTTATGATACTATCTTCTTCCTTTTTTTTTTTTCAGCATGTTGTAAAATAATATGTCTAGCTAACTAAGATGTAATAGGCACAAAAATAGGCCAGATAGTAGCTAATTTGTCAATTTCTTTTTCTACAATAGCAGATTCAATTCCCTTTTTCTTTGCTCTCCTATTCTTGCTCAAAATTCTCCTCATCATGCAATTCAAGATTTTTCTTCTTATCAAAAATTTCCCCCATTAACCTTTTAGGTTTCTGTTTTGACTCATCTTCAGGTCATCTAGGTGTTATGACTTACAACTAGATTTTTTAAAATATTATTATTTTAAGTAAATAATTACATTAACATCAGAAAAAGTGCTGCCAAAGTATGCTAGCTGTATACAGTGGGACACACTAGCAACAGAAGAATATAGAAAATATCAATAAAAAACATCTAGGAAAAGCTCAAGGAGGCAATAATCTAGGAACCCCTTAACTAAAATTGAGGTAGGTGATGACGTCCACTCATATAAGGACTTTAGGAATATGTATTTTAGTTTAACCATGCAAAGTTCTTGATCCTCAAAGCACCGAACGTTACATTCACAACAAATGCACTGCATAAGACACAAGTGAACTACTTGCCAAACAGTCCCATTACCATGCTTCCCAAAAGCACCATTTCCAACCCTCGATCATCTTCCAAACTGACATGGGCATAGCACTAGAAACACCAAACAGGGAGTAAACCATAGCACACTAGTCTTGACGCCACTACACAGTGAAGAAATAAATGATTCATATCCTCGTGAAACACCATTCTGTCTAAATGATACCCCTCTTCCTCAAGTTATCTGTTGTCAAAACCCTCCCGAAAGTTACGCAACAAGAACCAAGAGAAGAAAGCCACCCTTGATGGGATACTAACTTTCAAATACTTAAACAAGGAATGCCCCCCCAACCCCCTCTCTCCCCCCTTTCCTTTCAAGGCTCTGAGTACCTCTTCACCAGGAAACCCTCTTTTTTTTTCAATGGAATCCACACCAATTTATCAACCTCTTCAATCAGTATCTTAGTACTGTAGAGATGATCCCACAACAAAGTCACAACCTCTATACCTTTACTTTCCAATCTTGCACTGCCGGAGGAACACAGGATGCCAATACACCTGTTCATGTCTGAACTCTACATAATTTGCCACTGTGGAATCTTTATCTTGGGCTAATGGATACAAATCTGGAAATATCTCCTTAAGAGTAGACTCCCCCTGCCACAGGACCTAGCTTTTGATCCACCCCCACACTGTATCTAATAAATTTCACAAAATGATCCCATCCTCTTCTAATAAACTTCAATAACACTACACCGTACGAGCGCTGAACCTCCTCAGAACTCCAAAACTCACTAGAGGATCCGTACTTTAACTTTGCCCTGTTTTTCCAACTGTTTGGAATTGTTGCATATTGTTTTGACTTTTGAATTGTTGTTTACAGTCTAATTCTTTCTCCTTCAGCTGTTCTACCTTTCTAGCAAGTTGTTTTGATTTGTCAGCATCCTTTTTTTGCCTCTTAGCTTCCCTTTGTAGCATTTTAGCTCTGTATAGTAGATTTTGCTGGTCTTGCTGTACAGTTGTCTTGTGGCAATTCAAAATCATGTTTAGGCTTAAAACTGTTAAATTTCTCCTTAAAATTTACAAACTCAAACTGAATAGCTGTTTCTTTAGCATCTTTGATTTCAACTCTCAGCCTACTTTTGACTCGAATAATAGTCATACATTTACTTTCTACTACAGACATAATAATAAATCGTCATATTTTCTTACATAATCATTTATGCACAAATCACATTGTTTAAGAGTGTATAGTTGCTTGAGAAAATAATCATGAAGATTTCTTAGAAGAATTTCTATAAGAAGCGTCTTACCCTCTTCCCAAGTCAATCCACTTGCATAGCATCTCCCAAGATGTGAAATCATTATGGCAGAAACTGGTTTTATGATGTAATTGATGTAGCACAAATTCACCAAGGGAATTGAGAATTAATAAGAATAAAAAAATAAAAATGAACTGAGGAATAGATGCCTAGGGTTGCTTGGAATCTACACCAAGTAGGATTGAAAACCTAGGAATCAACACCAAGTCATTGGAAAAATTCCAATAGAAATTTATTCATCATAAACTTGTGTTAGGAGTACAGTTGTACACTCATAAAGACTATTAGGACTAAATCCTAACCCTATTTGACTGGAGCCAAAACCTAATTATTTAATAAAATAAGATACAAATAACCAAATTAGCTTATAAGACTTAAAATAAAATCCAATAGAACAATAGGAAAAGATACACTTGCCTCTTAAGATTAAATAAACTAAACTAAAATAAAATTGTCTTCACACTCCTTGGATCATTCTCCCCTGGTTGGAGACAACTTGGCCTTGAGTCTTAAAGTGTTTAAGGATAGGAACTCTTGCACTTGATGCTAGTACCAACTCTTGAATCACCTTGTTAATATGTAGTCTAGTATCCTAAACATGTTGAACATCTCCATTTAGCTTGAAACTTTGCTAAATTATAACCTCTTTTAAAAAAAGATTTGCCATATTATAGCCTATTGTTAGATTGAGGGAGAGTGTTATTAAACTATTAAGGGCCATTTAGTTTGGTCAACCCACTTTTCTGAGATGCTTTTAGTGTGTTTTTAAGGAGCATGGAGTGAAGCTTTTTATTATGAAGGATCACAATCCATTGAACACCATGTTTTACTTTTCCTCTGATAAATAGGATGTGAAAATGGCTAGAAAACTGATATAGCGGTTACAGCATATCACATTAAGCCAGCAAGTGATCCAATATTGCATACTTGTATCACAATAAACCAGAAAGTGGTCCAATATTGCATACTTGTATCACAATAAACTAGAAAGTGGTCCAATATTGTGTGCATACTTTCATGTGCATGTCATCACGAGACTTGTTCCATTTATGACCACTGTAGAAAAAATGCAACCTCAACCTCAAAGCATTTCATCTGATATTAACTAATTTTATTTTTTGGTGGTGTAAATAGTGTAGAGGTTCATTTCGTCGTTTGTCATACTCGTTCTTTCCATTAATGACATACTGTAAATCTTGATGTAGTTACCTTTAATATGCCACTTAATTTAAAGCTTTTCCTGACAATTATTTTTGTTGTGTGAATTTTTAGGTTCAGAGATTACACTGATGCCTGCTGTAAGGGTTTTTCTCTGTTCCAACATAATATATGACAAATTTATCACTTAAAGGTACTGTTGGAATTTAGGGATTAATATACTTCAGGTCATGAATAGGGAATGAAGCCATTGGTCCGCATAGCATAGCGATATATGTAACATATTCAACAATTTCTGTACATTATTTTTCTATTTTAAAAATAGTAGATGTTATGCTGCAACTTCTATTTTTAATCTGTTTGTTTTTGAGTAAATTACTTAGTGATATGTTGATCTCTCTCTCTCTCTCTCTCTCTCTCTCTCTCTTGGTGTGTGAGTTATATTATGCTTGAGTAGGTGAAGAATTTTCATTTGACAAAGTTGATAATGGGTTTCCTATGGAACTATGGCAGAATACGCCAAATTTTTGTTTTGAAATCGGTTGAGTTGATTTCGGGAGAAATGCTAAGCTGTGGCAGTTGAGTTAGATTCTTTGCATGTGGTGTTTTCTGTGACAAAGGACATAATTCATTCAATGCACAATAATTTATTGGCTATGTTTCCTTTCTTCTAAGCTTTATCATATGTTCCAGATTTTTTTTTCTTTTTTTCTTTAGTTTTTATGAATTTTGTATTGTTGCTGGGTGCATTTTTATATTAGCTGGCCATTTGAACCGTTCCTCCTGGCAGAGGAATATCTTTCAAGTTTCATTATCCTAAAAATCTATGGTTAATTGAGAAAGTTTATTTAATCACAGTTATAGCCACTTCATTTTATTGACTTGATATATCATTATAGCTGCGAGTGATCTGGACAAAAGTGGGTTTGAAATGGTCTGTCTGAGGAAACCATGTTTAATGGTGCTGAGAAATTTAAGAATCTTGGCAATGAGATTAAGATATGTAGCCTCCTTAATCCTTATAGAATGTCCAATTCTCAGATTGTAGAATGATTTTCTCAGATTTCTGCAAGTTATTGGTTATCCCTTCTAGTAATCTGACCCAAGAGTTTGCAGGTCATTCAATCTACATCCCCATCAAAGCAAACAATTTATTATGAATATTGCGTTTATTCAAATCTGGATGCATTTAATCAAACCAGATTTAAGTATACAAGCCACTAGCGCACACATACAATATATAGGTTTTAAACTCAATAGTATCTCTCAAGTCTTAAGTGCCTTTCTGGATCCTCATGGAATCAATGAATGCCTTTCCATCGAGTTTGCGTGAGAAAAGTTCCCTGAAATAATCAGCAGCGCCTATTCTTTTGAACAATGCTGGAGATTCTGGAGTAATAAGGCTTGGTGCTGGACCCATATCTGCTTCTAGGCTTGGGTTGTAAAATGTGGCCACAGAGAGCCTCTCCTTTGCTGAGTTAACAGTTGCCCGATGCTCGATGCTACGGTAAATTCCATTCGTCACAATCTGCCAAATAATTCATGGAAAACCAATAATGGTAGTTTTGGACTTTGGTAGCTCATGGTTTTGTTTGATTCTAGATAAGGTGTCCAAATGAAAAGAAAGAACAAATAAATATAAAGTAAGGATTGGGTTTAGTGTCCAGTTGCATTAGACCCATCCGAATGATTCTATTTGTCTATTGTTGGACATGTATCACATCTCAATGTGTTTAGTGCAATTGGACACGGGAACTAATCTAAGTCCTTAGATGTAAGTTTAAAAAATTCTAGGATTACAAACTTTTACATACTTTTTGCCACAATTATTTTATGTGGTCAACTGTAGTGGTAGAGAAAAAGTAGTAGGATCATGTGAAAGTAATTGATTGTTAGTTATAGTATGTTATATAAGATAGTTATGGGAAATGGTATGGTAAAGATTGCGATTTAATTTTGGAATAATTCTTTTTTTTTTTTTTTTTTAAGAATTTCTTTTCTATTTGGTCTTGCTTTGACTTTTGAGCCCCTTAAATATTGAGCATATTGCAAAAGGATTTGGTGTGTCTATGTATTTGATTTGGTCTTTAATTATGTTTTAAGAAATGAACCTTAGTTTCAGCAAAAAAAAGAAAAGAAATGAACCTTAGTTCTAGCTAAATGGATAGGAAGATGGAAACTTTGGAAAAATCACTCAATAGTTTGGAAGCAATTTTGCTAGCATGAATATAGACCTTATCATATAATTAATTTGTGATACTTGTAATTATGTGAGAGGAGAAAACATATTATTTAGGGAGTGTTGAATAATTACTCAAAAAATTGGTATTTACCTCCAAAATGTCGCCAATGTTGACAATAAAGGCATTAGGGAGAGGTTTGACTGAAATCCACCTCCCATCTTTCCTTATCTGGAGGCCTTCCATTTCATTGACTTGGAGGAGGATTGTTAAGCCCACAGCATCTGAGTGAGCATTGAGGCCAATCGCAAGCTCAGGTTGTGGGCATGGAGGATAGTAGTTCATCCTCATTGCTTGAAACCCTTCTTCAAACAGGCTCCTCATGTCATTATGTTCCATTCCTAGAGCTTTTGCCATTAGTTCAAGTATTTTCATGGCAAGGTCTTTAACCTCTGTTGAGTAAGCGTCTAAGTTATCTCTACATTTGAAGAAAGAGATTGTAAATCACTAGAATAGTAATTAGACTATGAGTAAACCCAACTAGAAAAAAGAAGAAGTTAATGTTGCTTCTCTCTCTCTCTCTCTCTCTATATATATATATATATAAAAGGTAGTGCTCTTAATTATTTATTATTATTGTCAAGAGCTAGCTAATATGTTGTTGATTTTTTTTTTTTTGGGAGGGAGGAGAGGAAATTTAAACTTTGAACATCCTTATTAAAAATACAGTAAAGTGCAGATTAAGTTAATGTGCAAGACTCTTTAATTGGATCATAGAAGTTGATATAACGTTTTTATGAGTGGACAATGCCGCATGCCTATTTGTCATTTGGTTAAAAATAAGTTCTTGAAAATAATTAATAAAAAAAAGTACAAATTATTGAGTCAAGAAAAAAAAGAAGAAGAAGTACCAATCATTGTGAAGAGAGAGAGAGAGAGAGAGAGAGAGAGATACTTGAATGGGAGTGGGATCTTGGGGAACAAGTGAGGCTTTCTCAAATGGATTGGACGTGTGACCATGTAGAACATGTCTCCCCAATCAAGCTTTTGTTCCTCAGACACAACAAAGGCCTGTCCAAACCCCTCAAGATCTCCTGGTACTTGCCATAGCTTCTTCTTCTCTTCCCTTGGCAGATTAAATAGTTCTTGAATGCCTAATTTCACCTTCTCCACCAATGAAATGCTCACCCCATGATTAATTAACTGTGCAAAAGGAATATACTCCATTCAAACTAAAATATAATAATATATTTAAACTAGTTTTTTATATTAAAGAAAAAAAAAAAATTATGAACTAAGTTTCCGAACAATATAGAATGCCAACTCTTCGTTGTGGCCTGACCAAGTTTGTAACTTTAAAGTTGTATAATCTATTATCCTGGTACAGTCGTACAGTCTCGTACTATAAGAAATAAAATAGGAAATCATAAAGAGAGTAAAGTCGACTCTTTTTGTTCGGAAGAGTTTTCTTCTCACTTTGTCATGTTTTACATCAAATCATATCTCATCTCTTTCTCTAATTCCTTTTTTTACCACTTAACCACCGATTATTTTGATCATAGTTGTTCAGATTCAGTAAGTCAGGTACAGTTTTTCCACTCCTAAACATTCTTTTCACAGAGAGAGAGAGAGAGAGAGAGGATAACCTGGAAGAAACCCCATTCCTTGCTTGCATGGTGTAACTTCTCCAACTCTGTGTCCTTAAATTCTGCAGAAAATAACCTTTGCATGTCGATGACTGGGACTTGGGGTAGAGAAGTGGTGTCAGATATGATGGGAGGCTCATTAGGAAAACGCACATAACGCGGTGGGACTGTGCTTGTCGTCTCCTTTGCTAGCTCTTGAACACAAGGAACTGGGATAGAGCTCCGTAGCGTCGTTATTTCTGGTTCCATAGCTCCAAGAAAACCCAAAAAGAAGAGCTTAAAGTCTTAGCTCCTGAACAGAGAACCGTGAACTTTAAATTTATCCCAAGAGTTGAATAGGTCTACAACAGGGAGGCGCTACAGCCAGCCAAGGGGTTCATTGGACCTCTGATCTGGCCCAAAAAAAAAAAAAAAACACTATATATAGTTTTTTTTACACCTAAATAAAAATTTTCAAACAACCTAAACCTAAATTTTGTTGGAAACCAGTTGAAATAAGCTTAAATATAATTATCATAGTGCTGTTTTCACAATAATTTTACAAAAAAAGTTAAGTGGTATATTGTAATTGGTTTTTATCTAGACTCATAATTAACATCACTTTTTTTTATATACTTTTAACAACTTATCACCTAAATTTTATTATGAAAGTATTGCATTAGTAGCATTAATTGTTAAAATTGCTTCTTCGTTAAACAAAATAAATAAATAAACTTTCCCTTCAAACTATTTCTAACTTCGGGTCTGTTTAGATACAGATGAAAACTGAAAACTGAAAAATACTGTAACAAAATAATTTTTAAAGGTTTTTTCCCACCAAATTTTCTTTTACCCCCTTTTTTTTTTTTGGTGAAATTCTTTTACCCCTTTACTTTGTTGCTAATCAACCTTTGAATTGGTCTTGACACAAGACAAAAACTTTACTGGCCATGTAGGGTCTTTAGAAATTCTGCTCTAAATCAGGAATTTTGACCATGCCATTAGTTTCGTTTGATATTTTAAGATTTAGGAAATGAAAATATTGGATTTTGAATATAGATATTGAGGGAGTAGATGGCTTTTTGGTGTTGTGACATTGAATTATTTGAACGTGAAATAAAGAAAGATAAATCCCAGCTACTCCCACTTTCCTAAGCAATCACACCCTTAGAGCTTAAAATCTGGTTTTGGAATTTTATAAAATTTAATCTCTATATTTGTTGACCATGAGGAAGCCTTAGACTATTGCCAATCCTATTCCTAGAAACAGTACTGGGGCTCACAAAAAACCTTTTCCTAGAAAGATTACAAACGCGTTCTCAAGGGGAACATGTGTAGGTAAAAAAAGAAAAAAAGAAAAAAGAAAAAGAAGAAGAAGATAAACTTATTAATCAACATCTAGGCTTATTAAATATCAAATAATGGAAAGAGGGATAAAATAAAGTGATCAAAGATATGGTTGTTAGAAATTATCACGCAGTAGTAGAAAGAAGTACAAAATGTCAAAATCTAGAAATTAACACCCAGCAAAGAAAGAGGGACTGAGGAAAAAAATTTAGGACCACAATTTATTTCATAACTTCTTTTCCACAACTGTGATGTGGCAGAATCATGTGACTGGTCAAAAAGAAACGGTGGGTCCATATGTAAATGATAGACAATCACTTACAGTTTGTCATATCAAAGTTATGACAAAACAGTTGTAAAATAGTTTGTAGTCTTAAAACCACTTAAGTTTCTTAGAGTTAGCCAAGCTTGGAAAAAAAAATTTCAAACCAGATTTCATTAGTCCACGATCAGCTGCCTATAATAGTGAATTATGGAAGCTTTAAATGGGGTTCCCAATTAGATATTAGAAGGAAAGGAAATAACTTTATACCCAAGTAAGCGATGGAAATAATTCACAATCAATTACATCAAATATAAAAATTAGAGCAGATAAAGTATTAATTCTAAAAAGTATCGACATCCAATAACATCAATCAGTGTAAAGTATGATCAATCAGATCAACAAGAAATTTTGGTGCTCACACCAACTAGGACTTTTGATAACAAAGAAAATTAAGCACTTACCAAACAGAAAAATGTCTCAAAATAAATATAAAATAAGAATCATAGACATTTGATATGCTCCGCTCCATAAAATCTAGAAATTACAGGAATACCTTTATTATAGTAAAACTTAATTAAAATTGTACTAGTAACTTTCTAGCTTAAACAAACTTAGTAATTTTTTTTTTTTTTTTTTTGATAAGTAGATAGTAGGAGAGAAGGAGGTGCGATTTGAACTACAAATATCACAAAGAAACTAGAACATAGTCTATTAAAGGTGCCTAGATGACCCCACATTGAAACTAGATCACAATTCTTGAATTTCAAGGTATTTAAATTTGTTTTTCCTAGAACTATGACGGTTGCATCAATCTCCCTTAGTTGGTGAAACTCGAGCTTGAGTTTTGAAATGTTGAAGTACTAATGTCCCCAGTTTATTAAACAGCATCCTTAGAGTGACATTACAAGAATGAATTTGATACTTCACCTTCTTTGTTGGAGGTAGCAATGATAAGATTGGAAGTTCCTTTTCTGTTTTCAACCATGGCGTCAAAATTATCAAGAATGAAAAATCAGATTTGGTATTGTTCCTTGTGTAATTATGTATAACTCAAGCAAAAAAAAAAAAAAAAGGTTAGAAATTGAATGTCATGAGTTTCCATTCATGCCAATCTATTTTTGTTTCACATTTCAATTTCCAAGTTCCCTTTGGACAACATGGATGACAATCCTACCCTCCTGCTCTGTGATCTCTACTCTCATGATACTATCTTCTTTTGTTTTGATTTCTGCATGTTGTAGCATAATATGTGTAGCTAACTAAGTTGTAATTGGCATAGAAATAGGCCTAATAGTAGCTAATTTGTCTATTTCTATTTCTACAATAGCAGTTTCAATACCTTCTTACCTCTCCTACTCTTGCTCGAAATTCTCCACATCATGCAATTCACGAGTTTTCTTTTTATCAAAAGTTTCGTCCATAAACCTTTCAGGTTGCTGTTTTGACTCATCTTCAGGCCGTCTAGTTGTTAGGACTAGTTGTTTAGTCTATGGTTTGGAATTTTTTGCATATTGTTTTGACTCTTGAATTGTTGTTTAGCGTCTATTACTTGCTCCTACCTTTCTAGCTAGTTGTTTTGATTAGTCAGCATCCTGTTTTGGCCTCTTAGCTTCCCTCTGGAGCACTTTAGCACTTTGTCTAGGAGATTTTGCTGGTTGGTCTGGCTATACAGTCTTGGCAATTCAAAATTATATCTAGGCTTAAAAATGGAAAATTTCTCCTTAAAGTTTACAATAACTCAATCTCAATAGCTGTTTCTCTAGCATCTTAGATATCAGCTCTCGGTGTTTCCAAATTGAATAATAGTCATAAATTTACCTTTTACTACTATAGACTGAATAAATACAAATCCTAGCAAAAACAAATCACAAGACAGCAAGAGATTTTACCCAATTTCTCTCTCTCAGTTGAGAGCTCAGTGCCTCTCTCTCCTCTCTATCTACGACGTGTTCTTGTGGTTGTGAGAAAACCCTCTGCTCTTTAATAATTCAATTGTTGTTAAAAGTAAGGAGGAATGCACTCAAGCTATTAGCAGATATAAGAACAGAGATGGAGAACAGGGCAGTACTCAAGGAATTGAAATTCAGAGCAATTGGATAGGTCCAGAGCTGTCAGAGGTGATTGAATCAGTTCCTTATCATGAACACTTCATTCACGTGTATGTAGGAGCTCTGCCATATGGATAGAAGCATGACATAAGCAGCAGTTATAGCTTGTACACGTGGCTTGATGATTAGGATTGTTTGCTTACTCAGATTG
This sequence comes from Quercus lobata, assembly GCF_001633185.2. Lineage (NCBI taxonomy): Eukaryota > Viridiplantae > Streptophyta > Magnoliopsida > Fagales > Fagaceae > Quercus > Quercus lobata. The sequence goes on from NC_044908.1 coordinate 60,868,523, forward strand.
TATATATAGATAGCAATAGTGTATAGATTCATTCATTGTATTCACTCTTCTTCAATCAATAAAGATCAGATATTCTATTTAGAGAGAGGGTTCTAGAACTTTTTACAGTTGTGGTTCTTGCTTTTTAATTTTGAAACAAAGATACAAGAAATTAATTGATTAGCAGTGTTTGTACAACCTACTGATGTATGAAGTAAAAAAATTGTGAAAAAAATGTGTAAAAATGGTTCCCCACCAAACATGATACTATCTCACTCGAGTCTTGTTAGTTGTTTTGCATGCGTAATGGTTGATAAAGGTGTGAACAGAACAAATGTGTTAGGTATAGAATAATCAATAATGTGAAAAGAATAATTACTGCATCAAAAAAGGAAGAAAATGATAAAAGAATTTTTAAAAATATATAATGTGGAAAGAATAAATAATCACTCTTGAGTCTTGAAGTCTTGAAGAATAGGAACTCTTGCACTTGATATTTTCAAGTTTCACCAACACTTGATTCTTACTAATACTTGTAGTCTAAATTATAACCTGTTGTTAGATTGAGGGATGAGTGATGTTATACTATTAAGGGCCATTTTGTTTGGTCAGCCAACTTTTTTGAGATGCTTCAGTGTGTTTTTAAGGTGCATGCAGTGAAAAGCGTTTTGTTACAAAGGATCACAATCCATTGAACACCATGTTTTACTTTTCCTCTGATAAATACGATGTGACATGGCAACTTGTATACATACTTTCATGTGCATGTCATCACATGAGACTTGTTCCATTTATGACCCCACTGCAAAGAAAAAAATTGCAGCTTCAACCTCGTAGCATTGCATTTGACAGTAACTAATTTTATTTTTTTGGTGGTGTAAATAGTGAAGAGGTTCATTCCTTCTTTTGTCATTCTCTTTCTTTCTTACTATAGATCTTAATATGCCGCTTATTTTAAGGCTTTTCCTTATATTTCTTTTTTCTGTGTCAATGTTAGGTTCAAAGATTACACTGATGCTTGCTATAAGGGTTTTGCTCTGTTCCATCATAACACATGACAAATTTATCACGTACAGGTACTGTTGAAAACTTGAAATTTAGGGATTAATATACTTCAGGTCAGGAATAAGGAATGAAGCCATTGGTCCTCATAGCATAGCGATATATGTAACATATTAACAATTTCTGTACTTTATTTTCTATTTTGTAAAACTAATATTCTGTTATTTCTTCTTTGTTTTTTTTTTTTTTTTTCCTCCATATTTTGAATGCAGCGTATGTTTTATATATTATTTATTTATTATTACAAATTGTATTTAATAAACCTGTTGACTCTGCGTAAAGCATTTGACATTTAAAAAAAAAAAAAAAATTCTTAAACCTAGCTAAGCTTGCGGCGTTTGCTCTGACAAAGGACATAAATAATATTCAATGTACAATAATTTAATGGTTAAGATTATTTTCTTCTAAGCTTTATAATAAGTTCTGGATTTCCTTTCTTCAGTTTCTACGAATTTAGTATTTTTTGCTGGGTTGACCATTCGAACCATTCTCCTGGCAGAGGAATATCTTACAAGTTGTCATTCTCCTAAGAATCTATGGTTAATAGAGAAAGCTTTATTTAATCACAGTTATAGCCTCTTCATTTTGTTGACCTTAGATATCATTAGCTGAGATTGATCTGGACTAAGAATCTTGGCAATGAGATTCTTAGTGGTTGCAATGCTTATTCTGCCATATAGCGTGGCTTGCTTTTAATATTTAATCGAATGTATATTGGTTCCTTCAAGATTTCTGTCTAAAAAATTAATTGCCTATACTAATGAATCATTGTAGAGACTAGAGAATATAAACTAACAAAGTAGGGTTTTTATTTTTATTTATTATTATTATTATTTTTTAATTTTTATTTTTAATATATCGATGGTCTAGAGTGGGGGAATTTGAAGTTGGGATGTTTTGTCAAAAACACTAGGAGGTGCTAGCTAATTGAGTTTGGCACTAACTTTATTGGTTTTCAAATGTTTGCACACAATTTTTGTGAAGCATTATTGATATATAGGTATATTTACATTACATATTAGTTTCAAACTTTTTATGCTTTCCAAATATCCAATTCTCAGATTGCAGAATGATTTCCTCCGATTTCTGCAAGTTAATTATCCCCTAGAGTTAGAAGGTCAATCAATTGCATGTGCTGTGCTATCTGTATGCTGTAAATCTAGTGGTCTATTATTTACTACTATGGATTATGAGTTCTCTTGGTCCTGCTTTGGCAAAACAAACGATTTTAGAATGAATATTGCAATTATTTGAATCTGTCTTGCATTTAATTAAACCAGACTTAGTAGACAAACCACTAGCACGCATACAATATAGGTTTTATGCCATTTATTTCCTTATTTAAACTCAAAGGTATGTCTCAACTCTCAAGTGCCTTTCTGTTCCTCATTCTGGATCTTCATGCCATCAATGTATGTCTTCCCATCGAGTTCACGTGAGAGATATCCCCTTAAATAATCACGAGCACCTATTCTCTTGAACAATGCTGGTGATTCTTGAGTGATAAGGCTTGGTGCATGACCAATATCTGCTTCTCGTCTTGGGTTGTAAAATGTGGCCAAGGAGAGCCTCTCCTTTGCTGAGTTAACAGTTGCCCTATGCTCGATGCTACGGTAAATTCCATTCGTCACAATCTGGAAAACCATGCATGGAAAACCAATTATGGTAGTCGTTGGACATTGGTAGATCATGCTTTTGATTGCTTCTAGATAAGTGTATCCAAACGAAAAGAAAGAACAATTTTATTTTTTTATTTTTGCATTTCTGTTGTTTCTAGCTTGCTTTGAGTTTTGAGCTCTGAAAAGATTGAGCATTTTGGCGAGTCGAAGGCTGTGATTTGGTTTTTGATTATGTTTTTGAGCTAATTATTAGTATTAGGACCGTAGTTCGTTAGTTTAATAGATTGAAAGGGACAGAGTTTTGCTACAAAATTGGTTATAGTCTTAGATTACAACTTTACTCAATATCTTTTTATTGGAGTTGAATTTTGACAAACCTACTATTGAATTACATCTTTTTCTTATATCCTCTATGCTTGCAAAATTTTGAGAAAATTAAAGATTAGTAACTATGTCATCAATAAATTGTTTAAATTGCAAGTTTTTATAATTTAAAATTATGTATAAAATATAAGATTATAGATCATATAGTAAATAATAATATCCGATTGACACAAAATTTGACATGTGAATTAAGAGAGTAAAGAACATGTAATTCAATGATTAGATTTTGAAAATATGTAGTAATATTTGTTTTATTGAGTAAAATTGTAACCAATTAATTTGTAACTAAACTTTATCCGGTTGAAAGATGAAAAATTTATAAAAATCATTCAGTAGTTGAAATCAATGATGCTTTCAATGGGTGTTTTCAAGCTTTCGATTGGTTTATGCAAAGATATTGAAGCAATGATTCGTAAGTTTTGGTGGGGTAGTGGTGACTCGAAGAAAATCCATTGGGTTAAGTGGAGCTCTCTTTGCTTCTCAAAATCAATTGGAGGGATGGGTTTCCGGGATCTTCAGAAGTTTAATAATGCTATGTTAGCAAAACAAGTGTGGTGTCTTATTCACCAAAAGGAGACACTTCTTTTTAAAGTGTTTAGTGCGAAATATTTTCCAAACGGTTGTGTTCTTGATGCTCCTATTCATCCAAAATGTTCCTATGCATGGAAGAGTATTTTGCAAGCTTGTAATTAATAAAGGAGTAATTTGGAGAGTTGGGAATGGGGAATTGATTGATATTTGGAGGCATAGGTGGCTGCCTGACCTGACACATAGCAAGATTATTTCTCCTTGGGCCAATACCTCTGTGAATCGGGTTTGTGAGTTATTTGTTCCCAACACAAAAAATTGGGATCCAGGTCAATTAGATCTTTGTTTTCTGCCTTGGGAAGCTGAGATAGTTAGCCAAATCCAGGTCTGTACTGATGGGGAGGAGGATGTGCTGATTTGGCCTTTGACGGCGGATGGTGGATATAGTGTTCATAGTGCCTATCACCTGCTTGTTGTTGCTGAGGACTGTCTTGCACCTAGCTTGTCCTCGTTGGCTCATGATCAAGTTGTTTGGAAGAAGATTTGGAAGATGAAGGTTCCCAATAAAATCCGGCATTTCATCTGGCGTGCAACGAAGGATTCAATTCCTACAAAGGTGAACTTGAAGGCTCAACATGTACTTGTGGATGATGTCTGTGAGGAGTGTGGGGATAATTTGGAGTTGGCGTTGCATTCTCTGTGACTTTGTGATCAAGCTCAGGCAGTTTGGATGTCAAACCCGAGGTTCCAATTTTAGGTTCGGAAAGGGTGCCGCTCTTTTGTTGAACTTCTAGAGAATTTGTTTAGGGGGGGAGGGGATTGTGCTTGAAGGTTGCTTTGTTTGCTACAATCTGTTGGTGTCTGTGGCAGAGGCGAAATCGGGTTAGAGTCCGTCAACCTTCATGGCAACTCCATGAGATTGAGGGCTGAGAAAACATGATGGTCCGTGAATTCTGGGATGCCAATGAACAGGAGCAGCAGGGGTTTGTGCGTCGTCCTCAAGCTCGTTGGTCCCCTCCACCTGGTTGTACCTACAAAACTAACTTTGATGTTGCAATATTTGAAGAGTTGCACTGTGCCGGCATTGGTATTGTTTATCGAGATCATTCAGGTCAGGTTGTTGTTGCCTTGAGTCAGAATTGGTCTACCCCGAACGGTGGAGATGGCTGAGGCCCTAGCAGCGAGACGAGCAGTGGAGTTTGCTAGAGAATTGAGCCTTTTTGATGTTATTTTGGAGGGTGATTGCCTTTGGGTAGTGCAAGCTTTAAATGCTTCAGGGAGTTGCAATACTTTGTATGGTCATATAGTCAATGAAACTAAGAGGTTAGGGGGTGTTTTAAGATATTGTAGTTTCCAACATGTTCGTCGAGATGGGAATAAATTAGCTCATTGTTTAGCTAGGAAAGCAGTTTTATTTGCAGACACTGATGTTTGGGTAGAAGATCTACCTGGGGATTTGGATGACGTTTTCCAATCCGATTTGTCTTAATTCTTTAATAAAATTTTGCTTACCTTTTTCTCAAAAAAAAGAAAAAGAAAAAAAGAAGAAGTTATCAATACAAAAAAAAAAACTCAAATACATGAAATTTTACAATTTCCTTTTGAGTTTTAATATTTTAAAATTTTTATATGATAATTTATTATCAGTTGTTATTATCTATTGTCAAAGTCACTAGGTGTGACCATTTTATTTTGTTAAGTTTGTATAACATTTTTTAGTTTTATGCAGTTGACTTTATTTTTATAAAAATATATTAAACTAAATTAAAAGATCAAAATGCAACCCACTAACACTATATTATTTATTGACCTACACTCATTCATATCATACAAAAATATTACACTATGTGTCTACTTAACCAATCCAATGTTTAAACAATTATTGACTTTACTATTTTTTTTTTCTTGAGTCACTAATATAAATAATACACTAAGTGCCTAATTATTGTTTTGTTTTGGTCTGGACTGATTTGTGATTAGGGTCTGCAAAAATATTTAAGGGTAAAATAAACTATATATATATATATATATATGAAGTTAAGGGGTTCATTTGAATCCCTTGACAACAAGTGTCATGCCCCTGGTCTCACCATATATGTAATTAGTGGGACTTATTATTATGTGAGAGGAGAAAACATTATTCTAGGAGTATTGACTAATTACACGAAAATTTGGGATTGACCTCCAAAATGTCACCAACGTTGACAATAAAAGCATTAGGGAGAGGTTTTATTGGAATCCACCTTCCATCTTTCCTTATCTGGGGACCTTCCATTTCATTAATTTGGAGGAGGATTGTTAAGGCCGCAGCATCTGAGTGAGCATTGAGGCCCATCACAAGCTCAGGTTGAGGGCATGGAGGATAGTAGTTCATCCTCATTCCCTAATATCCTTCTTCGAACAGGTTCCTCATGTCATTATGTTCCATTCTTAGAGCTTTTGCCATCAGTTCAAGTATCTTCTTGGCAATGTCTCTAACCTCTATTGTGTAAGCATCAAAGTTATCTCGACATGTATGTGATGGAAGATGGTTTAATCATTAGAATAGGAATCAGCTTTGAGCAAGCAAATCTAGAAAAGGAGTTAGTGTTACCTAAAAAAAAGAGATTCACCATACATTTCCTAATTTTTTTTTATTATCATCGTCCTATGTTTTGGTTGTGATCTTTTCATTTCATTATATTGTGTATCCTCTTTAGCCGAACAAATACTAGAAAAAAGTAAAAGAAATACTAATTATTGAGAGAGAGAGAGAGAGAGAGAGAGAGAGAGAGAGAGAGAGCTAAATGGGAGAGGGATCTTGAGGAACCAGTTCCTCAAATGGATTGGAAGCTTGTTTATGTAGAACATGTCTCTCCAGTCAAATTTCTGCTCCTCGGACATGACAAAGATTTGCCAAAACCCCTCAATATTTCCTGGTAGTTGTCATAACTTCTTTTCTTCCCCCGGCAGATTAAAGAATTCTTGCATGCCTACTTTCGCCTTATCTATTGTAAGGTTGAATTTATTTAATTATTTTGTTAGTTTTATTCCGTGCCAAATTTGTTTGTAATTCAGCATTTAGAAACCTTGTATTTAGGTGGGAATCATGTAAGGGTAGTGTCATGCCCCGAACCCAAGTATAAAGATAGGCACGTGACAACTGCCGCACGCTTATAAAGTAAGCACCCTACAAGTGCGCAAGACCTTCTTAGCAACTAAAATTTATCCTCAAAAATTAAATCAAATAAATCCAAAATACCTCAACAATTTCTTTATAAAATAGATCTCCAATAATTTAATAGGAATAAAATCCAAACCTCATGTACATAATGCCAATTGGCCAATAAATATAAAACAATTAGAAGACCATCTAATCCCAAAATCACTAAGCTTCTTTTTCTACTCACAACACAACATCAAAACTCCCAAAACTTTCTATTCTTCACAATTTGAAACTGGAGGGGAAAAGGGGGGGGGGGGGTGAGTTGACCACTCAATAAGTAACCAAAATCCTAATAAGTTCTATCAAGCAATAGATCTGTAAAGTATAAGATGTAATATGTGTTTTCAAAGTTATAATATTCTATGTGTTTTCAAAATGCTGAAGAAGTTTTGTAGTCTCAAAGTAATAAGTTGCACATAAATCACATACTTTAATCTTACAACTATATCATAGATGGTTTAGAAGAGAGTTAGTTTTCCATGTATCAAAAGCTATAACTTACAATAGGTTCCAAAAAATACATAAGCAATTTAAGTGACTCAAAATAGTTAAATACTCAAACATTTCCAAAATCACATATGTAGTTTTAAGGATTCAAAATAGTTCAAATATTCAAACGTAATTCATATTCTTAACAATCTTATGACTATGGTCACGTTATATCCCCGTGACTGGGCATCAGAGTATTAATGAATAACCCCATTGGCTGGGTATCAGAGTACCAATGAATAACCCCCATCGGTTTGGGTATTAAAATACCAATGAATAACCCCCATTGATTTGGGTATCAGAATACCAATGAATAACCCCAATTGACCGGGTATCAGAGTACCAATGAATAACCCCTATTGGTTTGGGTATCAGAATCAATTCATAGTCAGATTGTCCATAATCATATATATCAAATCATAGTTTCTAACAAAAATATATCTTATTCAAATACGTATATATAATCATATATTCAATATTCAAATATATTTGTGATATTTCTATATTCTTTACTTAAAATCAATATAGCAAAAAAAACAATTAAATAAAATACATCATATATTCAGTAGTCAAATATATTTGTGATATTTCTTTACTTGAAATCAATAATACAATGGAAATACAATTATAACAACTGTAAACAATTTTCAGTAGTTAGAATTACGCAAAATAAAATCAATTAGGATAAGGTTACTTACCTCCAAAAGCTATTCCAAAAGAAACTTTTCCTTAACAATTCCTCTAAAATCTTTAGATATCACCTAGATCAATTTTCAAACACTATACTCAATAATCAAATTATTCAAGAAAACTTATAACAGTATCTACCGGAAGAAAGACTATTCAAAATAACCAATAATTGCCCATTATCCACTCACACCAAAATCCCATGTAATTTACAATATTTTTGCTCTCTTTATTTCTGCCACTAATAGGTCCTAGGAATCAAGTCTATAGTTACACCATACCCACAGGCGTAAAGGGCCAAAAGTACATCACCCATTATTATATTCGGGAGTTGATATATATATATATATATATATATATAATCACTTATGTTAGATCTATTGATTTCCCTTTTACGCCTCAACCAACCAAATAAACAAATTTAATAATAATAATAATAACAATATAGAAAAGGAGCTGGCGTTGCTTTCTCAAGGTGGTAATTCAATTTATCATATATACATATATAAATGTATATTTTTTTCTTTCCTGCCAGTGCCGCCGACCATAGTTCTCTTTTGGCATGAGGACAAAACTAAGAAAAGCGCTATATCAAACCAGAATCAAGCTCCTGACATGCTTTTACAGAAAAATACTATTTGACACATATATTTTTACCTCCGTAATTATTAGACTACCGGCCTACACCATAACTTTTTGCTATTCACCAAAACTCAATTTGGTAAACCTATGCAGCACTTACGGTAAACGCAACACTGGCAGGGAAAAAAATAGATCTAATTCCTTCTTCGTTTACATCATCATATTTCATTGGATTTTTATTTTTTATTTTTTTTATTAAATCTCACTATTAGCCAAAATACCCACATAAAAAATACTCTAATTCTAAATAAAACTTAAATTTGACAAGAAAGAAATTCTTAAGCTCTTACCTCAATTGTGCAGTCAAACCTTCTCTTCTAGAGTAATTTCAGTAGTCTCCTCTCTCAAAACATCTCTTCATATACGTTGACATAATAAACTTATATATATAGCTAGGGTTTCAACCTTATTTTCTAGAAACCCCTTAGAAATATTAATTATAAATTTGACCCCATAAACAAATTTACTTAAATAACCTTACCTTTTTTTTTCCCCCAGGTATTATAGGTAGTGTGTGAGAGAGTGTGAAGAAAAGTTCAATCTCTCATTTCAATGCACGACTCCTAGTACGTGACTAATCAATTGTGCGGATCTTAGTACGTGACTTGATCACTAACTTGAGAAGGATGTTGGCTGCAAAGTTCTTCTGTTCATCACACGACGAGGATCATGAAGTTGCTTGGTCACAAAACCTTATGGTGCAGCTTCTTCAAGAACTAGGGTAAACTAGGTTTCCGGTCACACTTTTCTTCACACTTGTGGAATTGTGCTCTTGTGCAACTTGTGTAACCTTTTACAACCCTCAAAATAATCCTTATATATGTTTAGGGTTGTGAGAAAAGAAAGCCTAAATATAAATTCACGGATTGGATGAAAATCAGCTTGAAAAACTGAACTTCATAAATCTCAACAGATACCCTATTTGTCAAGTAGCTGTCAAGTTTCGGGCTGAAACAACTCTTTTAAAGCTCGATAGATATAGCTGTCGAGCTAGCTGTCAAGATTTAATAAACAACACTTCTTCACATGATTCATGGACAGACTTGCATGGCTTTAACACTTGAACTTGAAATCTTGTTCCTTGAAGTATTAAACACATCCTAGATCTATCCAATTACAAGTAAAATGTGTTTTGTCAAAAGATTAGCTAATTACATAAAATGTTGACATATGTGATCTTAACATTGAATCACATATGTCCTAAAATGCCATTTAAGTGAGGAATTTATATCCGAGCATCAATTGTGCACTTACGATCGTCCTTAGTAATGATGATCATCCTTAGCAATGATGGTTGTCTTTAGTAATGATTGTCATCCTTAGTAACGACGGCCACTTTATGGATGACCATTTTACACTACTCGTCAGTTGCCCCCTTTATTCCTTTGTTGTCCTCTATTTGGATGAGCATAGGAATATGAAAGGTTTTCTGTGGTTCAATCTCCCCTTCGTGTCCTGAGATTCTCGTTCCATCACATTTAATGCGAGGCGACTTTCTCGTCAGGTGATTGACACATGCTTTCTCTTCATTGGTTGCACGTGCGAAGTTTTCTTGAGCTTCCCATGCACCTTGATTTTTGTTTTCCTTTTCAGAAAAACTGCTTGTCAGTCTTTTACCATGCGAATAGCTGTTTCTTTAGCATCTTTGATTTCAACTCTCAGCCTACTTTTGGCTTGAATAATGGTCATACATTTACTTTCTACTACAGACATAATGAATAAATCGTCAAATTTTCTTGCATAATTATTTATGCACAAATCACCTTGTTTAAGAGTGTATAGTTGCTCGAGAAAATCCTTGTGAAGATTTCTTAGAAGAATTTCTATAAGAAGTGTCTTACCCTCATCCCAAGTCAATCCACTTGCATAGCATCTCTCAAGATGTGAAATCATTATGGCAGAAACTGGTTTTATGATGTAATTGATGTAGCACAAATTCACCAAGGGAATTGAGAATTAATAAGAACAAAAAAAATAAAAATAAACTTAGGAATTGACGCCTAGGGTTGCTTGGAATCTACACCAAGTAGGATCGAAAACCTAGGAATCAACCCCAAGTCATTGGAAAAATTCCAATAGAAATTTATTCATCATAAACTTGTGTTTGGAGTACAGTCGCACACTTATAAAGACTATTAGGACTAAATCCTAACCCTATTTGACTGGAGCCAAAGCCTAATTATTGAATAAAATATGATACAAATAACCAAATCAGCTTATGAGACTTAAAATAAAATCCAATAGACCAATAGGAAAAGATACACTTGCCTCTAAAAATTAAATAAACTAAACTAAAATAAAATTGTCTTCACACTCCTTGGATCATTCTCCCTTGGTTGGAGACAACTTGGCCTTGAGTCTTAAAGTGTTTAAGGATAGGAACTCTTGCACTTGATGCTAACACCAACTCTTAAATCACCTTGTTAATATGTAGTCTAGTATCCTAAACATGTTGAACATCTCCATTTAGCTTGAAACTTTGCTAAATTATAACCTCTTATAAAAAAAAGATCTGAAAAATTATAGCCTGTTGTTAGATTGAGGGGGAGTGTTATTAAACTATTAAGGGCCATTTAGTTTGGTCAACCCACTTTTTTGAGATGTTTTAGTGTATTTTAAGGTGCATGGAGTGAAGCTTTCTATTATGAAGGATCACAATCCATTGAACACCACGTTTTACTTTTCCTCTGATAAATAGGATGTGAAAATGGCAAGAAAACTAATATAGTGGATACAGCATATCACATTAAATCAGCAAGTGGTCCAATATTGCGTACTTGTATCACAATAAACCAGAAAGCGGTCCAATATTGCATACTTGTATCACAATAAACCAGAAAGTGGTCCAATATCGCATGCATACTTTCATGTGCATGTCATCTCGAGACTTGTTCCATTTATGACCACTGCAGTAGAAAATATGCAACTTCAACCTCAAAGCATTTCATCTGATATTAACTAATTTTATTTTTTGGTGGTGTAAATAGTGTAGAGGTTCGTTTCTTCTTTTGTCATTCTCGTTCTTTCCATTAATGACATACTGTAAATCTTGATTTAGTTACCTTTAATATACCACTTATTTTAACGCTTTTCCTTACAATTATTTTTGTTGTGTGAATTTTAGGTTCAGAGATTACACTGATGCCCTGCTGTAAGGGTTTTTCTCTGTTCCAACACAATATATGACAAATTTATCACTTAAAGGTATCGTTGGAATTTAGGGATTAATATACTTCAGGTCATGAATAGGGAATGAAGCCATTGGTCCGCATAGCATAGCGATATATGTAACGTATTTAACATTTCTGTACATTATTTTTCTATTTTAAAAATAGTAGATGTTATGCTGCAACTTCTATTTTTAATCTGTTTGTTTTTGAGTAAATTACTTAGTGATATGTTGGTCTCTCTCTCTCTCTCTCTCTCTTGGTATGTGAGTTATGTTATGCATGAGTAGGTGAAGAATTTTCAGTTGACAAAGTTGATAATGGGGTTACTATATGGCAGAATATGCCAAATTTTTGTTTTGAAATCGGTTGAGTTGATCTGGGGAGAAATGCTAAGCTGTGGCAGTTTAATTAGATTCTTTGCTTGTGGTGTTTTCTGTGACAAAGGACATAATTAATATTCAATGTGCAATAATTTATTGGCTAAGTTTCCTTTCGTCTAAGCTTTATCATATGTTCCGGATTATTTTATTTTTTCTTTAGTTTTTATGAATTTTGTATTGTTGCTGGGTGCATTTTTATATTAGCTGGCCATTTGAACCGTTCCTCCTGGCAGAGGAATATCTTTCAAGTTTCATTGTCCTAAGAATCTATGGTTAATTGAGAAAGTTTTATTTAATCACTGTTATAGCCGCTTCATTTTTTTGACTTGATATATCATTATAGCTGTGAGTGATCTGGACTAAAGTGGGTTTGAAATGGTCTGTCGGAGGAAACTATATGAAATGGTGATATAGTGATGTGGTGTGCTGAGAAATTTAAGAATCTTGGCAATGAGATTAAGAGATGTAGCCTCCTTAATCCTTATAGCCCATAAGGAGTTTTATGAGAAAGAAATAATCAATGAGAATGGAAGGCATCGTCGTATATTAAAATCTAGTATTTGTTTCTTTCAAATGTATGTTTTAGTGCCTAGTGGTTGTTTCATGTGTGAATGTGTCCTTGTGCCCCCATGCTTTTCTGCCATATAGTGGCTTGCTTTCAATATTTAATTGAATGTATTTTGTTTCTTTCATTATTGTCTAAAAAATAAATTGCCTATACTAATGACTCACTGTAGAGAATGTAAACTAGCACTGTAGTTGGGTTTTCAAGTATTTGCTCACAATTTTTGTGAAGCAGTATTGATATATAGGTATATTGACATCACCTATAAGTTCCTAACTTTTCATGCATTCCTAATATCCAATTCTCAGATTACAGAATGATTTTCTCAGATTTTTGCTAGTTTATCAATTATCCCTTCTAGTAATCTGACCCTAGAGTTTGCAGGTCATTCAATTACATGTTCAATCTACATCCCCATCAAAACAAACAATTTTATTATGAATATTGCGTTTATTCAAATCTGGACGCATTTAATCAAACCAGATTTAAGTGTACAAGCCACTAGCACACATACAATATATAGGTTTTAAACTTAAGAGTATCTCTCGAGTCTTAAGTGCCTTTCTGGATCCTCATGGAATCAATTAATGCCCTTCCATTGAGTTCGCGAGATAAAAATTCCCTGAAATAGTCAGCAACGCCTGTTCTTTTGAACAATGCTGGAGATTCTGGAGTAATAAGGCTTGGTGCTGGACCCATATCTGCTTCTAGGCTTGGGCTGTAAAATGTGGCCACGGAGAGCCTCTCCTTTGCTGAGTTAACAGTTGCCCTATGCTCAATGCTACGGTAAATTCCATTCGTCACAATCTGCCAAATCATTCATGGAAAACCAATAATGGTAGTTTTGGGCTTTGGTAGGTCGTGATTTTGTTTGATTCTACGTAGAGAAATGATATGTCCACAATATTTTCATAACATTTTTCTACATAAAGTGTCCAAATAAAAATAAAGAACAATTAACTATAGGGTAAGGATTGGTCTAGTGTCCAGTTACACTGGACCCATCTGAATGATCCTATTTGTCTATTGTTGGACATGTGTCATCATCTCGATGAGTTTGGTGCAATTGGACACAGGAACCAATCTAAGTCCTTAGATATAATTTTAGAAGAATTCTAGGATCACAAACTTTTACATACCTTTTGCTACAACTATCTTATGTGGTTAACTGTGAGTGGTAGAGAAAAAATAGTGGGTTCATGTGAAAATAACAGATTGCTAGTTATAGTTTGCCATATAAGATAGTTATGAGAAATGGTGTGGTAAAGATTCTAGTTTAATTTCGGAATAACTCCTTTTTTTTTTAAGAATTTATTTTCTATCTGGTCTTGCTTTGACTTTTGAGCGCCTTAAAGATTGAGCATATTGCAAAAGGATTTGGTGGGTCTATGTATGTGATTTGGTCTTTAATTATGTTTGAAGGCATGAACCTTAGTTCTTTAGCTAAATGGATAGGAAGATGGAAACTTTAGAAAAATCACTCAATAGTTTGGAAGCAATTTTGCTAGCATGCATATAGGACTTATCATATAATTAATTAGTGATACTTGTAATTATGTGAGAGGAGAAAACATATTATTTAAGGATCGAGTATTGAATAATTACTAAAAAAGTTGGTATTTACCTCTAAAATGTCGCCAATGTTGACAATAAAGGCATTAGGGAGAGGTTTGATTGAAATCCACCTCCCATCTTTCCTTATCTGGAGGCCTTCCATTTCATTGACTTGGAGGAGGATTGTTAAGCCCCCAGCATCTGAGTGAGCATTGAGGCCAATCGCAAGCTCAGGTTGTGGGCATGGAGGATAGTAGTTCATTCTCATTCCCTGAAACCCTTCTTCAAACAGGCTCCTCATGTCATTATGTTCCATTCCTAGAGCTTTTGCCATCAGTTCAAGTATTTTCATGGCAAGGTCTTTAAGCTCTGCTGAGTAAGCGTCTAAGTTATCTCTACATGTGAAGGAAGATGGTTAATCACCATAATAGTAATTAGAATTTGAGTAAACCCAACTAGAAAAAAGTTAATGTTGCCTCTCTTTCTCTCTCTCCCTCATTCTTAGAGAGAGAGAGAGAGAGAGAGAGAGAGAGAGTTATACCTGATACAATTTTTACAAAGTTTCACATTTTTTATACCATAGATTTCTAAAATATCCAATGGTTAAAAAAAATCATTAAATATTACTATTACTTTCCACTTTTTGCCTAATTAATATTAGCATTTTTTCTCTATTTTCCTATTTCATTGGTTTCCGCTTTCCCCTTGATTAGAGGGTACACAGCCATTTTCAATACCTTGCAAATCATATTTATCTCTACTAAAGAGCACCCCACCATAACCAAACCTCCTGTTTCGGCAAAAATGTACACCAAATTTTTAAATTTTATGCAGATCAGTAGATCTGGACAGATTTTCATTTAAATGACTCAATCTTACTTCAAAAGAGAGAGAGAGAGGAGAAGCAAATCAAGTGACTCGATCTTACTTTCTTTTTATGCAGATATGGATAAATTTTCATTTTATGTTTTGAAATCTAGTGTTTATTGAAATAAATAAAATCATAGTAGTGATTCTAGTGATTTGGTGAAGGTGGAACTGAGGATTATTACCCCAGTTGATTGGCGTTGAGCATCTTTGACGTTGATCATACCCAAAGGTCCCAAATTTGCCACCAATCACTACTATGATTTTATTGGATAATATCCTTGATAGTTGGTAGTATTGGGTTATAATATATCATGGTCCCAAACTATTGAAAAAATATTTCCACAGAGACGCTTGGTAGTATTGGATAGTGTCCTGCAACTGTTTGATTCTAAAAAAAATAAAAAATTCTTGCCATTGTCCTTAGTTTTTTACAAATTTATATTCTACATGGGAGCTCACCAGGCAATTCAAAGATACAAACTCAGGAGAGAAGAGAGAGAATGTGAGCACATTTTAGGAGTACTAGAGACAAATATGGAAATTCATAAATAAGGGAAAATAAATGGGATGGTAATCAACATTAATGAGTTTAATTTTTTGACCGTTAGATTTACTTAAATTTAATAGTGTAGAAAATGTGTAACTCTTTAGAGTTAAACTAGGTGTAACTTGAACCTATCTCATATATATATATATATATATATATATATAAAAGACAGTTTTCTTAATTATTTATTATTATTGTCAAGAGCTAGCTAATAAGTTGTTTGGAATTAGTATTTGGGACATAGATTTTGTTTTTTTTTTGGGAGGGAGGAGAGGGGATTTAAATCTTGAACATCTCTATTGGAAATATCATAAAGTGCAAATTGAGCTGATCTGTGAGACTCTTTAATTGGATCATAGAAGTTGATATAGCGTTTTTATGAGTGGACAATGCTGCATGCCTATTTGTCATGAATGTGACAAGTGAAAGTTCATTTTTCAATTGAAAGACTTGACATATTCCACCACCATCTATCTTAATTATTTTGTCTTCTCTTTATCGCTCACTAGCAGCATTTCTCTATAGTTTGGCCTTTTGTTTTGATTCCTTCACATGCCAAATTATAATATACATAATTTGAACTAGCTCACAACTTTGCTTGAAAAGAACTAAGATTGCTATCCTAAATACCATATAAATTAGATATTCCAGTCTAACATTATGGAGAGAGAAAACTTGAAACGCTTTGATGAGGAAGTGGATACGCTGGCCCACAGTACCAGGAAATTCAAGGATAGTCATTAGGTAGCAGAGGACAAGGAAGATAATATACATGCTAATGTAGGAAGTTACAGAGATAAGTTGGTGGGATAAATTCCTTGGGCATTTGAGAAAGCCTTTGGCTTTGCTAGTGCCATGCATGAAGATATTGAATCTGACAATGAGGAAGAACATGCACAAGATGGCAGTATCAGAGTGTGCTTTTCTGGGGGTGATAAAACCCGTATGAGAGCACCTTTGTATCAAGCCCTCATCATCAAGCCTTTTGGGAGGAAGGTGGGTTACTCTTTTCTTGTCTCTAAGCTTCAGAGTATGTGGAATCCAAGGGGAGGTATGGATTGCATTGATTTGGGATTTGATTTTTTTTCTAATCAAATTTGAACTTAGTGAGGATGTTGATAACATTCTAAAGGGAGGCCCTTGGTTCATAGGGCGGCACTTCCTAGCCATTAGGCAGTGGGAGCCTGAATTTCAAGCTTCTTCGGTAACTCTTTCATCAGTTGCAATGTGGATTAGACTGCCAGAACTACCTATTGAGTTCTATGAACACAATGCTCTGTTAAAGATTGGTAGAGCTATTGGTCCTATTCTACATATTGATGCTCACACTGCCAACGTGACTAAAGGGTGTTTTGCCCGTTTGTGTGTACAGGTCAACCTTGACAAGCCACTTGTTTGAACCATCTACCTAGGGAGGCTCAAATAGAGCATTCAGTATGAAGGTATTGGTACTCTCTGCTTTGTGTGTGGAAGAATTGGGCATAATAGGGAAGTGTGTCCATTCTTAGTCCATGGGAATAGTAAGGGTGCTGAGGAGGAGCAGAGTGGTGGAGGCCAGGAGGAGCAGGGAGGTGTAACAACACCACCAGAGGTGGAGAAAGCTCCTGCTAGCCAACAAGATGAATATGGCGATTGGATGATAGTGACCTGGCATAAGCCGATGAACAGGGCCTGAGGCAAGCTAAATGGCTCATTTATGAGCCAAACTGATGAGTCCTCCCAAACGCCTTATGATAAGACCTTGCCTAGAGCAGGGGAAGTAGACAGGGTAGTGGGGAAAAGAAAGGCGCCACAAATCCAGGCTGCTAGGTCACCTAGGGAAGAGTCTAAGAACACCTTGTCTTATCACAATAAGATAGTTGATGGAAAAGGTTTAAATAGGAATGGATCTCGTGCCAACCCCAGACAAAAGGCCAAAGTTACCGTTGGAAATCATAAAAGTGTAATGGGCCTGGGTAAGGAAGAGGGCATGTTTGTGTTTGGGGCTAGTACAAGCCCATCAAAGGATACTAGGCTGAGCCAAAGCCCTTTTTCTTTTTCAAACGTAGCTAGGTTTGAAGCAAGACCAGAAAAAACGAGTAAAGAAGGGGAGTCTAACGCCTTGAGCTTTAGCAACCATGGAGAGAGCAGAGAAGTGGGCATTGTTTTACAGGGGCAAAATCGTACCAATCGGAGACGAGATGATCAATTGGATAAGGCAGGACCCAACGAAAATTTGGGGGTGGTTTGACCTAGAGCTAATGCTGACATGGAAAAATATGTTTCCTTTGACGAAGGAGAGTAGAGAGTTAGGGTACCTTCCTTTGATGAACAAGGCATGGGTGCTGACCTTGAATCCGTGGTGGAGGTTTGTCACAGATAGACTAGCGGTTCAACCCCCTCCACCAACAAGCTTAAGCTCGTTAGTGACAAGTTCAAGTGTGTTAATCTCGGAAAAAAAATCTGATCGAGGCAAAAAAGGATTGGATGGAACCTGTGATTACAGTGAGGAAGATCCTTCAAGACAAGCCTGTGGAATGCTCTATGAAGGGGAATTTTCATAGGGTGAAGATGATCCAATTTGTAGGAGCTGAGATCAAGGGCACCATTCTCACCAAAGCAACCATTGGGGAGATGGGAATGGTGCACCACTCGATCACTCTGTTCCGAGAGAGTTTGGTGAGGAAGGCAGAGGTGATGGGAGCATGGAGATTGAGAGACACTAAGGATTCTTCTTCCTTGGTGCATTTTGATTCTGCAAAAACCCCATTAAATATAATGAATATTCTGATTTGGAATTGTAGGGGTGCTATGAAACCCCAATTCAAAAAGACAGTGATGGACTTGGTGGAATGGCATGCTCCAATTCTGATGGTGATTACAGAAACTAGAATGAGTGGTGCTAAGGCTGTGGAGATGATTGAATCCTTGCCTTTTGATGGGTCGGTGGTAGCAGATACTATTGGCTTTGCTGGGGGGGCATTAAGCTGCTCTGGAGGACTGATTTGGTGCAAGTGGAAGTCCTGGCTTCAACTGAACAAGAGATCCATGCCATTATTCGGGTAAGGTCTCAATCCCTTAGTTGGATTATTAGTGCCATTTATGCTAGTCCTAGGTTTGTAGAAAGATGCATGTTATGGGAAAACCTTAAATTGATAGCCACTTTGCATGATCTCCCTTGGGCTATTAAGGGGGATTTTAATGAGGTTATTACTGAGGGGGAAAAGGCTGGGGGTAATCCTATCTATCTAAGAAGAGTGAGGGCTATTCTAGATTATATGAATGATTGTCAAATGATGGATTTGGGGTTCTCAGGGCCAAAATTTACTTGGACTAACAAGAGAGAGTTGGGGGGGGGGGGGTCTCATCCAATGTAGAATTGATAGAGTTTGGGCTAACCCTGACTGGAAATCTTCTTTTCCTGAAGCTAATGTAACTCATCTGGCTAGAGTTAACTTTGATCATTGCCCTCTCTTGCTTAATCTGTGCCCTAATCTGACTAATACCTCCAATCGTCCTTTTAGATTCCAACTCATGTGGTTGAGCCACAATGACTTTCTAGCCATTGTTAGGGAATTTTGGGCTGGCATGGAAGATGATCTAGCTGGAGCTGTCACTAGATTCACTCACAAAACCCAAATTTGGAATAAAGAAGTCTTTGGAAATATATTTGTGAGCAAGAGATAGATTATGGCAAGATTGCTGGGAGTGCAAAGAGCTCTTGCCAATAATCCTAATAGCTTCCTGATCAATCTCCAAGAGCAGCTATCTGGAGAATACAATGAGATTTTACAGCTTGAAGAAGAATTGTGGGTAATGAAATCTAGGGTCAATTGGACCATTTTTGGAGAGAGAAACACTTCCTATTTTCATTTGACTACTATGGCTAGAAGGAGTAAGAACAGAATTACCAGCATTTTGAATGATGAGGGAGTTTGGATTCATAATGTGGAACAAGTACAAGAGGTTTTTACCAATAGTTTTGTAAAGCTATACCAAACTGACCAAACTACCTGCCTTTTGGTTTAAAGTTGGGATTTTGAGTGGTGCATGAGGCTAGATGAGAATTAAGCCAACTCTGTGGGTCTGATGCCTTCTGATAAAGAGATATGGGATGCCCTTAGATCCATGAAGCCATACAAAGCCCCAGGAAGTGATAGGATGCATGCTGGTTTCTATTAGAGGTTCTGGCTTATGGTTGGGGAATCAGTGAGAAGTGAAGTGAAGAAAATTTTTGCTAATCAGAAAATTCCTGACTACCTTAACCAAACTCTTATTGCTTTGATCCCTAAACAATTGGGACCTGAGACAGTTAGCCAATACAGACCTATAAGCTTATGCAATATTGTTTATAAAATTATCTCTAAAATCCTAGTTTAGAGAATTAGACCCCTACTACTTAGACTCATATCTCCAATGCAAGTTGCATTCCTTGAAGGGAGAAGAGGAGCATAAAATGTAATCATTGCCCAAGAACCTATTTACTCTCTTGGGAAAAGGAGAGGTAAAGATGGTTATATGGTAGTGAAGATAGACTTGGAGAAAGCCTATGATCGTTTGGAGTGGAGTTTCATTAGGATGGTGCTTATTCACTTTGGGTTCCCTGAGAACATTATTAAGCTAATCCTAAGCTGTGTGTTAACAACATCAACCTCTCTACTCTTCAATGGAAGCAAACTTCAATCCTTTTGTCCCTTGAGGGGAATTAGACAAGGTGATCCCATTTCATCCTATCTGTTCCTTTTATGTATGGAATTTCTTGGGGCTTAAATTACCAAAATGTGTGAAGAAAATAAGTGGGATATGGTCAGAGCTTCCAGAAGAGGTCCTAGCTTCTCCCATGTTTTCTTTGCAGATGACATTATGCTTTTTGCCAAAGCTAATACCAAGAATTGCAATGCCATTATGGAAGTTATCAACAATTTTTGTAACTTGGTTGGGCAAAAGGTCAATTATGGTAAGTCTAGAGTCTTCTTCTCTCCTAATGTCACCGCAAGGAGGAAAAGGACTATGTGTAGGAGATTGGGGATCCTTGCAACCTATAATCTTGGTAGATATCTGGGATTCCCCATCATCCACAAAGGTAGAGTTGGAAATTTATTAATGGAACCACTCTTAACTGATTGTAGGAACCTTTTGAAGGAGTTCCCAAACAAGGGCGTGATCCATGCTTATTATGAAGCCAACCAGTGTGCTGATGCATTGGCTAAATTGGAGTGCAGTCCTTGTATAGTTTTGCTATTTTTTGTAACCCACCGCTTGTGGTGGAGGCTATTTTGGCTTTTGATAAGGCTAATGCATTGTAACAGACTTGTGAATTTTTAGTGTTAATGTTAGCTCATGGTTTACTAGGAAATACCATATAAATTGTTTTGTTTTAAAAAATAATTTTTTGAAAACAATTAATAAAAAAATGTACAAATTATTAAATAAAGAAAAAATAAAAGAAGTACCAATTATTGTGAGAGAGATATAAATTTTTTTGTTTTTAAAAATAAGTTCTTGAAAATAATTAATAAAAAAAGTACAAATTAATGAGTCAAGAAAAAGGAATAAAAGAAGTACCAATTATTTGAAGAGAGAGAGAGAGAGAGAGAGAGAGAGAGAGAGAGAGAGAGAGATACTTGAATGGGGGCCAAAATGGCCCATTAGCATTAATTTTTGAAATATTTAGCAACAGAGCACTGTTTCGGAAATAATTAGGGAAGTACCACTTTTTCCGAAAACGCCGCTATAGGGCTTAAAAAACGCCACTATAGGGCCCCTTGAACCTGTTATGGGGACTTATAAAAATTTTTTTGCAGGAAAGCGCCGCTATAGGGCCCAAAAACGTCACTATAGGGCTTAAAAACGCCACTATAGGGCCCCTTGAACCTGTTATGGGACTTATAAAAAAATTTTGCAGGAAAACGCCGCTATAGGGCCCAAAAACGTCACTGTAGGGCTTAAAAACGCCACTATAGGGCCCCTTGAACCTGTTATGGGACTTATAAAAAAATTTTGCAGGAAAACGCCGCTATAGGGCCCGAAAAAGTGGTATTTCCCTAATTATTTCCGAAACAGTGCTCTGTTGCTAAATATTTCTAAAATTAATGCTAATGGGCCATTTTGGCCCTTGAATGGGAGTGCGATCTTGGGGAACAAGTGAGGCTTTCTCAAATGGATTGGATGTGTGACCATTTTGAACATGTCTCCCCAATCAAGCTTTTGTTCCTCAGACATAACAAAGGTCTGTCCAAACCCCTCAATATCTCCTGGTAATTGCCATAACTTCTTCTTCTCTTCCATTGGGAGATTAAAGAGTTCTTGAATGCCAACTTTCACCTTTTCCACCAATGAAATGCTCACCCCATGATTAATTAACTGCCCAAGAGGAATAAACTCCATTCAAACTAAAATATATTTAAACTAGTTTTTTATATTAAAGAAAAAAAAAAGATAATTATAAACTCAGAAGTTTCCGAACAATATAGAATGCCAACTCTTCTTTGTGGCCTGACCAAGTTTGTAACTTTAAAAGTTGTATAATCTACTATCCTTGTACAGTCGTACAGTCTCGTACTATAAGAAATAAAATAGGAAATCATAAACAGAGTGAAGTCAACTTTTTTTTGAAGAGTTTTCTTCTCACTTTGTCATGTTTTACATCAAATCATATCTTATCACTTTCTCTAATTCTTTTTTTGACCACTTAACCACCGATTATTTTGATCATGTTTGTTCAGATTCAGTAAGACAGGTACAGTTTTCCACTCCTAAACATTCATTTCAGAGAGAGAGAGAGAGGATAACCTGGAAGAAACCCCATTCCTTGCTTGCATAGTGTAACTTCTCCAACTCTGTGTCCATGAACTCTGCAGAAAATAATCTTTGCATGTCGATGACTGGGACTTGGGGTAAAGAAGTGGTGTCAGATATGATGGGAGGCTCATTAGGAAAACGCACATAACGTGGTGGGACTGTGCTTGTCTTCTCCTTTGCTAGCTCTTGAACACAAGGAACTGGGATAGAGCTCCCTAGCGTCGTTATTTCCGGTTCCATAGCTCCAAGAAAACCCAAAGAGAAAGAGCTTAAAGTCTTAGCTCCTGAACAGAGAACCGTGAACTTTAGATTTATACCAAGAGTTGAAAAGGTCTACCACATATGGGCGGCGCTACAGCCAGCCAAGGGGTTCATTGAACCCCTGACCTGGCCCAAAAAAAAAAAAAAACACTATATATATAATTTTTTTTTTACCCCTAAATAAAAAATTTCAACACCCTCAACCTAATTTTTGTTTGAAATCAGTTTAAATAAGTTGAAATATAATTATCTTAGTGCTATTTTCACAATAATTTTACAAAAAAAGTTAAGTGGTATATAGTAATTAGTTTTTATCTAGACTAACAATTAACATAACTTTTTTATATACTTTTAACAACTTGCCACTTAAATTTTATTATGAAAGTATTGCATTAGTAGCATTATTGCTAAAATTGCTTCTTTGTTAAACAAAATAAATAAATAAACTTTTTCTCCAAACTATTCCTAACAACACTATGACCCCACTAGAAAAAAATTCTGAAGCCACTGCTATAAGACCCGTTAATATCACAATTTTCTTAAGAAACCCGTTAACATACATGCGTTGCCAACTGCCAACTGCCAAGTTCCAACTTCCCTTTCGTTTTAAATAAATTACACCAAACCTTCCAGGTATAAGAAATCAACAGTCCTACATGGTTTGCAGAAAAAATGGAGTACGTATCTCTAAGTACCTGACACTTAACAACGTATTTGAATTTGTAGTGGAGTACGTATCTGTAAATTTTTTTTTTGGGTTCTTGGAGCATGTATCTGAACTTTTTAAAATTTTTTAAAGGTTTTAATTTTTTATTGTTGAGTATAGTGGGTTTGAATCCACAATTTCAACCCTCCTTGCTCTTACAAGGGAAAGAGGTTCGCATATAAGTTAAGAGGTCATTGGTCATGTAACTTGACAATTTTGGCTTTGATTTGTCATTTTGGTCATGTTTCTGTAAGAATGTGAGCATGGAAGTCTTTCTAACGTTTTCAATTTTAAAAGTTAAAACACTTTCTTTAAGTTCAAACATTTGATAAAGCTAAAGAAGTAGAATGGATGAGTCGTATGCAGTGAAAACAGCTTAACATTACAAAGGTTTTTTCCCACCAAATTTTCTTTTACCCCTTTACTTTGTTGCTAATCAACCTTTGAATTGGTCTTGACACAAGACAAAAACTTTACTGACCGTGTAGGGTCTTTAGAAATTCTGCTCTAAATCAGGAATTTTGACCATGTCATTAGTTTCGTTTGATATTTTAGGATTTAGGAAATGAAAATATTGGATTTTGAATATAGATATTGAGGGAGTAGATGGCTTTTTGGTGTTGTAACATTGAATTATTTGAACGTGAAATAAAGAAAGATAAATCCCAGCTACTCCCACTTTCCTAAGCAATCACACCCTTAGAGCTTAAAATCTGGTTTCGGAATTTTATAAAATTTAATCTCTATATTTGTTTACCACGAGGAAGCCTTATAGACTATTGCCAGTCCTTTTCCTAGAAACAGTACTGGGGCTCACAAAAAACCTTTTCCTAGAAAGATTACAAACGCGTTCTCAAGGGGAACATGTGTAGGTAAAAAAAGAAAAAAGAAAAAAAAGAAGATAAACTTATTAATCAACGTCTAGGCTTATTAAATATCAAATAATGGAAAGAGGGATAAAATAAAGTGATCAAAGGTATGGTTGTTTGAAATTATCACGCAGTAGTAGAAAGAAGGACAAAATGTCAAAATCTAGAAATTAACACCAAGCAAAGAAAGAGGGATTGGGGAAAAAAATCTAGGACCACAATTTATTTCATAACTTCATTTCCACAATTGTGATGTGGTAGAATGTGACTGGTCGAAAAGAAACGGTGGGTCCATGTGTAAATAATAGACAATCACTTGCAGCTTGTCATATCGAAGTTATGACAAAACAGTTGTAAAATAATTTATAGTCCTAGAATTATTTAAGTTTCTTAGAGTTAGGCAAGCTTGGGAAAAAAATTTCAAACCAGATTTCATTAATCCATGATCAGCTGCCTATGATAGTGAATTATGGAAGCTTTAAATAGGGTTCCCAATTAGATATTAGAAGGAAAGGAAATAACTTTATACCCAAGTAAGCAATGGAAATAATTCACAATCAATTACATTAAATACAAAAATTAGAGCAGATAAAATATTAATTCTAAAAAGTATCAATATCCAATAACATCAATCGATGTTAAGTATGATCAATCAGATCAACAAGAATTTTTGGTGCTCACACCAACTAGGACTTTTGATAACAAAGAAAATTAAGCACTTACCAAACAGAAAAATGTCTCAAAATAAATATAAAATAATAATCATAGGCATTTGATACGCTCCGCTCCATAAAATCTAGAAATTACAGGAATACCTTTATTATAGTAAAACTGAATTAAAATTGTACTAGTAACTTTCTAGCTTAAACAAACTTAGTACTTTTGTTTTTGATAAGTAGATAGTAGGAGAGAAGGGGGTGTGATTTGAACTACAAACATCACAAAGAAACTAGAATGTAGTCTATTAAAGGTGCCTAGATGACCCCACATTGAAACTAGATCACAATTCTTGAATTTCAAGGTATTTAAATTTGTTTTTCCTAGAACTATGACGGTTGCATCAATCTCCCTTAGTTGGTGCAAACTCGAGCTTGAGTTTTGAAATGTTGAAGTACTAATGTCCCCAGTTTATTAAACAGCATCCTTAGAGTGACATTACAAGAATGATAAGATTGGAAGTTCCTTTTCTGTTTTCAACCATGGCATCAAATTTATCAAGAATGAAAAATCAGATTTGGTATTGTTCCTTGTGTAATTATGTATAACTCAAACCAAAAAAAAAAAAAGAAGGTTAGAAATTGATTATCATGAGTTCGCATTCATGCCAATGTATTTTTGTTTCACATTCCAATTTCCAAGTTCCCTTTGGACAACATGGATGACAATCCTACCCTCCTGCTCTGTGATCTCTACTCTCATGATAATATCTTTTTTTTGTTTTGATTTCGGCATGTTGTAGCATAATATGTGTAGCTAACTAAGTTGTAATTGGCATAGAAATAGGCCTAATAGTAGCTAATTTGTCTATTTCTATTTCTACAATAGCAGTTTCAATACCTTCTTACTCATCTTCAGGCCGTCTAGTCGTTAGGACTAGTTGTTTAGTCTATGGTTTGGAATTTTTTGCATGTTGTTTTGACTCTTGAATTGTTGTTTAGCGTCTATTACTTGCTCCTACCTGTCTAGCTAGTTGTTTTGATTAATCAGCATCCTGTTTTGGCCTCTTAGCTTCCCTCTGAAGCACTTTAGCTCTTTGTCTAGGAGATTTTGCTGGCTGGTCTGGCTATACAGTCTTGGCAATTCAAAATTATGTAGGCTTAAAAATCGTAAATTTCTCCTTAAAGTTTACAATAACACAAACTCAATAGCTGTTTCTTTAGCATCTTAGATTTCAACTCTCGGCCTGCTTCCAAATTGAATAATAGTCATACATGTACCTTTTACTACTATTGACTGAATAAATACAAATCGTAGCAAAAACAAATCACAAGACAGCAAGAGATTTTACCCAATTTCTCTCTCTCCTCTCTATCTACGACGTGTTCTTATGGTTGTGAGAAAACCCTCTGCTCTTTAATAATTGAATTGTTGTAAAAAGTAAGGAGGAATGCACCCAAGCTATTAGCAGATATAAGAACAGAGATGGAGAACAGGGCAGTACTCAAGGAATTGAAATTCAGAGCAATTGGATAAGTCCAGAGCTGTCAGAGGTGATTGAATCAGTTCCTTATCATGAACACTTCATTCACACGTATGAAGGAGCTCTGCCATATGGATAGAAGCATGACATAAGCAGCAGTTATAGCTTGTACACGTGGCTTGATGATTTGGATTGTTTGCTTACTCAGATTGTATATATAGATAGCAATAGTGTATAGATTCATTCATTGTATTCACTCTTGTTCAATCAATAAAGATCAGATATTCTATTTAGAGAGAGGGTTCTAGAACTTTTTACAGTTGTGGTTCTTGCTTTTTAATTTTGAAACAAAGATACAAGAAATTAATTGATTGGCAGTGTTTATACAACCTACTGATGTATGAAGTAAAAAAATTGTGAAAAAAATGTGTAAAAATGGTTCCCCACCAAACATGATACTATCTCACTCGAGTCTTGTTAGTTGTTTTGCATGCGTAATGGTTGATAAAGGTGTGAACAGAACAAATGTGTTAGGTATAGAATAATCAATAATGTGAAAAGAATAATTACTGTATCAAAAAAGGAAGAAAATGATAAATAGATTTTTAAAAATATATAATGTGGAAAGAATAAATAATCACTCTTGAGTCTTGAAGTGTTGAAGAATAGGAACTCTTGCACTTGATATTTTCAAGTTTCACCAACTCTTGATTCTTACTAATACTTGTAGTCTAAATTATAACCTGTTGTTAGATTGAGGGATGAGTGATGTTAAACTATTAAGGGCCATTTTGTTTGGTCAGCCCACTTTTTTGAGATGCTTCAGTGTGTTTTTAAGGTGCATGCAGTGAAAGCGTTTTGTTACAAAGGATCACAATCCATTGAACACCATGTTTTACTTTTCCTCTGATAAATAGGATGTGACATGGCAACTTGCACACATACTTTCTTGTGCATGTCATCACATGAGACTTGTTCCATTTATGACCACTGCAGAGAAAAAAATTGCAGCTTCAACCTCGTAGCATTGCATTTGACAGTAACTAATTTTATTTTTTTGGTGGTGTAAATAGTGAAGAGGTTCATTCCTTCTTTTGTCATTCTCTTTCTTTCTTACTATAGATCTTAATATGCCGCTTATTTTAAGGCTTTTCCTTATATTTCTTTTTGCTGTGTCAATGTTAGGTTCAAAGATTACACTGATGCTTGCTATAAGGCTTTTGCTCTGTTCCATCATAACATATGACAAATTTATCATGTAAAGGTACTGTTGAAAACTTGAAATTTAGTTGAACCTAACATTTAATAAAACTTGTTAGTTGTTTTATTAAAATATTAAATGCACAATTGCTACAGTAACTGTGCATATATGCACGATTACTGTAGCAATTGTGCATTTATACACAATTTTACACCCACTGATGTGGGTGTTTTTTTGCTCAAAATATGTAAAATCGGTTACTTTTTTCATTTTATACAACTTTATACATACTGATGAGGATGCTCTAAGAGTTTGCCAAAGCCGTTTATCATACATGCCCATTGAGTTAGAAAGCATCAAGGACATGCTCCATGCCATGATGATACCATATTTTGTCAGACTCTAAATTTTAATAGAAGTTTGAGTTCTCAATTAAAGGATCACATAGTTTTAATGGTCAAACCTCATTTTTATTTATATTTATTTTTAACAATTTTTATGTAGTTGACTAAGGGTGAGTTTGGTTCAATTTTTTGAAACTGAACTTTTTGAAAAAGTGGAATTTTCAAAAAGTGCAGTATGAAAAAGTGTTTTTTTTTTAAAAGCTAAATGTTTGGTAAAAGCTGTTAAAAAGTGTTTTTTGAAAAAACTGAGTGTTTGGCTAATACTTTTAAAAGTGGCAGTTTGAGTTATAAATTACCAAAAAGGACAAGATATATATAAGGAGAATTCTTTGTTTTAATTACCTCTCTTAATGCAAATTACGAACATAATATTTTCACAAAAATTTCATAATAAAGTTTTTATGATAAGTTGTTAATGGTAGGAAAAAAAAAGTAATGTCACTAGTAAGTCTAGATGAGAACCAATAACAACTTATTATGAAATTGTTATAAAAATATTCTGTCAATAGCACTATTTTTTTTCTAAAAAAAAAATAGTACTAATTTAAAAAATTTAGAGATATATGAGCAACTACATCAGTATGTCTAAAAGATTCCGTCTATTTTACACAAAAAGCTTACTTTTTCTATTATACCACACTTTTTTATTAAAATAATATTTTTTCTCACTTTTTTTATTATTTCCCACCTACCCCACCTAACTCATAAAGTATCTGCCTCTCACTTTCCCCTAACCCACAAAGTCTCCGCCCCTCTCTCATCCTTCAAAAGTCTCTGCATCTCTTTTTCTTTTTCTTTTTTGACAGTTCGAAAGCTACAAGAAAGAGAAAAGATGATGATGATCATGAAGAAGATGAAGATGATTGAAACATAAGGAAATCCCTCATCTCTCTCCTTAATTCTTAGACCCCTTAAATCTCTGCCACCATTGGTTTTGTATTTGATTTTGATTTTGGGTTTGGGTTATGGGTTTTCAGTTAATAGTTTAATTTTGAGTTGATTTTCTGTGGATTTTGGATTTGATTTTGAGTTGGGTTTGGGATGAGTTTTCCAATGGGGTTTGAGTTGATTTTAAGTTGTTTTGTGTTGATTTTGAGTTATTTTTGGTTTGATTTTGTTGATTTTGTGTTTGGATTATCAAATGTTGAAATGGGTTGTGGTGGTAGATCGATGATAGTTAGGTGGTGTTGTGTTTGCATTTGGTTGATACTTTCTTGACTGGTGTTGGTCTGTAAAAGAGGAGTAAGAATATGAGGGAGAAGAGAAAAGGGTAAAGTTAGAGTTTTAAGTAAAAGTGAGGGCAATTTGGTAATTGAACCAATAACCCAACGGATAAATTCATCAACGCGCAAGAGCTTTTGTAAAATGCTCCTCAGAGCTCCATTCTGCGAATGCGTGTTCTCTTCACAAACCCAAAACGCAACTTTTTCTAAAAAGTTGCTTTTTATACCTAATCAAATGGGCTTTTTAGGTTGGGAAAGCTGAAACAAACAGGCACTAAATTTGATTAAAATCTAACCATGTGATTAGATTATTTTTATCTTATATTTAGAACCATGAAATTTTGCTTAGTTTGATTGCCAGCAAAAATCAGACCTAAATTAATCTATATATATATCTAAAAGTTAAAGCGTAGTATTTATTGTTACTACGCTCCTGTTAAGCCACCTCATCCTCCACGTCATTGCCACATCATTATTTTTTTTTCATTTTTATTTTAAAATTTTTTGACATTATTAAATATATAAATACATTGGATTTTTACAAATTCATCTTAGGCGGTTTTAACTTTACATATTTATCTACTTTAATTTTAATGTTATAACTAAGTATTGTCTATACATATTCCTTTTAGACAGTTTTAACTTTATATATAATTTGCCTATTTATCTTCCTTTATTTTGTGTCTTCTTATTCTCATCTTCTTACTATAAATTTGTTACTCTCTCCCATTTTATGCATATTTTATTTTCCCACACAAAAAGGTCCTCTCTCTCTCATTTTTTTTTCTTCATTTTTTTGTTGGATTTTTTATGAAGTTAATTTGTACACCCATTGTCTTATTATTGAATAACTCATATGTGTTCCTTGATGCAAGTATTTTTTTTTTTTTTTTAATCTTTATTTGCAACACTAAATACTTTTAATGTTGTTGATCAGATTTGAGGAAAAATTATATTATAATATGTCCATATTTTGTGTTATTGTTAGGTTTTAATTTATTTGGAAAACAACAAAATAGTTTGGACAATATGATGAATAACAGTTAGTGCAGTTGAAGAAGATGGTTTTTGTGCAGCTTCCTTTCACTATTTGTAAATATATTGTTTAACAAATTAGCACCAAATTGTTATATTTTTATTATATGATGTTTTTAGATACGTGAGTAATTGTTTTTAAGCATTCACAAATAATTTGTATAGCTCATCTTCCTTATCTCATTAGTGTATTTTTTGAGATTTTTAAGAAAACAAATTCAATTTCGAGTTTAAAATGATTTATTTATCTATTTATTTTTCGCATGTTGGATTAGATGTTAGATTAGATTATAACAGTATAAACACAATATTTGTTTTGATTACAATCATTATGTATCATAGGTTAAAATTTATGAATTTGATTATGCATTGAATATTTGGCTTGATCACATCACATTTCAAATGTTTTACATATTCAGGAGAATGAGTTTGACTTGGATGTGAGTTTTATTTTTCCCTTTCTTTTTTATTTGAATTGTAGTTTTGTTGAATATTATAAATTTTTTTATACATTTCTTGGTGTTTTTGATTGTATGGTAGAAAAAATTGGGTTTGAATTTTTTTTTTAAACAAAAAAATAATTTCCAAATTTTAGTTACTTTTTAATGATACACAAAATGTTATAAATAATTTTTATTAAAAAATTAATATTTTTTTCAACCTTTTGAATTCCTGAGAAAAATTGTATTGTTTTAATTTTGGTATGACATAAATTATACATTACATTTACGAAAATATGATTATGAAATATATTACTATTTATTAAATTAGTTCTCATGGGGATTAACACTTAGTGTTACTCGTCCTTGTGTCGTCGTCCAAAGCACAGACAAAATTACATCAACTCATCCGATGGTACTTGTCCATTAATTACTAGATTATATAATGTAGTCTTCTATAAACGAGATGATCTATGGATGACTAGTACATGGATGACCAAATTATACTTGGTGAGTTTTGTGGATGATTCTCCATTATGTTCACATAATAGAGAATACGACACATTGCATGGTACATGGAAGGAATTCCACACACAACACTCCATATAACCCTTTTTTTTTTATCAACCGCCAACAATACCCACGATGGTAATGGATCCAAACAAGTAGACCAACGTCTCACTGTCTATAAAAGGAGTAAATTCAATTCACCCAAGGTAAGTCCAGCCCATTCACCATTTTCTTTTCTTGTGTCCTAGAGAGAAAATTAACTTAACCGTTGGAGGGTCCTTGGTCGGGTCACACCAGTCACCTTTGACAGTTCTTTCTTTCTTGTCAAGATTCATAGCCATTACCAGAGTTCGAAGTATTTTAGCCTACTGATTTTCGTGCTTCATCAGTTGGGGCCGTCAGTGGGAAAAAGAGAGTTTCTATCAACTTTTCTATTTTCCAAGACAAAAAGGCTGCATGGTTTGGACCAGGTCAATGGCCACTAGTCTAGGACACCAAGAGAGTGGAAACACCTTCAGTCACCCAAATCACACACCACCACCCCTCATAACTGTCCAGCAATAGTTACAGTCCATGGTGGCAGCAATGGCAAAATTGACACAACAAAACCAAGAGTTAACTAGAGAAGTTAACATGTAACGTTAGCAACATGGTGGAGAATGAGACCAAAACTCAGGATGTGAAGGTGTTGAGAACAATGTTGAAGGGGACTAGTCCAGGGGCACTGTCACTTGAAGGGTACTGCATTTGGAGAGAGAAATGGACCAGATGAAGAGAGCTATGGAAGAAATGAAGGATTCCATGAGAAGAGTGAACCATGTGGATGATCTCGTCCACATGACAGATTCCCCCTTTGTTGCGTCCATCGCTGTCATCCATTGCCTTCCAAGTTCAAAATGCCCACCCTGGATTCGTATGACGGGATGCGTTACCCTTGTGATCTCATTGCTACATTAAAAAAAACCATGCATTTTCAAGGTGCTTTGGATGAAATTATGCGCAGAGCCTTTCCTACAACCTTGAAAGGTCCAGCTAGAGTATGGTTTAGTAAACTACCACCAAACATCATAACTTCCTTCCAAGAGGGAATTAAGAATTAATAAGAACAAAAAAATAAAAATGAACTTAGGAATTGGTGCCTAGGGTTGCTTGGAATCTACACCAAGTAGGATAAAAAATCTAGAAATCAACACCAAGTCATTGGAAAAATTCCAATAGAAATTTATTCATCATAAACTTGTGTTAGGAGTACAGTTGTACACCTATAAAGACTACTAGGACTAAATCCTAACCCTATTAGATTGGAGCCAAAGCCTAATTATTGAATAAAATAAGATACAAATAACCAAATTAGAATATATGACTTAAAATAAAATCCAATAGACCAATAGGAAAAGATACACTTGCCTCTAAAAATTAAATAAACTAAACTAAAATAAAATTGTCTTCACATTCCTTGGATCATTCTCCCTTGGTTGGAGACAACTTGGCCTTGAGTCTTAAAGTGTTTAAGGATAGGAACTCTTGCACTTGATGCCAGCACCAACTCTTGAATCACCTTGTTAATATGTAGTCTAGTATCCTAAACATGTTGAACATCTCCATTTAGCTTGAAACTTTGCTAAATTATAACCTCTTATAAAAGAAGATTTGAAAAATTATAGCCTGTTGTTAGATTGTGGGAGAGTGTTATTAAACTATTAAGGGCCATTTAGTTTGGTCAACCCACTTTTTTTGAGATCTTTTAGTGTATTTTTAAGGTGCATGGAGTGAAGCTTTCTATTATGAAGGATCACAATCCATTGAACAACATGTTTTACTTTTCCTCTGATAAATAGGATGTGAAAATGGCAAGAAAACTAATATAGTGGTTACAGCATATCACATTAAATCAGCAAGTGTTCCAATATTGCGTACTTGTATCACAATAAACCTTTACTCAAAAAAAAAAGAGAAAAGTGTCACAATAAACCAGAAAGTTGTCCAATATTGCATACTTGTATCACAATAAACCAGAAAGTGGTCCAATATCGCATGCATACCTTCATGTGCATGTCATCACGAGACTTGTTCCATTTATGACCACTGCAGTAGAAAAATTGCAACTTCAACCTCAAATCATTTCATCTGATATTAACTAATTTTATTTTTTGGTGGTGTAAATAGTGTAGAGGTTCGTTTCTTCTTTTGTCATTCTTGTTCTTTCCATTAATGACATACTGTAAATCCTGATATAGTTACCTTTAATATGCTACTTATTTTAAGGCTTTTCCTGACAATTATTTTTGTTGTGTGAATTTTAGGTTCAGAGATTACTCTGATGCCTGCTGTAAGGGTTTTTCTCGGTTCCAACATAACATATGACAAATTTATCACTTAAAGGTATTGTTGGAATTTAGGGATTAATATACTTCAGGTCATGAATAGGGAATGAAGCCATTGGTCCGCATAGCATAGCGATATATGTAACATATTTAACAATTTCTGTACATTTTTTTTTTCTATTTTAAAAATAGTAGATTTTATGCTGCAACTTCTATTTTTAATCTGTTTGTTTTTGAGTAAATTACTTAGTGATATGTTGGTCTCTCTCTCTCTCTCTCTTGGTGTGTGAGTTATATTATGCTCGAGTAGGTGAAGAATTTTCAGTTGACAAAGTTGATAATGGGGTTACTATGGAAATATGGCAGAATATGCCAAATTTTTGTTTTGAAATCGGTTGAGTTGATTTGGGGAGAAATGTTAAGCTGTGGCAGTTTAGTTAGATTCTTTGCTTGTGGTGTTTTCTGTGACAAAAGACATAATTAATATTCAATGTACAATAATTTATTGGCTAAGTTTCCTTTGTTTTGAGCTTTATCATATATTCCGTATTTTTTTTTCTTTTTTCTTTAGGTTTTATGAATTTTGTATTGTTGCTGGGTGCATTTTTATATTAGCTGGCAATTTGAACCATTCCTCCTGGCAGAGGAATATCTTTCAAGTTTCATTATCCTAAGAATCTATGGTTAATTGAGAAAGTTTATTTAATCACAGTTATAGCCACTTCATTTTATTGACTTGATATATCATTATAGCTGTGAGTGATCTGGACTAAAGTGGGTTTGAAATGGTCTGTCTGAGGAAACCATATTTAAAGGTGATAGTGATGTGGTATGCTGAGAAATTTAAGAATCTTGGCAATGAGATTAAGAGATGTAGCCTCCTTAATCCTTATACCCCATAAGGAGTTTTATGAGAAAGAAATAATCAATGAGAATGGAGGGCATTGTCGTATATTAAAATCTAGTATTTGTTTCTTTCAAATGTATGTTTTAGTGCCTGGTGGTTGTTTCATGTGTGAATGTGTCCTTATGCCCCCATGCTTTTCTGCCGTATAGTGGCTTGCTTTCAATATTTAATTGAATATATTTTGTTTCTTTCATGACTGTCTAAAAAATAAACTGTAGAGAATGTGAACTAGCACTGTAGTTGGGTTTTCAAGTATTTGCACGCATTTTGTGAAGCAGTATTGATATATAGGTATATTGACATCACCTAGAAGTTCCGAACTTTTCATGCCTTCCTAATGTCCAATTCTCAGATTGTAGAATGATTTTCTCAGATTTTTGCAAGTTATTGGTTATCCCTCTTAGTAATCTGACCCAAGAGTTTGCAGGTCATTCAATCTACATCCCCATAAAAAAAAAAAAAAAAAAAAAAAAAAAAACAATTTTTTATGAATATTGCGTTTATTCAAATCTGGATGCATTTAATCAAACCAGGTTTAAGTATACAAGCCAGTAGCACGCACATACAATATATAGGTTTTAAACTCGAGAGTATCTCTCAAGTCTTAAGTGCCTTTCTGGATCCTCATGGAATCAATGAATGCCTTTCCATCGAGTTCGCGTGAGAAAAGTTCCCTGAAATAATCAGCAACGCCTATTCTTTTGAACAATGCTGGAGATTCTGGAGTAATAAGGCTTGGTGCTGGACCCATATCTGCTTCTAGGCTTGGGCTGTAAAATGTGGCCACAGAGAGCCTCTCCTTTGCTGAGTTAACAGTTGCCCGATGCTCGATGCTACGGTAAATTCCATTTGTCACAATCTGCCAAATAATTCATTGAAAACCAATAATGGTAGTTTTGGACTGGTAACTCATGATTTTGTTTGATTCTAGATAAGGTGTCCAAATGAAAAGAAAGAAAATTAAACATAGGATAAGAAGTGGGTCTAGTGTCCAGTTGCACTGGATCCATCTGAATGATCCTATTTGTCTACGGTTGATTATATATGTGTCATTATTTCAATGAGTCTAGTGCAATTGGACATGAGATCCAATCCAAGTCCTTAGATATAATTTTTAGAATATTCTAGGAGCAAAAACTTTTACATACCTTTTGCCACAACTATTTTATGTGGTCAATTGTAAGTAGTAGAGGAAAAGTAGTGGGATCATGCGAAAGTAATAGATTGCTAGTTATAGTTTGTCATATAAGATAGTTATGGGAAATGGAATGGTAA
This sequence comes from Quercus lobata, assembly GCF_001633185.2. Taxonomy (NCBI): domain Eukaryota; kingdom Viridiplantae; phylum Streptophyta; class Magnoliopsida; order Fagales; family Fagaceae; genus Quercus; species Quercus lobata. The sequence continues at coordinate 60,904,279 of NC_044908.1, forward strand.
AGATTGTAGTTTAATTTTGGAATAACTTTTTTTATTTTTTTTATTTTTTTTTTAAGAATTTCTTTTCTATCTGGTCTTGCTTTGACTTTTGAGTGCCTTAAAATTGAGTATATTGCAAAAGGATTTGGTGGGTTTATGTATCTTTAATTATGTTTTAAGGAATGAACCTTAGTTCTTTAGCTAAATGGATAGGAAGATGGAAACTTTAGAAAAGCACTCAATAGTTTGGAAGCAATTTTGCTAGCATGAATATAGGCCTTATCATTTAATTAATTAGTGACACTTGTAATTATGTGAGAGGAGAAAACATATTATTTAAAGAGCATTGAATAATTACTCAAAAAATTGGTATTTACCTCCAAAATGTCGCCAATGTTGACAATAAAGGCATTAGGGAGAGGTTTGACTGAAATCCACCTCCCATCTTTCCTTATCTGGAGGCCTTCCATTTCATTGACTTGGAGGAGGATTGTTAAGCCCACAGAATCTGAGTGAGCATTGAGGCCAATCGCAAGCTCAGGTTGTGGGCATGGAGGATAGTAGTTCATTCTCATTCCCTGAAACCCTTCTTCAAATAGGCTCCTCATGTCATTATGTTCCATTCTTAGAGCTTTTGCCATCAGTTCAAATATTTTTATGGCAAGGTCTTTAAGCTCTGCTGAGTAAGCGTCTAAATTATCTCTACATGTGAAGGAAGATGGTTAATCACCAGAATAGAAATTAGACTTTGAGTAAACCCAACTAGAAAAAAAAGTTAGTGTTGCCTCTCTCTCTCTCTCTCTCTCTCTTTATATATATATATATATATATAACAGTGTTCTTAATTATTTATTATTATTGTCAAGAGCTAGCTAATAAGTTGTTTGGAATTGGTATTTGGGACATTTTTTTTTTTTGGTAGGAGGAAAGGGGATTTAAACCTTTGAACATCTTTATTGGAAATACCATAAAGTGCAAATTGAGCTGATATGCTAAACTCTTTAATTGGATCAGAGAAGTTTTTTATGAGTGGACAATGCTGCATGCCTATTTATCATGAATGTGACAAGTGAATGTTCATTTTTCAACTGAAAGACTTTACATATTCCACCACCATCTATCTTAATTATTTTGTCTTCTCTTTATCGCTCACTAGCAGCATTTCTCTATAGTTTGGCCTTTTGTTTTGATTCCTTCACATGCCAAATTATAATATACATAATTTAAATTGGCTCACAACCTTGCTTGAAAAGAACTAAGATTGCTATCTTAAACACCATATAAATTGTTTTGTTTTTAAAAATAAGTTTATGAAAACAATTAATAAAAAAAGTACAAATTATTGAGTCAAGAAAAAAATAAAGGAAGTACCAATTATTGTAAGAGAGATATAAATTGTTTTGTTTTTAAAAATAAGTTCTTGAAAATGATTAATAAAAGAATTACAAATTATTGAGTCAACAAAAAAAAAAAAAAATGTACCAATCATTGTGAAGAGAGAGAGAGAGAGAGAGAGAGAGAGAGAGAGAGAGAGACTTGAATGGGAGTGGGATCTTGGGGAACAAGTGAGGCTTTCTCAAATGGATTGGACGCGTGACCACGTAGAACATGTCTCCCCAATCAAGCTTTTGTTCCTCAGACACAACAAAGGCCTGTCCAAACCCCTCAAGATCTCCTGGTAATTGCCATAACTTCTTCTTCTCTTCCATCGGCAGATTAAAGAGTTCTTGAATGCCTACTTTCACCTTCTCCACCAATGAAATGCTCACCCCATGATTAATTAACTGCGCAAGAGGAATAGACTTCATTCAAAATAAAATATATTTAAACTAATTTTTTATATTAAAGAAAAAAGAAGAAGAAGATAATTATAAACTCAGAAGTTAACGAACAATATAGAATGCCTACTCTTCTTTGTGGCCTGACCAAGTTTGTAACTTTAAAAGTTGTATAATCTACTATCCTTGTACAGTCGTACAGTCTCGTACTATAAGAAATAAAATAGGAAATCATAAACAGAGTGAAGTCGACTCTTTTTTGTTAGGAAGAGTTTTCTTCTCACTTTGTCATGTTTTACATCAAATCATATCTTATCTCTTTCTCTAATTCCTTTTTTCTCCACTTAACCACCGATTATTTTGATCATGTTTGTTCAGATTCAGTAAGACAGGTATAGTTTTCCACTCCTAAACATTCTTTTCACAGAGAGAGAGAGAGAGAGAGAGAGAGAGAGAGAGGATAACCTGGAAGAAACCCCATTCCTTGCTTGCATAGTGTAACTTCTCCAACTCTGTGTCCACAAATTCTGCAGAAAATAACCTTTGCATGTCGATGACTGGGACTTGGGGTAAAGAAGTGGTGTCAGATATGATGGGAGGCTCATTAGGAAAACGAACATAACGTGGTGGGACTCTGCTTGTCGTCTCCTTTGCTAGCTCTTGAACACAAGGAACTGGGATAGAGCTCCCTAGCGTCGTTATTTCTGGTTCCATAGCTCCAAGAAAACCCAAAGAGAAAGAGCTTAAAGTCTTAGCTCCTGAACAGAGAACCGTGAACTTTAAATTTATACCAAGAGTTGAAAAGGTCCACCACATGGGCGGCGCTACAGCCAGCCAAGGGGTTCATTGAACCCCTGACCTGGCCAAAAAAAACACTACATATAATTTCTTTTGCCCCTAAGTAAAAAATTTCAACAACCTAAACCTAAATTTTGTTTGAAACCAGTTGGAATAAGCTTAATATTTAACAACGTATTTGAATTTGTAGTGGATTTGAATCCACAATATTTAACAACTTGTCACCTAAATTCTTTAAAGGTTTTAATTTTTTATTGTTGAGTATAGTGGGTTTGAATCCACAATTTCAACCCTCCTAGCTCTTCTTACAAGGGAAAGAGGTTGGCATATAAGTTAAGAGGTCATTGGTCATGTAACTTGACAATTTTGGCTTTGATTTGTCATTTTGGTCATGTTTCTTTAAGAATGTGAGCATGGAAGTTAGGTCTTTCTAACGTTTTCAATTTTAAAAGTTAAAACACTTTCTTTAAGGTCAAACATTTCATAAAGCTAAAGAAGTAGAATGGATGTGAAGTACGCAATGAAAACAGCTTAACATTAGTTTTTTCCCACCAAATAACCCCCTTACTTTGTTGCTGATCAACCTTTGATTTGGTCTTAACACTCGACAAAAACTTTACTGGCCATGTAGGGTCTTTAGAAATTCTGCTCTAAATCAGGAATTTTGACCATGTCATTAGTTTCGTTTGATATTTTAGGATTTAGGAAATGAAAATATTGGATTTTGAATATAGATATTGAGGGAGTAGATGGCTTTTTGGTGTTGTAACATTGAATTATTTGAATGTGAAATAAAGAAAGATAAATCCCAGCTACTCCCACTTTCCTAAGCAATCACACCTTTAGAGCTTAAAATCTGGTTTTGGAATTTTATAAAATTTAGCCTGCGTTTGTATTGCGCTGAAAACCAGCGTGTTTGCGTTTTTCAGCTTTTTTTTTTTTTTTTTTTTTTTTTTTCACGTGTTTTTTAGATTTGCGGTTACTGTTTATGTACTGTTCAATGAACAGTAACTGCAAATTTTGACTTTTCAAACTTTTTTCAGCCAATCAATGCACATCGTGTACTGTTCACGAATCCACAAATTTCACTTTTCAGCAACTTTTTCATTAAAAATGGGTTCCACGGTACTATTTACACATTTAAAAATTATTTTGCTACAGTATTTTTCAGTTTTCAATTTTCAGCGGTATCTAAACGGACCCTTAATCTCTCTATATTTGTTTACCATGAGGAAGCCTTATAGACTATTGCCAGGGAGATTCTAGCCTTTTGCCCTTAATTTTAAAAAAATTTAGCAATATACCTCTATTTCGAAACTATATAGGGATATGCCCCTGTTTCGATACTCGATTACATTAAAATTGAGTTTCAATGAAATACTCGATTCGTAGGAAATTGAGTTATGCTAAAAAAAAAAAAAAAAAAAAAGGAACTCGATTTTAGAGAAATCGAGTTCAAAAACGCCGCTATAGTACTTTAAAACGTCACTATAGGGCTTAAAAACGCCACTATAGAGCCCCTTGAACCTGGTATGGGGACTTATAAAAAATTTTTGTAGGAAAACGCCGCTATAGGGCTATAAAACGTCACTATAGGGCCTAAAAATGCCACTGTAGGCACTAGAACAGGACTTATAAAAAATTTCTGCAGGAAAACGCCGCTACAGGGCCTTAAAACGTCACTATAAGGCTTAAAAACGCCACTATAGGGCACCCTGAATATGGGCCAATCACACTCATAAAAATTTTTGCAGGAAAACGCCGCTATAAGGATCTAAAACGTCACTATAGGGCTTAAAAATGCCACTATAGGGCTCCCTGAATATGGGGAAATTACACTTATAAAATTTTTTTTTGCATGGAACTCGATTTCCTGAAACTCGAGTTCCATGGAAATTTTTTTTTTTTAATATTTTTTTAAGTTTGATCGGGCATAACTCGATTTTCTACAAATCGAGTATTTAATTGAACTCGATTTTAAGATAATCGAGTATCGAAATAGGGGCACGCTCCTATATAGTTTGCAAATAGGGGCATATTGCCAATTTTTTTTAAAAATGAAGGGTAAAATGCCAGAATCCTCCTATTGCCAGTCCTTTTCCTAGAAACAGTACTTGGGCTCACTAAAATCCTTTTCCTAGAAAGATTACAAACGCGTTCTCAAGGGGGACATGTGTAGGTAAAAAAAGAAAAAAAGAAAAAAAAAAAAAAGAAGAAGATAAACTTATTAATCAACGTCTAGGCTTATTAAATATCAAATAATGGAAAGAGAGATAAAATAAAGTAATCAAAGGTATGGTTGTTTGAAATTATGACGCAGTAGTAGAAAGAAGGACAAAATGTCAAAATCTAGAAATTAACACCAAGCAAAGAAAGAGGGATTGGGGAAAAAAAATCTAGGACCACAATTTATTTCGTAATTTCTTTTCAACAACTGTGATGTGGTAGAATATAATTGGTTGAAAAGAAATGGTAGGTCCATGTGTAAATAATAGACAACCACTTACAGTTTGTCACAACGAAGTTATGACAAAACAGTTGTAAAATAGTTTGTAGTCCTAAAACCACTTAAGGTTCTTAAAGTTAGCCAAGCTTGGAAAAAAAAAATTTCAAACCAGATTTCATTAATCCATGATTAGCTGCATATAATAGTGAATTATGGAAGCTTTAAATAGGGTTCCCAATTAGATATTAGAAGGAAAGGAAATAACTTTATACCCAAGTGTTGAGGGCCATTTGTGAGAATCCAATTAGAAAGAAGGAAAGCCCAATAACAAGGGTAGTAAAGAATTGGCAAGCAGACAGTAAAACCATTAGGCACAAGTGGCAGGAATAATGGATCACAGTCTCAAGAAATAAACAAATGGGCATTGAAGAGGCAAGTGGGCTTAAAGAAGCCTAGAAAGAGAGAAATAGCATCCCATGGGTAGTGTATGATGTACAAAAGTGAGAAAGGGCCGCCGCAAGCTCAAAGTAATGCAAACTAAGAAAGTAAGGGGTTTATGGCAGGCCCATGAACCCCAAAGATGAGAATAAAGTTATTGGGTCGGAGAAGCCCAATGAAGTTAGTAAAAGCCCATGGGAATGCAGAATTAGCAAAAGGGCCAAGAAAGCCCAAAGAAAGCAAATGGGCCAAGGATGCATAAGAGAAAGACAAAAGGGACACAGGAGCCCATAAGTAAGAAAAGAAACCAGTGGACATACCAAGCCACTGAGAGAAAGAGTAAACGGCTGGCCTAAAGAGCCCCAACAGGATTAAATCATTACAGCAGGAATAACAGAACAATATGGCAGGAAATGAGGGAAATCAAGAAGTGGGCCAAAGAAATATAAGGCCTATCATCAAATAAAGTCCAGCTCCTAAGAGGAGCGGGAAATCAAAAAGCAGCCAACATAAAAAGTCAAAGAAAACGGACGACAAGTTAGACAAGCAAGTCTTCAGACCACGGTAGACGAATGGGCAGTAGACAGATTTTGGACACATGTGGAAGGAAGGCACGCGCAAGGCCCAGGCACTACCAGCCTGTACCCAGCCAATACAGAGCATGGTGAGGTCAGGGGTCAGAGATTCAAAGGGCATGGTTTGGTGGTGGGGAGAGGGGAAAATCTATTTTGAAGGTTTCGGCTCAGGCTCTTTTGGGGAGGTGTTCTGTTGGGATGACTTACTACCCAAAAGAGGCAAGCTGAGTTGGAACCACTAGGTTCATGCCATGAGGTATAGGGAGAGAGAAAGAACCCATACCGTAGCAGGAAAGGGTGCCACGACAGACAAGCAAACAAAATACTCTTCCTTGTCTGGTGATGTGAGGGTGGCACACAGAAGGAATAATGATGGTCGACTAGTACACCCAAACCAGACAAAGGGAGTTAAGCGCTAAAACCGTAAAATTTGGTCATGGCAGACACTATAAAAAGAGGGTCTTACTATGAGTAGAGGGCGGGAGGAACGACGGGAACTTTGACTAAGAAATAGGAACTTGAAAAGAGAAATTGAGAAACAGAAAAGAAACGAGTGGGAAAGAAAGAAAGAAAACAACTAGAAAGAAAGACAAAGTGAGAATTAGAACGACAGGTATGCACCGGTAGATTAATTCCCTCTCTCCCTCATGAAATCCTGCTCTCTGTGAAAACCTCAAGGAGCCTCTATGCAAAACACCACTTAGGCCCGTTTCCCTTAGGGCAGTTAATCTCTACGGCAGGACTTTTTCCTGATAGATTAACTGCGTTGAGAAGGAACGTTCTTTCTTCTCTAGCTTTGCTCCTGCGGACCGGACTTTAGTTGATTTTCCTAACATTTTGATTAACCCATACATATTAATACTTGTTAACTTCTGTTCTATTCTTTCCCTTCCGTAAAATGATTAATATTGTTGCTGTAATTGTGTTCAAGGGCTGTTTGGTCATTTCCCACTAAGTGGCCAGATATTTTGTTTATTTTATTATTATTTTGTTTGTCTGCCATAACTTACCTGAAACAGTTCTGCCTGCCGTAAGCACGTTCTTGGCAGACCTGGCCTAGTTTGCGCACAAACCAGACCAACTTGAGTTGCAGTTGGACCGGTCCCAACTCCCTTATCCAGAAAACTTAAGTTTAGTGCCGCAGGAAGCAGCCCAACACCACTAGCACAGCCCACCACCTTATAATTGGCGACCCCGCTGGGGAGTTAGGAAGCAGATAGGGGTGAAAAAACAGAACCCCTCGCAAACAATGCCACCAAAGTCCAGAATGACACGAAATATGAGTGCTGTACCCTCACAAGCAGAGTCCAGGCCAACAACACCTCACCAACAGCAACCTAATCAAACAAAAGGTGCCAACAGAACGGGGGCTGATCCTCAACCGCAGCCAAGAATTCCCACGGACAATGTTAGTACTTTTATTGAAGTATTGCAATCACTACAGCACTCGCAGTAACAAATGATGGAAGAAATCCATCAACTAAAAGCAGACAAGACGAAGGAGAAAGGAAGCCAGAATGTCCCAGAGCATGCGGCAGACAGAGAAGAGACACTAGTAGGAGGTGTCCCACGGAACGCAGAACAGTGTTTCATTACTATGGCTGAAGTAGCAGCTCTCCTAGAACAAGAGAGAGCCAGAACACCTAAGGAGAGGTTTTACGCATGAAAGCCTCCTTACCCACTAAAAGTACTCAGCAAACCATACCCTGAGAGGTATGAGCTAAGGGCCTTTACACAATACGATGGCAGGAAGGGAAGTGCAGTTGAGCACGTGAGCAAGTTTATTGATACCCTTGCCCTTACGCCGCAGACGAAGACTTATGTCTTCGAGAATTTTCAAAGTCACTGTGTAACCGGGCATACACCTGGTACATCGGCCTAAAACCAGGATCAATCCCAACCTGGGATGACATGGTGGATGTATTTTGCACTAAGTACTTCCACGAAGAGGACACAGTAACGCTTGCAACTCTGCAAGCAACCAAACAAAGGAATGACGAAGATTTGATGGAATACATCAAGAGGTTCATGGACATAGCACTTGACTGCTATGACCACTGTAAAGAATGGACCTTAGTAGAAATGTGCATGACTAACATGATTCGGGAATTCAAAGCTGTCCTAAAAAATCTAGAAATTTCTCAGTTTGCACAGCTGTTGCAGAAAGCCAGTAAGACGGCCCAGTCCGTAAAACCAAGTTCAGACAAAAGAAACGCCTCGCAAGCTATGGCAGTGACCATTGGAGAGCGGAGAAGGAAAATTGAAGGGAGGGAATATGATACGCCCCCACCCATACCATGTATTCCTAAGGAGTTAGATGTGTTGCTAGACAAATGGATAATGGACGGAATCTTTAAACCCAACCAGGTTTCTAGAGAACCCACGGAGGAAGAAAGAAGAGATACTCGCTTCTGCCGCTTGCACAACTATGTACAACATCCCACCACAGAATGCTGGGCGCTTCGCAGATTGGTGCATTGCAGGATTAAAGAAGGCACATTGGAGTTAACCCAGCAAGAAGTCCAAAGAAACCCACTCTTGAACTACAAGGGAAAGGGTATAGCAGTAGTGGTAATATGCGTAGACCTAGAGGAAGACGAGGAGGAGAACTTGGCCTTGCCTGCCACGGCGATTACCACTCTATAGCAGAGTGCCAAATTCAAAAATTTGTTTGACCAGTTGGGACTCACAGCAAAGGAAAGGAAGATAGCCACAGAGGTTTTGGTGAGTATCACCTCTGGGGTAGGGGTAGAGTGCTTATCAGCAGAAATGCCAGAAGACAAAGCTCTCTTACAAGAATCAATCGAGATCATGTTTAGTAATGAGGATATGGAGGTGGGACACCCAGATCACAGGAGGCCTCTCTATTTGGCAGCATCTATAAACCAAATCCCAATCAAGAGGGCCTTGGTAGATACAGGTGCTTCCATAAACCTCATTCTGTTGAGCACCTTGCAAGCAGCAGGAATTTCAGAAAGAAAGATCCAAGGATGCTCGATGGAAGTAACAGGGTTTGACGGAAGAGGCGAGTACACCGCAGGCTACATTCAGTTGTGGTTGAAAGTTGGTCCTATAGCTTCTTTAGCTCGTTTCCATGTGATCAGAATGGAAGTATCCTATCATGTGCTTTTGGGAAGGCCCTGGTTGCACAAACACCGATTGGTCCTGTCCACCTATCATCAGTGTGTAAAAGGAAGATTGAATGGCAGGATGATACGTATAGCTGCAAACCCCTCGCCATTTGAGCAAGCAGAAGCTCACTTAGTGGAAACCATGTTTTACGACTAATGGGCTCCATCCGGGGAAAGCTCGGTTGCAAAGCCATGAGGTACCTTCGTGCCTAGATGGGAAGATGTCCAAGGTGACCCAGAAGCCGATCTAAGGGAGCTACTAGAGTGAAAGAAGAAAAGAAAAGAAGCGCCTATCGTAAAGTCAGATAACACACCCAAGCGCATTAGGGTCCAAGACCTTGATGGCAGGATTGTGTATAAGTTATGGAGGAGTGTGGGGCCCACAAGTGAGATGCAAGCAGGCCTCACCCAAGAATGGCAACACGGGAGTTTGGCATGTTATGTTGCTCAAGAAAGCTTAGGAAAGGAAGGAGAAAAGGATGGGGAAGTTGTGGCAGAAAAAGACGCACAGGTTGTGGCAAAAGAAGAATTGGAAGAAGTTGACCTAGGGTCTAATTCACAAGAACCAAGGCCTATCTCAATTAGTGCAAGTCTAACAGAAAAAGAGAAGTCAGAACTGATACTGTTGTTGAAAGAGTTCAAAGACGTTTTCGTTTGGGACTACAGTGAAATGCCAGGATTAGACCTTGGGCTAGTTGCACATACATTAAATGTAGACCTAGAGGCTAAGCCGGTGGCCCAGCTTGCCAGGATATTTCACACAGAAATAGAAGGGCAGATAGTCAAAGAAGTGTAGAAATTGCTAGCAGCAGGATTCATTAAGCCTATTCAACATCCTTGCTGGCTATCCAACATAGTACTAGTAAAGAAGAAGAACGACCAGATAAGATGCTGTGTAGATTTCAGAAATCTCAGCAAAGCCTGTCCAAAGGACGAGTTCCCATTGCCAAACATGGATTTACTGATAGATTTTGCGGCAAGAAGCGCCATGTTTTCGTTCATGGATGGTTTCAGTGGATACAATCAGATCAGGATGGCACCAAAGGATGTAGAGAAAACTGCTTTTAGAACATCCATGGGCAATTTCTACTACATTGTGATGTCCTTCTTAAAAAATGCAGGTGCGACTTATCAACGAGCAATGACGGCCATATTTCACGACATGATGTACCAGGAACTGGAGGACTATGTGGATGATATAGTGGTTAAATAAAAAAGGAGAGAAGAACACTTCTACGTGTTGAAAAGGGTATTCGAAAGATGCATAGCCTTTAAGCTAAGAATGAACCCCCTCAAGTGCGCATTTGGGGTGTCCTCTGGGAAATTCTTGGGTTTCCTGGTTCACAGCAGGGGGATAGATGTGGACCCGGCCAAAGCCACGGCCATATCGACTATGAGACCTTCGATCACAATAAAAGAGTTAAAAAGTTTCTTAGGAAAAGTCTTATATATTCGGAGATTCATTCCTAGGTTGGCATCGATCACTTCTGCTTTCACTAAGCTGCTCAAGAAGGGGCAAAGTTTTGATGGGGAGAAGCGCAGCAAACGAACTTAAAGAGGCTGCAGCAGATAATGATGAACCTCCCCATGGTGCAGGCCCCTATCCATAAAAAACTACTGCTACTTTACTTGGCCACCAACTCGTATGCCATTGGTGCACTAATCGCCCAAGAGGATGGAGGTGGTGTCGAGCAGCCAGTATACTACATCAGTCACACCTTAAAAGATGCAGAAACTCGTTACCCAAGAGCAGAGAGAGCATGTCTGACCATTGTATATGCTTTGCAGAGGTTGCGTCATTATTTCTTGGCCTACGAAGTATGGCTGATGACTAAGTCCCATGCCATTAAAGCTTTGTTACAGCAACCAATCCTCTCCGGCAGAATATCCCAGTGGTTGTTACAATTGTCATAATACGACTTGAGAATGGGGATGCCTAAGGCGGTGAAAAGTCAAGCTATAGCGGATCTATTGGCACAGTTTCCAAGAGAGGAAGAATTCTCGCTAGATGATGGAGTTCTAGGGGAAGTAGCCATGGCGGAAGAGGTCAGAGAACAATGGGTAATGAAGTTTGATAGGTCTTCTACTACTCAGTTTGGCGGGGTGGGAGTAGTCTTGTATCATGAAAAAGACAAGGCAGTGGCGCTATTGTTCAAGCTGGAATTCCCCTGTTCAAACAACACGGCAGAATACGAAGCCTACCTAACCGGGATAGCCACGGCTCTCGAAATGGGAGTCAAACATTTGAGAGTATTGGGAGATTCGAACCTAGTCGTCTACCAGGCCAAGGGAAACTTTTCCTTAAAAGAGCCCAGCCTAGCCCTATACAAAGCGATGGCCTAGAGGATGGAAGAAAAATTCTCAACCTTTGAAATAGAGCATGCTTCAAGAAACAAAAACCAGTTTGCGGACGCATTAGCCACACTAGGGTCGCAAATAATTTTCAAAGGGGATAGCACCGGGATAGAAGTCAGCAAAAGGGAAGAATCCATCATTGAGGTGTTGAAGGAAAAGTTTCGGGAGGAACAGGACGAAGGGGATTGGTGAATCCCCATAAGGGAAGTCTTGATAAAGGGAGAAGATGCCATAGAATTAAAAATATTAAAAGATTACGCCTTGGTAAGAGAGGAGTTGTACCTTAGGATGTCGGGTGGGATCTTGTCCAGAAGCGTGGGGTAGGAGGAAGCCCAGAGAAAATTGAAAGAAGTACACGACAATACTTACGGGTCCTGCGGGAAAGTCAGCCTTTATTGTAACTTCAAAGAGTAGGCTTCTATTGGCCAAGTATGGGTAAAGATGCAAATCAAGTCCAAACCCAGTGTGGGATTTGCTGCTTGCGGTAGACAGGGAGGAAAGTTACGTTGTATTCGTCAGCGAGGACTGGAGAAGCCCTTTCATACAGTACTTAACAGAAGACATCCTGCCACAAAAGCACAGTGAAAGATACAAGCTTAAGAGGTTGGCAACACATTACTTCTTGCATAACATGGTCCTTTTCAAAAAAGAATATGATGGAGACCCTTTGAAGTGCTTGGGCCCTGAAGAAGCAAAAGAAATGATAAAAGAAGTACATTTAGGGGAATGTGGTGAACACCAGGGTAAGAAAAAACTTTATAGATGCTTGCTGCAGATGGGCTACTACTGGCCTACCATGAAAAGAGATGCGGTAGAATTTGTAAAAAAGTGCCACAGTTGTCAAGTACAAGCCAACTTGATTCATACCTGTAAGGTTGAATTTAATCAACCATCTTGTTGGCTTTATTCCGTCTCAAATTTGCTTGTATTTTAGCAATTAGTAACCCTGTTTTTAGGTGGGATTCTTGTAAGGGTAGTGAGTGGGATAGTGTGGAGAAATGCTCAAGAGTGTGCAAGAAAAACAGGGACTCGTGATTGGATCTCACAGGTGACTCGTGGCTGTAAGCTGCCAGAAGCTGCACACGTGCTAGGCATGCCAAAAGTTGAAGCGTCATGCTAACTGGAGCACTACAGGACAAAATAGGACAACTGGCCGTTCAATTACCTCGCGGCTGGAACTTGCGACTCAGTCAAGCCACAAGCCAGCCTTGTTTTGAAAAACCTGACTCTTCACATTCCATTCTCACCCTAGTATAAATACCCCTTATACCCACAAAAGAAAGAGAACTTCTAGAGAGAATTTTGAGAGAGAAACCCTAAAGAAAAACAAGATTGATTCATCCACAATCTTCACTTAAGAGACTCTTCAAATTCCTCAACTCTCTTCCTCTCCATTATTAAATCCTTGAGAGACTTTTTACCAAAACCTTTTCTCACCATATCCATTACTGTGAAAGAGTTGTTTGGTGCTTTGGGAAGCAGTTAGGAAGGAACCAATTTCACATTGGTTGGTGCTATGGTCAAGTAGCAGAATCCGGAAAGCTAGAAAAAAAATAGGTTCAGCGCAACCTCGTTGGAGCAAGAAGCTTGGAGGGTTTAGGTACACTAGGTAGATTAGGTTTGGAGGGTCTATTGCTGTTCATGTATCCCAACTACATTTTCTAGTGGATTACTTACCACTTGGAGTGCGGCGGAGAGGTTTTATGCCGAGGGCTTCGGTTTCCTCTTCGATAACACATCGTGTGTTGTCCTTGTATTTGCATCTCTCTTCCCTTGATCTTTGCCTTTTATTTTCTACTGTGGATGTGATTTTAATTGGCTTAGATTGTTTACCAGTTCTGTTTATAGCTTGTGTTCATTTTTCGCATACTTATTGTTTGTCATAAAGTTTGAATTGGTAATTTTGCTATTGGGGGTCTAAACGTTCATAGTGTTTTATACACTAATTGAACTTTCAATACCCATTTGCAGAATTTATATAGCATGGTCACTCCATGGCCTTTCCACACTTGGGGGCTAGATTTAGTAGGACCAGTTAACCCACCATCACGTGGATACATATGGATATTAGTGGCTACAGAGTATTTTACTAAGTGGTCAGAGACAGTACCACTCCGTAAGGCCACAAGAGGAGCAGTGGCAAATTTCATCAAAGAAAATATAATTGTAAGATTTGGGGTGCCTCATAGGATCATTAGTGACAATGGCACACCATTTGTCAACAGTGATGTAAGGAAGATGCTAGAGTTCTACCAAGTCAAGCACCACCGGTCATTGCCTTATTACCCTCAAGGGAATGGGCAAGTAGAGGCAACAAATAAAACTCTCATAAAGATTATCAGTAAAATGAGCCAAGAGTATATAGGAGGATGGGCGATGCACCTGCCAGACGCTCTTTGGGCTTATAGAAAATCACCAAAGTCAGCCACAGGCTTTTCACCTTTTTCCTTAGTCTATGGAACTGAGGTAGTAAGGTTGGCAGAAATAATGACACCATCCCTGAGAGTCATGCAGATGCAAGAAAAAGAAAAGGAGAGAGAAGTCTTTGTGGCAGAAAGGTGCGAAGATCTAGAAGGACTTGATGAAAAGAGAGAAAAGGCCTAGGAACGCAGTCGCAGATACAAACAAAAGATAACTGAAGCCTATGGCAGAAATGACCAAGGAAAGAGTGTTCGTAGAAGGACAACTTGTGCTAAAGGTGGCAGACTATGTCAGGCGAGACCTGGCAGGACCATCTAAGTTTGCACCAAAGTGGGAAGGACCACTTGTGATAAGGGAAGCACATCAAAGTGGGTATTACCGTCTAACTCAAATGGATGGCAGAGACTTAATGGATCCCATCAATGGGAAGTGGCTGAAATGTTATTACGCCTAGGGAAAAGAGTTATGTGGTTGTCCCTTTTCTTTTGTCTTGCTAAAAACTTTTATGTTTCCTTTACTTTTTTCTTTCCTTCAAATGATTATGTCACAGAAAAAAAAAATTGTAACATGCTTTCATGAATATATAATGAAAAAGTATGAAGTATTTGCACCATGTCATAGCAATAGTAAAAGTAGTAGCAAAGTGTAGCATCATGATTACAAACCCAAAATGTGGCAAACACACGCCAAATAAATGCTATAGGAAACATATAAGTGTTCTGGATGACATAATAAAAGAAGGAAAGCAAAAAAGGGGAAAGGAACTGCATCATCATCAATGGAGTTCAGAAATGAGAGTTTGGTCTCCAAAATGACTGGGCCTACCAATGCTAGAAAGAAGGTGCTCGTGACGACCCTCTAAGTTTGCCACCTCTTTCTTCAGAATCTCGATCCGGGCATTTATAGCATCAACAGCTGGCTGAACTCTCCTTATAAAAAGGGCTCGGGCAACCTCATGGAGGTGATTTAGGAAAAACCCCACAGCAAAACTCACGCTGATAAGCTCCTGAATCACGGCCCTCTACTGCAGGATCCTCTCGGTAGAGACAGTGTCAACAAAGCTGTGCTCAACGTCGTTCAGCATGCATCCCAACATCTTTAAGAAATGCTCCCTAGTAGAACGGTTAAGACGAAATTCTTGCATAAAATCGCCATGGCTGCTGTAGATCATCACCAAGTGGGAAACGCAATCCTCGGGAACTCGAAAACCATAAAAATCCACGTTAGGAGGACCAGAAGCCCAGAAGTCTGCCATGCCAAGGTCATTAACCTCTGGCTAATCAAAGTGGGCAAAGAAAGTTGCAGCATCATTCGCAGGGTCTGGGATGGCGGCAGAACTACTGCCCACCTCAAACTGAGAAAGGGCAGTGGGAAGCGGACCTATAAAGAAAAACACAAGGCAAAATGAGAAGCCATGGTCTGGGAAGAAAAGATTTACAAAAAGAAAAAATGAAGGAGAAAATAAAGGGGAAAGGAAACTTACCGGGGCCAGTAGGAATGGGGGCTACGGGTACAACAGAAACAAGTACTGCGGGTACAGCAGAAACAAGTACTGTGGGTATAGTGGGTACAGTAGAAGCAGGTACAGTGGGTACAACTGAAAAAGGTGTAGAAAGTATGGCAGGAATGGGTGCTATGGGTATGGCAGGAGTAGGCCTTCCTACGCCTGCTGTGACTCCTGGCCCCTCAAAAGTCTCTGCAAGTAGGGAGATAGGCGTATAGATGAAACACAAGTACATATATATAAAAAAAAAGGGAGTGAACTTAGCAGAAAAGAAGAGAAGAAACATACCCATAAAGTCAGGCTTGGGTGGAGCACTTTCCTCTTCGTCAGAATCAGAAATCCTCTTTTTCAGGATAGGCGCATCATCAGGATCCTCAAGAATGTCATCGGACCCCTCAGAGGATAAGTTTGTGTCAGGACCACGTGTAGTAGAACCGGGAATGGAGGAAGGAGTAACAACCAGAGAAGCACCATCCTTTGTAGCCTGGAAGAGAGGCGCAAAGGGGTTACTGGTGGAAATAACAAGTGGCAGAATAGAGGAAGTGGTCTTGGTCTGAATGGCAGCAAGAGAAATGGCTTTCTCTGGAGGAGCGGGAGTCTCGGCAGATAGAGGTGTAGTCTCACCAACCCCTTCGGTATGAGTACCCTTTTCTTTGGATACCGGCTCGGTGGAAGGGGTGGGAGATTTAGCAGGAACCTTATGTGTAGCAGTGAAGGGAGTGGGTGTTGCAAATGCCACTTCGGCCCCATCAAAAAAGCCCTCCATGGGTACACCCATGGAGGCGGAGATCTCCTCGGCAGTAGGGCGATATACAGAGAGAGGTTCGGGCTCCTCCTAAAAAAAAAAAAAAAAAAAAGAGAAGGGGAATATAAATACTAATATGAAGACCAAAGGAACTATTAACTATATGAGGCAAACAAAAGACATGTGGCAGAGGGAGCACATGCAAAGAAAAAAAAAAAAAAGAGAAGTGAAGAAAATAGACGTACCTTAGATTCGGGCTCATCAAGTAGAATAGGGTGGGTAACTGACGAGTCCTCCTTATGCTTAGACTAAAAGAAAAGAGGAGGAGGAAATTAACAAGGTTAGCCACAAGAAAGTTAAGAGGTATTTTCTAAAAAAAAAAAAAGAAGATAACTTACCCTCCGCTCAACAGTAGACACGGGATGAGGAGTTGTCTTCCTTTTGTTGCCTCAGGTTCTGCTGGCCAGGGAAGCACCTGTAGGTGGTAGTGGAGTGGCAGGCTTGGATTTACTGGCAGATTTAAGCTTGGCAGAAGCTTTCTTACTTGGTGCAGAAATGCTTGTCACTTTAACCTTTTTCTCCCAACCGGGAGGATAATCGCCAGCATGTCAGTATCATCTCTCTTTCTTTGCATCCCATTCGAAGATGGCTGACCGGTTCTGTCTTTTGGCATATGCCAAAGCAGATTGGAAGGAAGAAGTAAGCGAGGGTTAACCGAGATGACCATACTGAGCCCATCAGGGGGAATAAGAGAGAAGCCACGGCTACCTACTAGCTCATTCTCGAATATAGTCATCACCGCTTGCCAATAACCATGCATGGGAGGAGTGCAGAGGCCCTCCTTTAGTGAACCGGGAACTGTAACTACACTGAAACACTGCCTCCAGAATTCAAAGGCAGTATACTGCAGAAAAGGGCGAATCAAAGTAGGAGACTCCATAAGGAAGGAAATGTCAGCGGGAATATCCTGATCTAACCCAAACTGTTTTCTTACTCGGTTAGTAGGATAGTGAGTGAACCTGATGCCTTCATCGGCTAAGTAAGGTAGCCATCCGGCGTTAGTGACCGCCAAATAAGTGATCCCCGTCTCGTCAAAACCAGCCAAGGGATTAGTAGTCCCAACAGTATCAACAAATGAACCCATGGCAGAATCTATGCATCTATAATTTGTACCCAAATTTCTATAAGCCCTCCAAGAAAAACCAACACCTTCATCAAAAGACTCAACAACAGAATAACCAATGGGCTTCAAGCCAGACCAGCTGAAAGCAAGCGAAAAATCAGACTCAAATCTACCACAAAATTCAGTGATTACCTTCGGACTTGTTTGGTACTTATCTCTAGCAAAATGAGCAGGTCTACACTGTGTCAAATATTGAGCACAACGCTCAAATAACAACTACTGCAGGATAGTACAGTGGATGGAAGAAGTAACTATATAATAGGATCCCGCCTGACTCTCGTCACTCTGCAGGATGTCTAATTGGACATATAGCTGCCCCAAGAATATGGGGGCCAACGGCAAGCTCACCCCAGCAGATATTTTGATGGCTAAATGAAAGTATAAAGGCTTTATGGCATAGCGAGGGTGGGACCCAAAAACAAATTTACAAAGCCAAAATGCAACAACAACCGCGCGGCGGGCAGCTACAAAGAACTTAGAAGAAGAACTAACCCAGTATTATAGTTTGGCATTTTCGGCCATCCTCTTCCTTAGTTCGGCCTTAATAGCCTCTTCTTTCGGAGAAAATTCCAGACTGGCAGGATCGGCATCACCGAGAATAGGCAAAAGTAACTGATTGGCCACGTCTTCAAGGGTAATGGTGAGTTTGCCACACGAGAAAAAGAAGGTGTGTGTGGTGGTACACCATAGTTGGACCAAGTGTCAAAGGTTGTAGAGGTCCCGGAAGTTTGACAAGCAGCAAGATGAGACGATGGCTTTCAAGACATCGGCTCGTTGCAACAACCCCATGAAACCCGCATCAGATTAACTCATTATCTACCCATTCTCTCCAACCCAAGGCAGTACCCGACCCAAATTCGAAATGGATGGGCACGGGAAGTGAGATGCCTTGGCGAATGGCTAGATCAGGGATGGAGGATGCTAACGGAGCCCAAGAGACGTCGAGGTTCCACTGGCTAAAGGCAAGCCACACGCGACCTGGTGGCGGTGGCGTATAGTCGTCAGGGACCTTGGGAAGTGAGGGTGGACTTTGTACCATGGATCGATCAGAGGGGCGCATTCACTGCCGGGGTCACGTTGTGTCACTTCCCCAGTGGACTGCTCCGACTCAGAGTGTTCTGTCTCCTCGCCTACATCAGATACGGCGGGAGGGTCGGAAGCGATTTCTTTCCCTTTACTGTAGGAAGAGCCTTGACTTTTCACTGATGCCATGGTAAGAGGGCTTGACCGGAGAAGATGGGTATGAGTGTTTGAAAAGAAAAAAGATAGTGAAGAGTGGAGACGGAGAGAATGTGTTCTTGGAAAAGAAGGAGTTTGTGTTTAATGTGCAAAAGGACTCCTCTTTAAATACCCAGGTCATTAATAACAACACGAAGGAAGGCGATGAGTCAGCCATAAGAATGGGATGAAATTAATGAAACGGCGGCTATGCTTAGAGAATAACTGTCAAACTGGGAAATTCGAAGAGACAACCCTGTTTGCGGCAGGAAAGAATATATATATATATATATATATATATGAGGAGGGGTCCACTGCTTAAAAAGGCCCACGAAGAAAGAAAAAAGAAAGAAGAGAAGAGAGATGACAGAAATGTCTTTTCATTCACATATGAACCGCAGGAACGTTTCATATGTTTAGGGGGCTAAATGTTGAGGGCCATTTGTGAGAATCCTGGTAGAAAGAAGGAAAGCCCAAAAACAAGGGTAGCAAAGAATTGGTAAGCAGACAGCAAAACCATTAGGCCTAAGCGGTAGGAATAATGGATCACAAGCTCAAGAAATAAACAAATGGGCCTTAAAGAGGCAAGTGGGCTTAAAGAAGCTCGGAAAGAGAGAAATAGCATCCCATGGGTAGTGTATGATGTATAAAAGTGAGAAAGGGCTGCCGTAGACCCAAAGTAATGCAAACTAAGAAAGTAAGGGGTTTATGGCAGGCCCATGAACCCCAAAGATGAGAATAAGGTTATTGGGTCGGGGAAGTCCAATGAAGTTAGTAAAAGCTCATGGGAATGCAGAATTAGCAAAAGGGCCAAGGAAGCCCAAAGAAAACAAATGGGCCAAGGACGCCCAAAAGAAAGACAAAAGGGACACAGGAGCCCATAAGTAAGAAAAGAAACCAGTGGACATACCAAGCCACTGGGAGAAAGAGTAAACGGCTGGCCTAAAAAGGCCCAGCAGGATTAAATCATTATAGCAGGAATAACAGAATAATATGACAGTAAATGAGGGAAATCAAGAAGTGGGCCAAAGAAATATAAGGTCCATTATCAAATAAAGCCCAGCTCCTAAGAGGAGCGGGAAATCAAAAAGCAGTCCACATAAAAGGTCGAAGAAAACGGACAGCAAGTTAGGCAAGCAAGTCTCCAAACCATGGCAGACGAATGGGCAGCAGGCAGATTTTAGACACATATGGAAGGAAGGCACGCGCAAGGCCCAGACACCACCAGCCTGTACCCAACCAATACAGAGCATGGTGAGGTCGGGGGTTAGAGATTCAGAGGGTATGGTTTGGTGGTGAGGAGAGGGGAAAAATCTATTTTGAAGGTTCCGACTCAGGCTCTTTCGGGGAGGTGTCTTGTTGGGATGACTTACTACCCAAAAGAGGCAAGCTGAGTTGGAACCACTAGGTGCATGCCATGAGGGATAGGGAGAAAGAAAGAACTTAGACTGTAGCAGGAAAGGGTGTCACGACAGATAAGCAAACAAAATACTCTTTCTTGTCTGGTGATGGGAATGTGGCACATAGACGGAACGGTGTTGGTCGGCCAGTACACTTAGACCAGACAAAGGGAGTTAAGAGCTAAAACAGTAAAATCTGGTCATGGCAGACACTATAAAAAGAGGGTCTTGCCGTGAGCAGAAAGGAACGACGAGAACTTTGACTAAGAAATAGGAACTTGAAAAGAGAAACTGAGAAATAGAAAAGAAACGAGCGGGAAAGAAAGAAAGAAAACAACCAGAAAGAAAGACAAAGTGAGAATTATAACGACAGTCATGCACCGGTAGATTGATTCCTTCTCTCCCTCATGAAATCCTGCTCTCTGTGAAAACCTCAAGGAGCCTCTATGCAAAAAACCACTCAGGCCGGTTTCCCTCAGGGCAGTTAATCTCCATGGCAGGACTTTTTCCTGAGAGATTAACTGCGTTGAAAATGAACGTTATTTCATCTCTGGCTTTGCTCCTGCGAACCGGACTTTAGTTGATTTTCCTAACATTCTGATTAATCCATACATATTAATACTTGTTATACGGTTGAATTTAAGCAACCATCTTGTTGGTTTTATTTTGTGCCAAATTTGCTTGTATTTTAGTAATTAGCAACCATGTATTTAGGTGAGATTCGTGTAAGGGTAGTGAGTGAGATAGTGTGAAGAAATGCTCAAGAATGTGCAAGAAAAACAGAGACTCGCCACTGGATCTCGCGGGTGACTCGCGGCTGCAAGCTGTCAGAAGCTGCACACGTGCTAGGCATGCCAGAAGTTGAAGCGTCATGCTAGCTGGAGTACTACAGGACAAAATAGGACAATTGGCCATTCAATTATCTCGCGGTTGGAACTCGCGACTCAGTCAAGCCGCGAGCTAGCCCTGTTTTAAAAAATTTGACCTTTCACATTCCATTCTCACCTTAGGATATATATACCCCTTTACCCACGAAAGAAAGAGAGCTTCCAGAGAGAATTTTGAGAGAGAAACCCTAGAGAAAAACAAGATTGATTCATCCACAATCTTTACATAAGAGACTCTTCAAATTCCTCTACTCTCTTCCTCTCTATTGTTAAATCCTTGAAAGGTTTTTTATCAAAATCTTTTCTCACCATATCCATTACTGTGAGAGGGCTGTTTGGTGTTTTGGGAAGCAGTTAGGAAGGAACTAATTTCACATTAGTTGATGCTATGGTCAAGTAGCGGAATCTGGGAAGTTAGAAAAGAAATAGGTTCGGCGCAACCTCGTTGGAGTAAGAAGATTGGAGGGCTTAGGTACACTGGATAGATTAGGCTTGGAGGGTCTATTACTGTTCATATATCCCAACTACATTTTCTAGTGTATTACTTACCGCTTGGAGGGCGGCGGAGAGGTTTTACACTGAAGGCTTCGGTTTCCTTTTCGATAACACATCGTTGTGTTGTTCTTGTATTTGCATCTCTCTTCCCTTAATCTTTGCCTTTTATTTTCTGCTGTGAATGTGATTTTAATTGGCTTAGATTGTTTACCAATTCTGTTTATAGCTTATGTTCATTTTCCGCACACTTATTGTTTGTCATAAAGCTTGAATTTGTATTTTTGTTTTTGGGGGTCTAAACGTTCAAGAGTGTTTTATACACTATTTGAACTTTCACTTGTTAACTTCTGTTCTGTTCTTTCCCTTCCGTAAAATGATTAATATTGCTGCTGTAATTGTGTTCAAGGGCTGTTTGGTCATTTCCCACTGAGTGGCCAGATATTTTGTTTATTTTATTATTATTATGTTTGTCTGCCACAACTTGCCTGAAACAGTTTTGCTTGCCGTAAGCACGTTCCTGACAGACCTGGCCTAGTTTGCGCACAAGCCGGACCAACTTAAGTTGCAGCTGGACTGGTCCCAACTCCCTTATCCAGAAAACTTGGGCTCAGTGCCGCAGGAAACAGCCCACCACCACTAGCACAGCCCACCACCTTACTCCAAGTAAGCAATGGAAATAATTCACAATCAGTTACATTAAATACAAAAATTAGAGCAGATAAAATATTAATTCTAAAAAGTATCAACATCCAATAACATCAATCGTTGTTAAGTATGATCAATCAGATCAACAAGATATTCTGGTGCTCACACCAGCTAGGACTTTTGATAACAAAGAAAATGAAGCACTTACCAAACAGAAAAATGTCTCAAAATAAATATAAAATAAGAATCATAGACATTTGATACGCTCCACTCCATAAAATCTAGAAATTATAGGAATACCTTTATTATAGTAAAACTTAATTAAACTTGTACTAGTAACTTTCTAGCTTAAACAAACTTAGTACTTTTTTTTTTTGATAAGTAGATAGTAGGAGAGAAGGAGGTGCGATTTGAACTACAAATATCACAAAGAAACTAGAACGTAGTCTATTAAAGGTGCCTAGATGATCCCACATTGAAACTAGATCACAATTCTTGAATTTCAAGGTATTTAAATTTGTTTTTCCTAGAACTATGACGATTGCATCAATCTCCCTTAGTTGGTGCAAACTCGAGCTTGAGTTTTGAAATGTTGAAGTATTAATGTCCCCAGTTTATTAAACAGCATCCTTAGAGTGACATTAGAAGAATGAATTTGATACTTCACCTTCTTTGTTGGAGGTAGCAATGATAAGATTGGAAGTTCCTTTTCTGTTTTCAACCATGGCGTCAAATTTATCAAGAATGAAAAATCAGATTTGGTATTGTCCCTTGTGTAATTATGTATACCTCAAGCAAAAAAAAAAAAAAAAAAAAAAAAGGTTAGAAATTGAATGTCATGAGTTCCCATTCATGCCAATCTATTTTTGTTTCACATTCCAATTTCCAAGTTCCCTTTGGATAACATGGATGACAATCCTACCCTCCTGCTCTGTGATCTCTACTATCATGATAATATCTTCTTTTGTTTTGATTTCGGCATGTTGTAGCATAATATGTGTAGCTAACTAAGTTGTAATTGGCATAGAAATAGGCCTAATAGTAGCTAATTTGTCTATTTCTATTTCTACAATAGCAGTTTCAATACCTTCTTTGCTCTCCTATATATTCTCGCTCGAAATTCTCCACATCGTGCAATTCAAGAGTTTTCTTTTTATCAAAAGTTTCGCCCATAAACCTTTAAGGTTGCTGTTTTGACTCATCTTCAGGCCGTCTAGTCGTTAGGACTAGTTGTTTAGTCTATGGTTTGGAATTTTTTGCATATTGTTTTGACTCTTGAATTGTTGTTTAGAGTCTATTACTTGCTCCTACCTTTCTAGCTAGTTGTTTTGATTAATCAGCATCCTGTTTTGGCCTCTTAGCTTCCCTCTGAAGCACTTTAGCTCTTTGTCTAAGAGATTTTGCTGGCTGGTCTGGCTATACAGTCTTGGCAATTCAAAATTATGTCTAGGCTTAAAAATGGTAAATTTCTCCTTAAAGTTTACAATAACTCAAACTCAATAGCTGTTTCTTTAGCATCTTAGATTTCAACTCTCGGCCTGCTTCCAAATTGAATAATAGTCATACATTTACCTTTTACTACTATAGACTGAATAAATACAAATCCTAGCAAAAACAAATCAGCAAGACAGCAAGCTATTAGCTGATATAAGAACAGAGATGGAGAACAGGGCAGTACTCAAGGAATTGAAATTCAGAGCAATTGGATGAGTCCAGAGCTGTTAGAGGTGATTGAATCAGTTCCTTATCATGAACACTTCATTCACACGTATGAAGGAGCTCTGCCACGTGGATAGAAGCATGGCATAAGCAGCAGTTATAGCTTGTACACGTTGCTTGATGATTTGGATTGTTTGCTTACTCAGATTGTACATATAGATAGCAATAGTGTATAGATTCATTCATTGTATTCACTCTTCTTCAATCAATAAAGATCAGATATTCTATTTAGAGAGAGGGGTCTAGAACTTTTTACAGTTGTGGTTCTTGCTTTTTTATTTTCAAACAAAGATACTAGAAATTAATTGATTAGCAGTGTTTGTACAACCTACTGATGTATGAAGTAAAAAAATTGTGAAAAAAATGTGTAAAAATGGTTCCCCACCAAACATGATACTATCTCACTCGAGTCTTGTTAGTTGTTTTGCATGCGTAATGGTCGATAGAGGTGTGAACAAAACAAATGTGTTAGGTATAGAATAATCAATAATGTGAAAAGAATAATTACTGTATCAAAAAAGGAAGAAAATGATAAATAAATTTTTAAAAATATATAATGTGGAAAGAATAAATAATCACTCTTGAGTCTTGAAGTGTTGAAGAATAGGAACTCTTGCACTTGATATTTTCAAGTTTCACCAACTCTTGATTCTTACTAATACTTGTAGTCTAAATTATAACCTGTTGTTAGATTGAGGGAGAGTGATGTTAAACTATTAAGGGCCATTTTGTTTGGTCAGCCCGCTTTTTTGACATGCTTCAGTGTGTTTTTCAGGTGCATGCAGTGAGTTTTCAACCTCGTAGCATTGCATTTGACAGTAACTAATTATATTTTTTTGGTGGTGTAAATAGTGTAGAGGTTCATTCCTTCTTTTGTCATTCTCTCTTTCTTACTATAAATCTTAATATGACGCTTATTTTAAGGCTTTTCCTTATATTTCTTTTTGCTGTGTCAATGTTAGGTTCAAAGATTACACTGATGCTTGCTATAAGGGTTTTGCTCTGTTCCATCATAACACATGACAAATTTATCATGTACAGGTACTGTTGAAAACTTGAAATTTAGGGATTAATATACTTCAAGTCATGAATAAGGAATGAAGCCATTGGTCCTCATAGCATAGAGATATATGTAACATATTAACAATTTCTGTACTTTATTTTCTATTTTGAAAAGGACAAAGTTTAGTAACAAATTAGTTATAACTTAAAACTACAACCTTATTCAATATCATTAACACTACTACATATTTCAAAAATCTAAGCGTTAGATTGCATGTTTTTTATACTCTTAATATACATATCAAATTTTGTACCAATCAGATATTATTTGCTATATAATCTATAAGATTATATATTATGTATAATTTTAAATTACAAAAACTTGCAATTTAAACAATTTATTGATAACATAGCTATTAATCTTTAATTTTCTAAAAAATTTATAAACATAGTGGATATAAGAAAAAAAACGTAATTTAACAGTGAATTTGTCAAAATTCACCTCCAATAAAATGATATTAAGTAAGGTTGTAGTTTTAAGCTATAACCAATTTGGTAGCTAAACTTTGTTATTTTGAAAATAGTGGATGTTACTTCTATTTTTATTCTGTTTGTTTTTTAGTATGTTTCCCAGTAATTTGTTGATGTCTCTCTCTTGGTGTGTGATTTATATTATGCTTGAGTAGGTGAAAATTTTCAGTTGACATATTTGATACTGGGGTTGCTATGGCAGAATATGCAAAAATTTTGTTTTAAAATCAGTTGAGTTGATTTGTGGAGAATTGCTAAGCTCGGGCAGTCTAGCTAAGCTTGCGGCGTTTGCTCTGACAAAGGACATAAATAATATTCAATGTACAATAATTTAATGGCTAAGATTATTTTCTTTTAAGCTTTATAAGAAGTTCTGGATTTTTTTTCTTCAGTTTCTACGAATTTAGTATTTTTTGCTGGGTTGACCATTCGAACCATTCTCCTGGCAGAGGAGTATCTTAAAAGTTGTCGTTCTCCTAAGAATCTATGGTTAATA
Organism: Quercus lobata; assembly: GCF_001633185.2. Classification (NCBI taxonomy): domain Eukaryota; kingdom Viridiplantae; phylum Streptophyta; class Magnoliopsida; order Fagales; family Fagaceae; genus Quercus; species Quercus lobata. The sequence goes on from NC_044908.1 coordinate 60,930,025, forward strand.
GAGAAAGCTTTATTTAATCACAGTTATAGCCTCTTCGTTTTGTTGACCTGAGATATCATTAGCTGAGATTGATCTGGACTAAGAATCTTGGCAATGAGATTCTTAGTGGTTGCAAACTTGTAATGCTTACTTATTCTGCCACATTGCGTGGCTTGCTTTTAATATTTAATCGAATGTTTATTGGTTCCTTCAAGATTGCTGTCTAAAAAATTAATTTCCTATACTAATGAATATTGCAGAGACTAGAGAATATGAACTAACACAGTAGGTTTTTTTTTTTTTGGTTGATATATTGATAGTCTAGAGTGGGGGAATTTAGGTTGGGATGTTTTTGTCAGAAACACTAGGAAGTGCTCGCTAATTGAGTTTGGCACTAACTTTATTGGTTTTCAAATGTTTGCACACAACTTTTGTGAAGCATTATTGATATATAGGTATATTTACATTACATATTAGTTTCGAACTTTTTATGCTTTCCTAACATCCAATTCTCAGATTGCAGAATGATTCCCTCCGATTTCTGCAAGTTAATTATCCCCAAGAGTTAGCAGGTCAATCAATTGCATGTGCTGTGCTATCTGTATGCTGTAAATCTAGTGGTCTATTATTTACTACTATGGAATTATAAGTTCTCTTGGTCCTGCTTTGGCAAAACAAACGATTTTAGAATGAATATTGCAGTTATTTGAATCTGTCTTGCATTTAATTAAACCAGACTTAGTGTGTGTTTGGGTTGGCATTTGCTGCGTTGCGTTTCAGTTTCTACGTTTTTTTTTTTTTTTTTTTTTTCACGCGTTTTCACAAGAGGCTACTGTTCATGTACTGTACATGACAATATAGGTGCACTGTTCACGGACCCACAAATTTCATTTTTTATCAATTTTTTCATTAAAAATGGGTCTCACGGTACTATTCACACATTTAAAAATTATTTTGCTACAGTAGTTTTCAGTTTCAGCAAAATAAGTTCTATCCAAACAGACCCTTAGTAGACAAGCCGCATGCATACAATATAGGTTTTTGTTTTTTATTTCCTTATCTATATATATATATATAAAACCGAAACCTCTGCTAGCACCACAATATTCCACGTCAGCATTATATAAAAAAAAAACAAAAATTCTGATTTTATATTCTACCACATCAGTATTTTTTATTCTTTCAATTTTATATTCGACTGACACAGATTCTCAAAAAAAAAAAAAAATATATATATATATATATATATATATTCGACTGACACTTAAAAAGAAGAATTCATACCCTACGGTCCAGACTTATTATGCAACTCATTCTCTTCTCTTTGACTCCGTCTCCACTCTCTAATCTTACCAATTCACTAGATCTCTGTCTTCTGTTTCCCATGCTATCCATCGACAAATACAAACAGTCTGTAGCTGAAGCCAGTCTTCGAGTAGAGCAAAATCTGAATCCCACTGTCAAAATCAAAGAATATGCAATTAAGGCCAGCTTCCTCTGAAAAGCAAATTCCAAACCCGAGGTAAGTATTCTGATTTGCTTTCAATTGAAAACCTATCTACCTGTTATTTTTTTCTATATATTGCTCTCTCTCTCCACTTCAATTGGTCTCCCTCCATCTTGCAGTTCACCCCGTTATTTGTATTTTTTATCCAAGCGTATGCAATTTTTTTCAAGGACAAGCCGAGCACTTTCATTCTGAAATTTTCTCTGCTGCCTACTTTTGCTTCCCTTTTGCTTATGTCTTTTGTGCGAATCTATAAAGCAAGAATAGTTGATGACGAAAAGCACTTGAGTGCTTTCCCTGCAGTTGTGGTGGTATTTTTTTATTTATTATTTTTTTATCTAGATTATTATGTAGTTAAATATGATTTATGCTTGAGCATTTTATTTGAATTTGTTTTGATTTAGGCTTAGGTTTGGGCATGTGATTTTTTGAAAGAACTGTTTTTTTTTTTTTTTTAGTTCCTCTCTATTTTTCTTTATAGAAACAGTCCAATGAATAGTGAGACTAACATATTCTTCCCTTTGATTTTTGAATTTGATTGCAATTGTCAATTTTTCAGATATGTACTGATATATTTTTATTGTTTATGTGTCTTATTGGGGTAAAAGTTGAATACTTTAACGTGGTTTCTAAACTTGGGCTTCTTCCTTTAGAGGTTGAAGATTCTTCCGTATTTTTCTTTTGTTTTTGGTTATTGGTTCTGGATTTGCATTACTTTGTTATTATTATTATTATTATTTTCATATTGATGCGTAGAATTGGATCATGGGTGAATTATAAATTGATCATGAATTCACAAATTGATGGGGTTAGATTTAGATTATTGGATGCATTGGATTTTTATGTTCCTATCTATGTTATGAGTTTGATACATGTATGTTCATTGCTTTGATTGACTCAAAAAATATTGTTTAGTTTATATCATCAATGGCCCTTTTAATTAATAGGTTTTGGATCATGCTGAATTGTTTGGTGTCCTTTCTTCAAAATTCAGACCTTTACATAATACTCATTGAGACAAAAGATCAACTACTGGGTACTACCATGTTACAAATATGAAAACATATTAGAATAGTTAACTCTCTTCTAACATGTTCAAATAATGCAATGAAATGAAACTTAAATTTATATTGCTAAAATAACTTTAGGCATTAGGACTTTGCTTGAAAATTCTTATTATATATGACAATTGTGTTTCAAGATAGTTATTTTAATATAAGATATAGGGTATTTCTAAATTTAAGCTAAGCATATGGGTAGGGTATCTAACTAAGGGGAAACTATTATATTAATCTTTGGAATAATTTAGAAGGAACATTTATATAAGGCTTGGTAATCATAATAGAATAAAAGTTGAAGCTGAGTTTCATTTCTCATCATTTAACCAGAAGAAAACATATTTTTAAATATTTCTTCACATATAAGTGATGCTATCTTAATTTCTTTTTATTACATTTTTGTTTATAGTTTGTGAAAGATCTAATGTTATAGGATTTGAAATAATATTTTAAATTATCATAAATAAATATGCAATATAAACAAAATTTATAAAATTATTCTTTTTAAAATATTATTTTCAATAGCTTTCCCATGCATCGCACGGGTTAGCGACTAGTTTAAATTTAAACTCAAAGGTATGTCTCAACTCTCAAGTGCCTTTCTGTTCCTCATTCTGGATCCTCATGCCATCAATTAATGTATGTCTTCCCATCGAGTTCACGTGAGAGATATCCCCTTAAATAATCACGAGCACCTATTCTCTTGAACAATGCTGGTGATTCTTGAGTAATAAGGCTTGGTGCTGGACCAATATCTGCTTCTCGTCTTGGGTTGTAAAATGTGGCCAAGGAGAGCCTCTCTTTTGCTGAGTTAACAGTTGCCCTATGCTCGATGCTACGGTAAATTCCATTCGTCACAATTTGGAAAAGCATACATGGAAAACCAATTATGGTAGTCGTTGGACTTTGGTAGATCCCCTAGCATAATACGAAGTTCCATTCAATCAATTCACACCAAACTAGCATAATACGAAAATTCAAAACCATAAATAAATAAAAACTCTTCAAACCCACACACTGATATGGAACAATAACCAAAATTCCACTCAGTCAATCACATGATCTGAAGAAAGAAATGGCAGTTCAAGTAATTGATTAACCTTTCTCATGGACAACTTCAATGGGGACAGTCTTGATCACAGCCTCATCGTCCTCCTCCCCTTCCTTGACGGCTAGGACAGCTTCGGCGACGGCATCCTTATCTTCGGGATAGCGGACGACGACGACGGGACAGACGCTATCGCTGACGCTGCCGAGCCTGCCGTCGTCGTTGCCGCGGCGAACGGCGCCGAATCTGCGGCTTCCCATGATGACAGCACTGAGTCCGAGCCTCTCCTTCATGTCGTGATCCTTCGCGATGTGGATCTTGTAGGGGATCTGCGCCTCCTTCAGCGGCCTCGCCAGATCGGCGGCTTATGTTTGCTTCTAGATGAGTGTATCCAGACGAAAATAAAGAACAATTTTTATTTTTTATTTTTTATTTTTTTGCGTTTCTGTTCTTTCTAGCTTGCTTTGAGTTTTGAGCTCCAAAAAGATTGAGCATTTTGGTGAGTCGAAGTCTGTGATTTGGTTTTTGATTATGTTTTAGAGCTAATTATTAGTATTAGGACCCTAGCTCTTTAGCTTAATGGATTGAAAGGGACAAAGTTTTGTTACAAAATTGATTATAGACTTAGTTTACAACCTTACTCAATATCTTTTCATTGGAGGTGAATTTTGACAAATCCAGTATTAGATTACATCTTTTTTCTTATATCCTCTATACTTGCAAAATTTTAATAAAATTAAAGATCAATAATTATGTCATTAATAAATTATTTAAATTGTAAATTTTTGTAATTTAAAATTATGCATAAAAAATAAGATTATAGATTATATAGTAAATAATAATATCTAATTGACACAAAATTTGACATGTATATTAAGAGAGTAAAGAATATATAATTCAATAATTAGATTTTCAAAATATGTAGTAGTATTTGTTTGATTGAGTAAAGTTATAATCAATTTTGTACCTAAACTTTATCCAGTTGAAAAAATAATATTTGATTGACACAAAATTTGACATGTGTATTAAGAGAGTAAAGAATATATAATTCAACGATTAAATTTTCAAAATATGTAGTAGTATTTGTTTTATTGAGTAAAGTTATAATCAATTTTGTATTTAAACTTTATCCAGTTGAAAGATGAAAAATTTATAAAAATTGTTCAGTAGTTAAAATCAATGCTGCTTTCACATGAAATATAGGTCCCATCTAGTGGTGGCTCCAGAAATTTTTTTAGGGGACATTACTAATTAAAAAACTTAAATTAAACAAAATTTAATAAAAAGTTAACTTGAATATATTAAGTTATCAATACAAGAAAAAAGAAATCCTCAAATACATGAAATTTTACAATTTCCTTTTATGAGTTTTAATATTTTAAAATTGTTACATGATAATTTATTATCAGTTGTTATTATCTATTGTCAGAGTTACTAAGTGTGACCATTTTATTTTGTGTGGGGATACCCAGAGGCTCGGGATCCTCGAGACGTGCAACACAGCTAATGTGGGATTGAGACAGCTCAAGAGAAATACCACGAAATATAAGAAATAAAGAATAGATATGTCTTTCTCAAGTACCTAGTGGTGCAATAAAGAATCAGAAAGTATAAAGCAAACATTCATGAACAAAGGAACTATATCACAAGGAACCAAGAATGAGAAAACCATAAGTAGAAGCGACTAGAAGGGAACTTTCAACCCAGCAGTAAAAGATTCCAACTATTTGGGAATAATGATAAGGATGGAGGGCAGCCAAAAAAGCTAAAAAGGTGAAGAAAACCAAATAGCTGAGATCAACAGCCTGAGGGGATCTTGGAATGGAAAGCCAGCTAGAGACTTTCAGCTTGGTCGCACCAAAAGGAGGAAATTATGAGAAAAAAGGGAAGAGACCAGCCCCTAGGCAATTGTCACAGCACGAGCTCTGAGGGACAAAAGAGAGAAATCACTAGTACCTCGGAGCCCTGAAAAACACACTATAAAAGGAAGAGAAAACCTATGTTGAGGGGGGGGGGGAGATTTTCAGTAGGAAGAATACCATAACGGAGCTATTAGAACTCTGTAAAATTTAAGAAAAACAGAGGAACGTCTCCCGGTATCCCAAAAACAGCCACTATAGCACATACTTGGATTCAAAAGGATTCAAACTTTGCAAGTCTTAAAGGCTTGGATAACCATCGAAGTCTATAATTTTTGAGCTTATTTGAACCTTGTATCACATCTTAGTGAGCACATTTGTAATCCACAATTGAAAGAAAATAATGAAATATCTCATATTGATTTGAGGATTTCTAACAATTACTTTGCATATTTCTTTATTATATTATCTTCCTTTACTGCTTCTTGCTGCTCAATACATATATTCTTACTTGTTAATTTTTTCTTTTACTCAGCCAAAAGCTGAGTCCTTTGCCCAAGCAAAGCCACTCAGACTTGAGTTCCAAATCCCACAAGTCTTGTGCAAAAGCACTAAGTCTGTGAGAATTGGGGCCGGGATCCTCGTGGCTGAATCATTCTCATGAAATTCATTTACATATATGTATATGTATTAATATATATATATATCCTAATCTAAGAAACTAACAATTATTTGAAGATATGTGCATTGTATAGTTGTTCTTGTGTAGGACCTATAGAGGTAAAAGGAAAGGACAAAACTCCATTGCATAACAAGCATGGAGAAAGATTGTATAGTGCAGAGAATCAGTATTCCAGGTTCTTATAGGCCTAATACGCCCCGGGATCTCACGACAGTATGCCCGGGGTACCAAGTGAAGGAATTCTCTAAAATGTTTATACGATAAAAGATAAGCCTTAAATATTCTATTTCAATCTCTTTCTCATTGTGAATATTATGAATATCTATTTTACTTATTTTGTAAGAGTAAAAGGTCATTTTATGATACTAAAACACTTATAATGGTATTTTATTGCTTAGGAGGAATCGCATTTTTACCTTGAGGAGATTTATGTGACTTGCGCACAACTTGGTTCGTAATCAGCCCCTATTTAGCTGCGGTAAACCAAGCCCAGTCCACCAAACTACAACTATTTGGCCCAGAATCCTTGGGCCTATGTGTTAAAGAAAAAAAGCACTCTCACAAGGTTTCTGCAATAAACTTATCTATTATGATTGTAAAGTCTAAGGACAGAATTTTTGTACTAGATCTTAAACTTCTCTCTACTATAATGGATTGCTTGTTGGGAAGGTTTCTCTCTAATGGTTTTTTTACTTTGGGAATAAAACATGAAGGAACCTTGGTGTATATTGATGGCAAAGGTACATATTGGGGTGATGGGGCTAACAACAACAAATTGAAGATGCCAATGTACGAAACAAACTAAACATTTAAAACTACAAATATATGAGCTCAAATTGGAAAAGATACTGTAAAATACTTCTCTCTCTAGAGAGAGAGAGAGAGAGAGAGATTTGTAATGGAAAAAGTATAACTCCAAAGTGGTTTGGAATTATCTTCCTCCAATCCATTATATGGCAATAGAAAAGACAATTCATGAGTAGTTTTAGTCACGTGACTTTTTAATGATCTATGTAGTTTATTTAAATAATACACATGGATAGTTTTATAAATTATTACACAGTGGGCTGGAGTAAAATACCTCCACACTAATCTAACATTTGTCGCATGGGATTTTATATGAAGTCATTTATTGGATCATGGGTGTTAAAATGGGTTTTGTTATTTGTGGACCTGACCCATTTTTATATTGGGGCCCAAGGCTTGAGCCGAGGAAGGGTATAGCCGAGGATGTGTAATAAAAGTCCAAATAGTCTTGAGACATAGCCGAGGATGATTCTATCCTTGGCATATTCGAGGTCCCCCTGGAAGAAAGGGCAAAAACGGTATAGGAACAGTTTGGGAAAAAATCTAAAATATCTATATCAATAGAGAAGGAGACGCTGGATAGTATAACGACCAAGGACAAAGGGAAAGCTGCCATTACTGCTATTGAATACTCTGCACCTGACAGAGCCATACTTTTCAACTTTTACAACCACCCCCAACCACTTTGGGTATGGGTTGATGGGACAAGTATTAGTCCTGGAAAGCCGAACCTATACTTGGACGTAGGATAAGGGATACAGGCTAATATAAAAGGAAAAGCAAGCAATCTAAAGAGAGGGGCTGGGAAAAAAGGCCAAGAACTAGAGTCTCCCAGACCGCCTCAAGGAGAATGACTCCTCGAGCGAACATGGTTTAGTTCTGTATAAACATCACGACTAACCACTATCCGGTGACCAAGGCCTAGCCTTTCAAACCCACGCTCTACAAATGATATTGTTTAGGCCTTTTTACGTGCGAACCCAGTATCATTTTGGGTCGTTACAAATTGAGTCCTTACAATTGGCACCGTCTGTGGGAAAGGCTTGTGTGTTGGCACAGGCGATAGGTTGAGACAGTCCCCTTGTCATTTCCAACAGCCGGTTGTAGTGTTTTAGCGTAAAGTTTCACTAGGGGCTACGTTTCTTCACTAGTGGCTGCGCTTTGTAACGTCAGCAGCACGGATGGTTCTAGGGGCTTGGCCGAGGAGGAAATCTCCCTAAACCAAGGTCCCACGCCATAGCCGAGGGGTTAAGTCCCCCAACTATTAAAAATCAAGTTTTGGACAGAACCAAGGTATTGCATGGTCCTCGGACTCAAACCTATGGGGAAACCAACTACTTAAAAATCAAGTTTTGGACAGAACCAAGGTATTGCATGGTCCTCGGACTCAAACCTATAGGGAAACCAACTACTTAAAAAAATCAAAAAATCGAGTTTTGGACAGAACCAAGGTATTGCATGGTCCTCGGACTCAAACCTATGGGGAAACCAACTACTTAAAAAATCGAGTTTTGGACAGAACCAAGGTATTGCATGGTCCTCGGACTCAAACCTATGGGGAAACCAACTACTTAAAAATCAAATTTTGGACAGATCCAAGGTATTGCATGGTTGTCGGACTCAAACCTATGGGGAAACCAACTACTTAAAAAATCAAGTTTTGGACAGAACTAAGGTATTGCATGGTCCTCGGACTCAAACCTATGGGGAAACCAACTACTTAAAAATCAAATTTTGGACAGAACCAAGGTATTACATGGTCGCCGGACTCAAACCTATGGGGAAACCAACTACTTAAAAAATCGAGTTTTGGACAGAACCAAGGTATTGCATGGTCCTCGGACTCAAACCTATGGGGAAACCAACTACTTAAAAAATCAAGTTTTTGACAGAACCAAGGTATTGCATGGTCCTCGGACTCAAACCTATAGGGAAACCAACTACTTAATAAATCTAAGTTTTGGACAGAACCAAGGTATTGCATGGTCCTCGGACTCAAACCTATGGAAAAGTCAGCTACTTAAGGAGAATTCTAAGTCGCTCAGTCCTCGGACCAAATACCAGAAAAGGCTAAGGCTATGAAAGTCATTAGGAAGATGGCGAAACGCCTTATTACTCAGCGACCTGCAGGGCTTGTTCATTTTGGGTTATATATCCTCAGATAATTACTTCCTACACGGCACCGAGCATTCAACCATCATCTCGTTCAAGTTTGGGGTATACAACCCATTTTCAGGTCGGTCTTATTGTACACGATAGCTCCAATAAGTTCATAATAACATCTTTTTTCTTGGTAAGTGATTTCGGCCCTAAGTATTATGTTCTCAGGTTGGCATTATTATGCCAGACAGCTCTAATAAGCTCATCATAATATCTTTTTCTTTTTTCTTAGTAAGGGTTTCTGCCTTAAGTATCATTTGTTCAAATCGGCATTATTATGTCGGATAGTTTCAATAAGCACAGAGTAAGGTCTTTTTATTAACTGGGATTTCGGCCCCAAGCATCGTTCAGAATAAAAAAAATAAAAAAAGAAGTCATATGGTAGTACGTCTATTCACGGCATAATCATTTCAGAAAGAAGAGGTAGAATATACAAAATAAAGCAATGTTGACTTTTATTAATATAAAGAGGAATTACAGCGTACAATGAAGGGCTTAAACAAAGCCTATATAGAAAACGAATTACAAAAACAAAAAACAAAAAAAAAAAAAAAAAAAAAAAAAAACAAAAAACAAAACAAAACAAAACAAACAAACAGCCAGAAGTCTTTTTAAGCTCTGCTCTGAAGTCTTTCCAAATTCTGTCCCAGTAGCACCCATATTGAGAGGAGGACCTTCCTTGGTGGAAGAGGAGAAGAAGAGGAAGAAGGAAAAGTACCAGGATGGATCTGGTGATGGGAAAGAAGAAGAAAGGGAGGCAAAAGGAGGCACCAATGAAAGAAGAGAGGAAGAAGCGGAGATACTTTGTCCTTATGTCAGTCCTGACTCCTAACACGCTGGTGCCATGTTAGCTATGCTCATAAGAGAGCGGTTGGTACTGATAATGGGTGATCCCAGCTCAGTCGCACCAAAAGTTTGACGCAACGAGCCCCTGCTTCGGATTTTAGCTGAAAGGAGGATGAGAGGTATCTTGAGTCTCTGCCATCCCTGCCCTGACCGAGCCATCTTAAGTTTCGGAGGGACAGAACGCTTCTGAGAAGGTTGTAATCTTTTCATCCCCACTTATACTTCAAATGTGTCACACTATAAGCTTTGGCTATGCTGATAAGGAAGACTTTAAGCACAGTTTGAGGGTTGAGGCTTTAGGAAGGTTAAAAAGTCTTCACGCAAAGGGAATACCCTCTCGTTTGGCTTCTTATATGGAAGGCGAATTCAGTGGCATTTAATCCATACATATCTCCAAGAAAATCTACAAGTAAGGTAGCGTCTGTTCAACTCCTCAATGTCATCTGTAACTGTCAGGTTTGATTGGCCACGTAAAGGAAGTTTATTAAAGACGCGCTTCGAACACTGAAACGATAGGAGCGCATCATGTGTAAATCTAGAAGAATGTCTCGTAACCCGGCGCATTTCTTAAACAGATGAAGAGACACCAACATTAATGAAGGGTAGAGCTAAACAAACCGTAATAAAGGCTTGGCATCACCAAAACCCTCCTCTCCGACCAAGAGGTCAGACAATAGGATTTTGAGGGGCTATTGTGGGGCCCAATAATTTGTGGCCCTGGCCCATTTTTACATTGGGGCCCAAGGCCCGAGCCGAGGAAGGGTATAGCTGAGGATGTGTAATAAAAGTCCAAATAGTCTCGAGACATAGCCGATGATGATTCTGTCCTCGGCATATCCGAGGTCCCCCTGGAAGAAAGGGCAAAAATGGTATAAGAACAGTTTGGGAAAAAATCTAAAATATCTATATCAATAGAGAAGGAGATGCTGGATAGTATAACGACCAAGGACAAAGGGAAAGCTGCCATTACTGCCATTGAATACTCTACACCTGACAGAGCCATGCTCTTCAGCTTTTACAACCACCCCTAACCACTTTGGGTATGGGCTGATGGGACAAGTATCAGTCCTGGAAAGCCAAACCTACACGTGGACGTAGGATAAGGGATACAGACTAATATAAAAGGAAAAGCAAGCAATCCAAAGAGAGGGGCTAGGAAAAAAGGCCAAGAACTAGATTCTCCCAGACCACCTCAAGGAGAAGGACTCCTCGAGCGAACATGGTTTAGTTCTGTATAAACATCACGACTAACCACTGTCCGGTGACCAAGGCCTAGCCTTTCAAACCCACGCTCTACAAATGATATTTTTTGGGCCTTTTTATGTGCGAACCCAGTATCATTTTGGGTCGTTACAAATTGAGTCTTTACATTATTTTTTTAATAAAAAATTATCTCATCACTTAAAAAGATGCCATGTCATTTAAAAATATATTAGATCATTGTTCTATTAGTCACATAGTACGGTAAATATTGTGAGTTAAAAGTTAAAACATGTTACATTATTACTTTGTTAGTCACATAGATAGTAGACATTGAGACTAATGAATTGACAATTAGAATGATAACAAATATCATCATCTTTCAACAATAAGCAACTATGTTTTGCTAAGGAAAGGAAAAAAAGAAAAATGAAGAAGAAGAAGAAGATAACAAAAAGCATGTGTCATCGAATTTTCCATTGAATAAATTATAAGTTTCAAAGATTTAAATCTAGACCATCAATGTTTTTTAGGTAATAAAATACCTTATATCATCATTCCAATTTTCTAAGCATTACTCCATCTAAAACTCAAAATATGTGAAGAAAATTTTTGGGATGTTAAAATTTAGTAGGAGTATTTTAGACATTACATAATGAAATATTTTAAGACTTATAAGCTTTTATTAGGGTTTAACTGAGAAAATAATAATATAACATATTTACTTTTTTCCTGAATATTAAGGGGAAAATTGCTTGATTTTAAAGTTTAGAGGATGAATTGTAAACTACCCTAAACATAAAGGATAAAAGTGTTTTTATCCTAAGTGTAGGGGCCAGTCAATCAACATGCCCATAAAGGTCAGGATCGTTGGGCCTGTGGCCCATACGAGAATGCATATCCGTCCGAGGAGGCCAAGTCAGGTCATAAGGGTGATTACCGAGGGGGATGATAGTCAATATCACGAAAGTAGAGTTCCGTATTCGTCCGAGGACATCATACTTCTCGGCAGTATGCGTCTGAGGACGATCAGGGCGCGGTCTTGTTACAACCAGACCTCGGAATTATGTCACCACTGAAGATGGGATAACAGACCAAGGGTAAGAAAGAAAAGGCAAACAAATATCTATAGCTACAGCTGCCTCCGCATTAATTACCTCTCAACCAACTCTCTGGCCGCATTAATGTGGAGGTGATACCTGAACAGTAAGGAGGTAGCCTTACAGCTGCCCATAGGAAGTTCCAGGAGGTACTTGATGGGACAGAAAGAAATCCCCCGAACCCAACCTACACGTGTGTGGTGAGGATAAAACACAGAGGGTGGTATATAAACTGAAAGAAGAACATGCGAAGGGGGGATCAGAACATAAGAGAAAGAAAGAAAGCACAGACTGAGCAAGAAGAACATAAAAAGCAAAAGAGCTGTATCGATTACGAAAACAAAACGATCGTTGTGCCAGCTTTGAGCCTTCAATATACGTGAGGGTGAATCTTTTCATTCCACAAAAGTTAATCTAGTTCTTAACACCCACGCTCTACAAATTATATTGTTTGGGCCTATTTATGTGTGAACCCAGTATCATTTTGGGTTGTTACAAATCGAGTCGTTATACTAAGTTTTTGTTTTGTTTTGTTTTTTTTTTTTTTTTGGGTATGTGTGTGTAAAACTGTGTTTTTACTTAAAATTGTACGTAAAGAAAAAAAAAATACAAAAAATCAACCCAAGAAAACTATAAATGAAATAGTGAATTTTGGCTCAACAAAGTTGACTAAAAAAAAAAAAAAAACAATTTCTAGAAACACAATAGAATGACACAACATTTTCATAACACCTTTATAATTTTATTATATTTTATTTTGACTCATAAATAATTGTCCCCTCAGTAGTTGTGAAAATATTGTGATCGACAACAACAAGATGTTTTAACATTTTTACAAGTGAAATACTTGTCAGTAACATTTTCACAACAAATCATAAGTAATAGATTATTGTAGGTTGTTATTGATGGGAAAAAGGTAATTTAATTAGTAAGTTTAAATTAGAACTAATAAAAATTTACCACCTATAATTTCATTGGCAAGTTTAAATTAGAACCAATAACAATTTACCACCTATGACTTGTTATGAAATTTTTGTGAAAAATGTTATGGATGTAATGCTTTTTTTTTTTTTTTTTTCACAATACCTTTATTTTTAGTAGTGGTTGGTTCTAGTGTGATATTTTATTATTTTATTTTGACCTACAAGAAATTAACTCCTCCACAACTGTAAAAATATTGTGCCAACTTGTTGTGTTAATATTTTATTTTATATATATATATATATTTATTTATATATATAAACAGGGTAATAGTTCATATGTATAAAAAAAAAAAATTAAAAGTGAGTTTGATGGACAAACAATTTTAGAATATTTTTACAAACTATTGATATAACAAATTCTTACTGACATTTTGCCACACTACTAGTATCACTTTTACACTTACCAATAACCACCCACCAAATCAACAATTTGTAAAAAAAAATTGTGGCTCTAACATTTTCCATTTTATAATGTGCAATTCCTACCATTTAATTGAGTTGGTCCAATCAAAACTGAATAGATCAATTAAAAATACAAGTAAGCTCCAGGGTTCAATGGAAGAAATATGGGATGACATGTACTATGAATCTATGATTATTTAAATCTGGCTTTCAATAATTAAACCAGATTTAGTAGAGAAGCAACTAGCAGACATAATCACATATACAATAAACTAGAATTTATGCCATTTATTTCCTTATTTAGTAGTCATTGAGTTTTTAAACTCAAAGGTATGTCTCCACTCTCAAGTGCCTTTATGCTCCTCATTCTGGATCCTCATGCCATCAATGTATGCCTTCCCATCGAGTTTACGTGAGAGATATCCCCTTAAATAATCTCCCGCACCTATTCTCTTGAACGATTCTGGTGATTCTTGAGTAATGAGACTTGGCGCCGGACTTATCTCTGCTTCCAATCTTGGGCTGTAAAACATTGCCACAAAGAGCCTCTCCTTTGCTGAGCTAACAGTTGCCCGATGCTCGATGCTATTGTACATTCTGATGAGGATAAAAGGAGAGCTTAAACCACACGGACATAAAGCCGACGGTTTAATACTTTTTCTTTGGGCGTAGCAGACGGTGCTTATGCTGACGGTCATAGTATCAGCTGACTCCGTGGTTGACGACTCAAATGCTGACGGTATAACAAAGGTGACGGAGGAAAATTGAGGCTGACGGACCGGGCACAAGTTTATTTGCTTTCCACGCTAGATAATATTTAAAGGATCCCCATAAGGAAAAGATCCCGTAAAATACGCTCAAAAGGACTCCTATAAGGAAAGGACTTCTACTCCAAGGTAAAGAGGTCAACCTTCTACTAGTATAAAAGCCCAAGCATCCTCACAAACTAGGGTACGCATAATTTACCCTCTCTAGCACTCTAGAGCAGTGAGAATAGTTCTAACTTGACCTTCGGAGGGTGTTTGGCCGGTACCACACCGGTACTCTCTGCTAGGTTCTTCCTTTTCGTTGTGCAGGTGCCGTTTGATCGTACGAGGAACGTGTGACTCACTGGTGATACTATTTTCGGCATCATCACATTCCATTCATCATAATCTGCCAAACCACACATGGAAAACCAATAATGGGTATTTGGACTTTGGTAGCTCATTCATATGTTTATTCTAGATGAGTGTATCAAAAAAAAATTAATTAACTTTTTAAAAGGTAAAATTTCTTTTAGAATTTATTTTCTTTCTCGTGTTATTTATTTATTTATTTTTGGTTTTCCACAGGGTGTCCAAGCTAGCTTACGTGCACATCAACTAATCTTCACTCGCTAAGGGAGCCTGCTACTGGCCATAAGGTGTTGCAGCTACAGAGATTTGAATTGAGGAGCAAATCCAGTCGAATCTTAGAGCCTTACCAATAGTGGACAAGCCATTAGGCTAGGCTTGGTGGTTTCTTTCTCGTGTTAATTGCTTTGAATTTGGTGCCGCTTAAAAGATTGAGCATAATACAAAAGTATTTGGTGGGTCCAAGTTAGTGATTTGATTTTTGATTATGTCTTAAAGCTAACTATTAGTATTATACACTACTACAAAATGTACTTTTAGCAATGAAAATTAGTGAGGAAATATATTTCGTTGCTAAAAATATAGTTTTAGCGACGAAATATGAATTTTGTCGCTAATAATGAAAAAAATTATAACATTTAGCAATGAAAAATAATTTTCGTTGCTATTATGATCTGAAAAATGGGTGCTAGCAGAGGGAAACCTTGGCACCAACATAATTAATCTATAGCGACAAAATATTTCATCACTAAAAGTTGAAATTTTTAGTGATGAAGTATTTCGTCACTATAGGTATTGCTATGGATAGTATTAGTGACGAAAATCCTTTCGTTGCTATAAGTAAGAATTAGCGACAAAAAATAATCGTCACTAAAAATAATAATAGTTTTGCACTTATATGTTTTTAGTGACGAAATCACATTTTGTCACTAAAAGTATGCTTTAGTGACAAAATATGAATTTCATCTCTAAAAATCTTAACAAAGCTTGGGTTCTTTAGTGATGAAACTGACATTTGTAGCTAAAAACATAAAAACAATACCTTTTGTGATGACGAAGTGAGCATTGGCGATGGAAAAGAATTCGTTGCTAAAGAGGTGAGTATATTACTTCACTTACCCCCATTCATTTTATAACTTCTCTTTTTTATTTCAACTCCCAAAAGCCTTTTTATTTTAGCTCCACCAATGCCGAACCACTAACGCCGAACCTGAAGTCAACGATTCCCATTTGCAACGATTCCAATTCCCATTCGCGACAATCTCAACATTTTGATTCCCTTTGGTGACGATCTTCGATGATTCCAATTCCCATTCATGACAATCCTCGATGATTTCGATTCCCATTCACGATGATCCTCGACGATTTCGATTCCTATTCGTGACAATCCTCTACAATTCCTGACGATTCGGATCCTTCACGATGATTCCTAGCGATTTAGACCATTCACAACGATCCCAAAGTTGTCACTGTCGATTTGGACCATTCGTGACAATTCCAAAGTTGTCACCATCCTCCAACGACCCTTCGCCTTCCTTCGTCGTGGCCTTTGTTTGAATCAGTAAGGGTTTTTTTTTGTTTTTTTGTTTTTTTTTTTTGTTTTCACCTTCCCTTCCCTTCCCTTTTCACTTTTATGTTTATTTGTTTAGGATCAAGGACTGGTGGGAAGACAAGGATTGGATCAAGGACTTGTATGTTTTCCTATGAGTACGATTCTTGTGTTCTATTTTGGTTTTTGGAAATACAGTGATAATATATGTTAAAGCATATTTAAAACTATTTATGTTTGTTTTTTTTGTTTGTAGTTGTAGGGTTATGAATTAATTAAATGAATATTTATAGTTGACTTGAAGATTGGATGTTAATGTGAGGATTTATAGCTGTAGATTATTGTGATTTATGTGTATTGCTTTTCCTTTTCTGGTTTCTACTATTGATGTTAGTTAATAGCAGGTGAAAAGTAAGGCTTGGGATGCCAAAGAGGAAACTACTTATAAAGGGGTTTATGGGTTTGCACATTGTTTAAGTGATGAGATATTTCACAGTTTTAATAAATTCTGTGGTTTTTTCAATGTTTGCTTATGGGTCTATTATTAAGTAGTTTAAAGAGTTCAGTACATGATAACAACTGTCCCATCTATCTTGGTTATGGAATATAAACTCTGTTTGTTATGCCCAATGTGATAACTTACTTGGATAGGTCCAATCCACTATTGTGTTCTCTGAATATGGTAAGCACTTAAGGATTTTCTTTGGGTGTTGAGTAGGTTGGAGTGCTGCCCTTCTCACTTTTTTGATTGGTGTAAGCACTACTTGTATTACATGTGTAAGCTATGAGTTTGTGTAGTAATTTATGAGAGTATCATTTTCAAGACTGAAGTAGTTATAAATTTAACTTTTCTTTTGCAGGCTAAATACGCATTGTTTGCAATAACTTTTCTTTTGTAGGCTAAATTCATTTCGTCACTGAAACCTCATTGCTAAAAGTCCTGGTGATGAAAAATTCCATCACTAAAAGTCCAATTTTTAAAAAAAAAACTTTTAGCAACGAAAATGTTTCATCACCAAATGTTTTCCTCACTAAAAACACTATTCAGTGATGAAAATATTTTGTTACTAAAAACACTTTAGTTTATTAAATCATATTTAGTGACGAATAATTTCGTCACTAAAACTATTTTTGGGTACATGTAGTGACGAAAAAGTTCGTTACTAAAGCTATTTTTATGAAATCCAAGCACATATAGTGATGAAAATTTTCGTCACTAATACCATTTCTTACAAAATTTTGTTATATATAGCGACGAAATATTTCATCACTAAAACAATTTTTTGTTGTTATATTTGTGACGGAAAAATTCGTCGCTAAAACTTATTTTCTGTTTTTATCTTTTTCACGGTTTTGATATTAACCTGTTTTTCCTGATATTGACCAACCATGGAAAACCCCTTTCACCTCCAATGAGAGGAAAAGAAAGGAAGCAGTTGTTGCTACAGCTTCAATCTATGGAAAGATCACAGAAGGAACCTACTCTCACTCCTCCTATACATGTCCATATGCCTCTCCAGTCACGACAATCATTATACAAGGACTTGTTGGTACCATCGACCTCCCCATTTTCACCAACTTCTTCTTATCAAAACCTCTAACCATTGGTTATAACACATCTTGACTACAATCCCTTCAAACCAAGTGGAATTTTTCCGGCCATTACATACTCTACCCTACCTCAACCAGAGCCCCAAAGTAAACCACAAAATGAGCCTTCCCTAATAGAAAAGGACAAAGAACCATCATACCAACTTCCAGATCCAACTATAGGAGCCTCTTCAAGACCTCCAGACATGAATATGTTAGCCATGAATCCTGATCCCCCAAACCCAATCTCTTCATTTCTCAGAACCCTCACCCTTGAAGACCCCAAAGAACATTTTGTGCTCCCTATAGTAGAAGACTCAGACTTAGACTTGTCTGATCTTGGTTTGGAGGAAGTATTTATGACTGATTAAAAAGAAGAAGAGGAAGATGATGTTCTTCGTCCCCAAAGGCCTCCATCTCCACCACCAATCTTTTCTCTACCACCTTTTATCCCAGATCACCAAACCAGATTGTCTTACTCACCAACTACAGATTCAAAACATCTGTTCACTCTTGATAATGTTCCTCCCTCCAAATGGCATGATGAGTTTTTTAACATGTACTCCTGGTGCATAGCTGTATTTCAAGCCCCGAATGCCACTGTTTCTCAGATTATTGCCAAGTTTGTTGCAAGGATTACAGGAAGATTAAGAGAATGGTGGATCAATTTGGGAGAATACAGACAGAGACAGGCAGCCCAATGTAATACATTGGAGGATTTCTTTACAATTGTCCATAATGAATTTCTGGGTGCACCAACCCATTATAAGGAGGTAGCACGAGAGGAATTTTTGCTGATGAAATGTTGCTCATTTCAAAGAAAAGACTTGGAGAAACATTTTGATAGAATGTCTAGGAGATATTACTCTTTCAATGGTATGGATGATGTCAATGCTAAGCATACTTTCCTCAATTCCCTCCCAGAACCATTAGGGGATGAGACATTTCGCATGATGAATCTCCAGAAAATAACTCTGCAACAAGCCTCCTTAGGAGAAATTTACCAGCATGCTCTCATTGCCCTTGAAAAGCTCTACAACCAGAGAAAATTTCTTTTAGAAATAGACAAAGTTCATAGCAAACTCAGAGATAATTGCAAAAGAAAGGATTTGCAGATAAAGTGTAATGACAAGAATTGTTCCTGTTCAACAAAGAGAAGAGATCATTTTAAGAAATATTCCTGGAAGAAAAAACATTATGCAAGTCACAAGAAAAGATTTTCAAAGACGAAAAATTGGAAGTTTCTTCGACGAAAGTAGTTTAAAGGGAAAACTTCAAAAGTTTGCTTTGTATGCAGAAAATCGGGACATTTTGCAAAAAATTGCCCAAAGAAGGAGAAAGCAGCAAAGCTTCTTGAACAAGCCCAGATCCATGCAGAGGATACTCCATTTTCAGACGTAGAATCACTTTTCTCGCTGGATGATAAGTATTCCCCTCAAGCTTTGTTAGTCATGGCCTATTCCACTTCAGAGGAAGATACAGATCCGGACAATGATGAAGACTCAGAACCAGAAATCCAAACCATCTATACATCCGAGCCTATTATAGCCCCTTTAACCAATCCCACCCCTATAGCCCAGGTACACATCCTCCAGACCTATCCCAGTAATAGCCCTGTTTGATATAGGGGCAGCAGCAACAATTCTTCACCCCAAGATTTTGCCTGCAGAATGTTGGTTACCCCATAATCAAATGTTCAGAGAGGCAAATGGTGAAACATTCCTTATCACTTTGAAAAGCAAACCTCTGTTCATTAGAATCTTTCTGACTCTCATCATTAGACACCAAGTCCTTGGATCCCCTCTCACAGGAAGAGATCTTCTCATAGGATTTGATCTCCTACATCAAATACCTAACCTCAGATGGTCCTCAAAAGGACTTAATGACAAACAACACCTTCTCACATGGACCTAAGTCCCCCATCTGTTCACAGTTGACCCCTTTCAGTCTTTAAAACTCCAGATTATCCATGACTGTTGTGCAAATACCCATTCTGAATTCCTCCTTAAGAATTCAAACCCTTTGTGGAAAAACCCGAACTTTTTCATATCCCTTCCCTTTAAGAAAAATGAAGATGTTAACCCCACAAAAGCCAGTCATCGGGGAATGAATCCAGAACATTTCACCTTAGCCAAACAAGAGCTTGCCACCCTCCTTTCCGAAGGCCTCATTGAACCAACCACCTCTCCATGGGCATGCGAAGCCTTTTATGTTAACAAGCATTCTGAACAAGTCAGAGGAAAAATCTGATTGGTGATTAATTATCAGGATCTCAATCACTTCCTTGCAGATGATAAATTCCCCCTGCCAAACAAAAGTGCACTCTTTCAACATCTTTCAAATGCAAAAATTTTCTCAAAGTTTGATCTGAAAGCAGGATTTTGGCAATTGGGAATTCATCCAGAAGAAAGATACAAAACAACATTTTGCATCCTTGATCACCACTATCAATGGACTGTCATGCCTTTTGGCCTCAAAAATGCCCCATCCCAATTCCAAAAAGCAATGGTAACGTTGTTTCAGCCACTCCTAAACAATGCATTGATTTACGTAGATGATATTCTCCTGTTTTCCAAGGATGAAGAATCCCATGAGAAATTGCTCACTGAATTTTATAATTTAGTGAAATCACAAGGGATTATGCTCTCGGAAAAGAAAATGATCATTGGACAATCCTCTATAGATTTCTTGGGGGTAAACATTTCAGATGGAAAGTACGTATTACAGCCTCACATAGCCGCCTCCCTTGGTGAATTCCCAGATAGGCTCACAAGTGCTAAACAGATACAGCAGTTTCTTAGAATTGTTAATTACATGTCAGATTTCATTCCTAAAATTTCCAAGTATAGAAACTCTCTAGTCGAACTGCTAAAAAAATATCCTCCAAAATGGAATTCTGTTATACAGAAGCAGTCCAACAGTTGAAAAAATTGGTAGAAAAGCTTCCTCCTTTGCAGATCCTAGGAACAGGCAAACGGATATTGCAAACAGATGCAAGTGATGAGAATTGGGCAGCAGCTCTTTTTGAAGAACTTGATGGTAAAAGAAATATTTATGGGTATAAGAGTGGTGCATTTAAACATTCAGAATTACACTACCACTCTACTTTTAAAGAGATTCTTGCAGTCAAACATGGAATTGAAAAATTCTAGTTTCATCTTCTTGGGCATCACTTCCTGGTAGAAATGGATATGTCTTTCTTCCCTAAAATGCTTTAGTTCAAAAGGAAAATGGTTCCACATCCTCAGTTACTCAGATGGTCAAATTGGTTTTCACAATGGTCCTTCCAAGTCAAGCACATCAAAGGAAGAGATAACCTTATCACTAATTATTTTTCCAGAAAGCCTCCAGTTCTCAATACCATAATTCTTCCCTCCCCCTTATGTGTATACCCTATTACAGATCCTTCCTCATCATCAAATCCTTCTCCTGCAATTCCTAGTGATATCCTTAACATGATAGAAAATTTCCCTCTAGAAATAAAAGACCAAATAAAGACCTTAACTCTTCAAGCTAGAGCCAAAAGGATTATCAAAATCCTCCATAATTATCTCAGAAATCACCAATCCCACTTCCTTGCTATTTTCCCTGATTTTGACCAACCATGGAAAACTCCTTTTGCCTTCTGGATAACAAATTGGACAGTTGCACATTATCTCTACATGTGGTATTTACTCAATGAGTATCATTTGTGCATCCATTTTGAGCCAGAATTTTACAAATATATTTTCCCACATGAAAACAG
Organism: Quercus lobata; assembly: GCF_001633185.2. Lineage (NCBI taxonomy): Eukaryota > Viridiplantae > Streptophyta > Magnoliopsida > Fagales > Fagaceae > Quercus > Quercus lobata. Next base: position 60,951,655 of record NC_044908.1, read on the forward strand.
ATATTTCCATAAATTCTAGTTTGACATTTTGAAAAATGATGCCTATGATGGAGAATGAATAAAATATCCTTTTATAGAACATCCAAGATTTGCAAGCAAGATTACTTCAGCAACTTTGATTGTTAAGCTTAACTCCAAAAATGATGTTCGTGCAGAAGGACTTTTCTACCTTGCAGAAATACAGTGGCTTACCAATCCAGATGGCACTTTACACACACATCTTGGGTATCCTGTTATTATGCTCTCACACTGACAGAATCTCTAAATAAAGGGATCATATCTCAAACAGTACCCATGGATCCAAAAACCTGTAGAAAGCAGTTACCACATGAAGACCATTCGGAAATGCCAAATCCCCTTGAGGGGTATGACGACCCCTATTACCATAACCATGATCCAGATGTAAATGCTAATATAGATGAAGAATGGTTCTAAGGAAGAGATGGATGGGACTAGACTTTCCTAATATATTGTACTAAAAAAAAAAAAAAAAAGGCCCTAGAAATGTCTTCAGACGTTTCATCCTCATTCCTACAACATACTTTACAAATCATCTTCCCAGTTGTCCACCTCTGCAGTAAGGACCCCTACCATGGACCTGCTTCACAACCTAATCATGACAAACTCAAGGCCTCCACTCCTTTAGCCAGATGTCAACATGGAGCCGGCCTCTACTCTCTCTTCAAAGCTCATTGTACTCTGAATGTAATATATTTCTGTAAAGTTTTCCTTATTAATAGCCCCCAAAGGGCTTTGTAAGAAGGGAGAGTCAAGGAAGGAGAGAAAAGAATTCTTGTAAGATGTCCACTAGCATATCCAATGTAAAAAAGTTGTTAAGTTTAATAATATCCTTGAGTTTGCTGTATTTAGTTCTGTATTCAATTCCTTATTTTCATGTGATCTTTTATCTCTTTTTAGTCATATACTTTGTAAACCAATTTCCATAATCTTTTTATATCCTCTATTTCAATCTTCCCTCAGGCTTCTGTCTTTTCTTTGTACTAATAGTTGGTATCAGAGCCCGTGATCAGTTTCACTCTCATTTGATTAGTATATTTGATTATTGTCCTGATTAGTATGCTCTGTGATTTATAGTTGCCACAATTTGTGGATCCTTTGTATTAATCACATCAAAACACTGGATTTGATAATCAAATAGAACACTAAGAGGTTTGCCTTTAAAGATTTCAAAGAACTCGCTTTTTCTTAGTAACCTTGTGGACGTTTTAGCCTAAAATTGGCATCTTAGTCCTGTTAGGTCTTTGGTAAACAGTTCTATTTGAAAGAAACTATCATGGCAAGTTCATCTTCAGAAGTCATTGATACCACTAAACCTGCCTTTGATCTTTCCCTTCGAAAATCCACTGCAAATAGGTTAGACTACCTGTATGAAATTTCTCATGTTCCTGAAGATAGTAAAATCCCTATTACTGACTTTTCTATTGTAAATCCTTATACTGTTTTTGATAACCCCAAGTCTCTTTCAAAAAATCCATAAAAAAACTTTTAGGCCCTTCTCAACCTTCTACTGTAAAAGAATATGTCCAAGCCTCTAAGTTTGATCAGTATAATATCCCACCTCCCTCCAAATGGCATGATGAGTTTTTTTAACACGTACTCCTGGTGCATAGTTGAATTTCAAGCCCCAAATGCCATTGTTTCTCAGATTATTGCCAAGTTTGTTGCAAGGATTACAGGAAGATCAAGACCTCACATAGCCGCCTCCCTTGTTGAATTCCCAAATAGGCTCACAAGTGCTAAGAAGAGATAAAAGATCACATGAAAATAAGGAATTGAACACAAAACTAAATACAGCAAACTCAAGGATATTATTAAACTTAACAACTTTTTTACATTGGATATGCTAGTGGACATCTTACAGGGATTCTTTTCTCTCCTTCCTTCACTTTGCCTTCTTACAAAGCCCTTTGGGGGCTATTTATAAGGAAAACTTTATAGAAATATATTACATTCAGAGTACAATGAGCTTTGAAGAGAGAGTAGGGGCCAGCTCCATGTTGACATCTGGCTAAAGGAGCAGAGGCCTGAGTTTTTCATGATTAGGTTGTGAAGCAGGTGCATGGTAGGGGTCCATATTGCAGAGGTGGACAGCTGGGAAGATGATCTGTAAAGTATGTTCCAGGGATAAGGATGAAACATCTGAAGACGTTTCTAGGCCTTTTTTTTTTTTTTTTTTAAGTACAATATATTAGGAAATTCTAGTCCCATCCATCTCTTCCTTGGAACCATTCTTCATCTACATCAGCATTTACATCTAGGTCATGGTTATGGTAATAGGGGTTGTCATACCTCTCAAGGGGATTTGGCATTTCCCAATGGTCTTCATGTGGTAACTACTTTCTGCAGGTTTCTGGATCCATAGGTACTGTTTGAGATAAGATCCCTTTATTTAGAGATTCTGTCAATGTGAGAGCATAATAACAGGATACCCAAGATGTGTCCCGATGTGTGTGTAAAGTGCCATCTGGATTGGTAAGCCACTGTATTTCTGCAAGGTAGAAAAATCCTTTTGCACGAACATCATTTTTGGAGTTAAGCTTAACAATCAAAGTTGCTGAAGTAATCTTGCTTGCAAATCTTGGATGTTCTGTAGAAGGATATTTTATCCATTCTCCATCATAAGCATCATTTTTCAAAATGTCAAACTAGAATTTATGGAAATATTTGTTTTCACGTGGGAAAATATATTTGTAAAATTCTGGCTCAAAATGGATGCATAAATGATACTTATTGAGTAAATACCACATGTAGAGATAATGTGCAACCGTCCAATTTGTTATCCAAAAGGCAAAAAGGGTTTTCCATGGTTGGTCAATATCAGGGAAAACAATAAGGAAGTGGGGCTAGTGATTTCTGAGATAATTATGGAGGATTCTGATAATCCTTTTGGCTCTAGCTTGAAGAGTTATGGTCTTTATTTGGTCTTTTATTTCTAGAGGGAGATTTTCTATCATGTTAAGGATATCACTAGGAATTGCAGGAAAAGGATTTGATGATGAGGAAGGATCTGTAACAGGGTATACACATAAGGGGGAGGGAAGAATTGTGGTATTGAGGACTGGAGGCTTTCTGGAAAGATAATCAGTGATAAGGTTATCTTTTCCTTTGATGTGCTTGACTTGGAAGGACCATTGTGAAAACCAATTTGACCATTTGAGTAACTGAGGATGTGGAAGCATTTTCCTTTTGAACTGAAGCATTTTAGGGAAGGAAGACATATCCATTTCTACCAGAAGTGATGCCCGAGAAGATGAAACTGGAATTTTTCAATTCCATGTTTGACTGCAAGAATCTCTTTAAAAGCAGAGTGGTAGTGTAATTCTGAAGGTTTAAATGCACCACTCTTATACCCACAAATATTTCTTTTACCATCAAGTTCTTCAAAAAGAGTTGTTGGCCAATACTCATCACTTGCATCTGTTTGCAATATCCATTTGCTTGTTCCCGGGATCTGCAAAGGAGGAAGCTTTTCTGCCAAATTTTTTCAACTGTTGGACTGCTTCTATATGGACAGAATTCCATTTTGGAGGAGATTTTTTCAGCAGTTCGGCTAGAGAGTTTCTATACTTGGAAATTTTAGGAATGAAATCTGACATGTAATTAACAATTCCAAGAAACTGCTGTATCTGTTTAGCACTTGTGAGCCTATCTGGGAATTCACCAAGGGAGGCGGCTATGTGAGGCTGTAATACGTACTTTCCATCTGAAATGTTTACCCCCAAGAAATATATAGAGGATTGTCCAATGATCATTTTCTTTTCCGAGAGCATAATCCCTTGTGATTTCACTAAATTATAAAATTCAATGAGCAATTTCTCATGGGATTCTTCATCCTTGGAAAACAGGAGAATATCATCTACGTAAATCAATGCATTGTTCAGGAGTGGCTGGAACAACGTTACCATTGCTTTTTGGAATTGGGATAGGGCATTTTTTAGGCCAAAAGGCATGACAGTCCATTGATAGTGGTGATCAGGGATGCAAAACGCTGTTTTGTATCTTTCTTCTGGATGAATTCCCAATTGCTAAAATCCTGCTTTCAAATCAAACTTTGAGAAAATTTTTGCATTTGAAAGATGTTGAAAAAGTGCACTTTTGTTTGGCAAGGGGAATTTTTCATCTGCAAGGAAGTGATTGAGATCTTGATAATTAATCACCAATCTGAGTTTTCCTCTGACTTGTTCAGAATGCTTGTTAACATAAAAGGCTTCGCATGCCCATGGAGAGGTGGTTGGTTCAATGAGGCCTTCGAAAAGGAGGGTGGCAAGCTCTTGTTTGACTAAGGTTAAATGTTTTGGATTCATTCCCCGATGATTGGCTTTTGTGGGATTAACGTCTTCATTTTTCTTGAAGGGAAGGGATATGAAAAAGTTCGGGTTTTTCCACAAAGGGTTTGAATTCTTAAGGAGGAATTCAGAATGGGTATTTGCACAACAGTCATGGGTAATCTGGAGTTTTAAAGACTAAAAGGGGTCAACTGTGAACAGATGGGGGACTTGGGTCCATGTGAGAAGGTGTTGTTTGTCATTATGTCCTTTTGAGGACCATTTAAGGTTAGGTATTTGATGTAGGAGATCAAATCCTATGAGAAGGTCTTTTCCTGTGAAAGGGGATCCAAGGACTTGGTGGCTAATGATGAGAGTCAGAAAGATTCTAATGAACAGAGGTTTGCTTTTCAAGGTGATAAGGAATGTTTCATCATTTTCCGCTCTGAACATTTGATTATGGGGTAACCAACATTCTGCAGGCAAAATCTTAGGGTGGAGAATTGTTGCTACTGCCCTCGTATCAAATAGGGATAGGTCTGGAGTAGATGTCTAGGAGAATGTGTACCTGGGCTATAGGGGTGGGATTGGTTAAAGGGGCTATAATAGGCTGGGATGTATAGATGGTTTGGATTTCTGGTTCTGAGTCTTCATCATTGTCCGGATCTGTATCTTCCTTTGAAGTGGAATAGGCCTGACTACCAAAGCTTGAGGGGAATACTCATCATCTAGCGAGAAAAGTGATTCTACATCTGAAAATGGAGTATCCTCTGCATGGATCTGGGCTTGTTCAAGAAGCTTTGCTGCTTTCTCCTTCTTTGGGCAATTTTTTGCAAAATGTCTCGGTCTTCTACATACAAAGCAGACTTTTGAAGTTTTCCCTTTAAACTGCTTTCGTTGAAGAAACTTCTAATTTTTCTTCTTTGAAAATCTTTTCTTGTGACTTGCATAATGTTTTTTCTTCCAGGAATATTTCTTGAAATGATCTCTCCTCTTTGTTGAATAGGAACAATTCTTGTCATAACACTTTATTTGCAAATCCTTTCTTTTGTAATTATCTCTGAGTTTACTATGAACTTTGTCTATTTCTGAAAGAAATTTTCTCTGGTTGCAGAGCTTTTCAAGGGCAATGAGAGCATGTTGATAAATTTCTCCTAAGGAGGCTTGTTGCAGAGTTATTTTCTGGAGATTCATCATGCGAAGTGTCTCATCCCCTAATGGTTCTGGGAGGGAATTGAGGAAGGTATGCTTAGCATTGACATCATCCATACCATTGAAAGAGTAATATCTTCTAGACATTCTGTCAAAATGTTTCTCCAAGTCTTTTCTTTGAAATGAGCAACATTTCATCAGCAAAAATTCCTCTCGTGCTACCTCCTTATAGTGGGTTGGTGCACCCAGAAATTCATTATGGACAATTGTAAAGAAATCCTTTAATGTATTACATTGGGCTGCCTATCTCTGTCTATATTCTCCCAAATTGATCCACCATTCTCTTAATCTTCCTGTAATCCTTGCAACAAACTTGGCAATAATCTGAGAAACAGTGGCATTCGGGGCTTGAAATTCAGCTATGCACCAGGAGTACATGTTAAAAAAACTCATCATGCCATTTGGAGGGAGGAACATTATCAAGAGTGAACAGATGTTTTGAATCTGTAGTTGATGAGTAAGACAATCTGGTTTGGTGATCTAGGACAAAAGGTGGTGGAGAAAAGATTGGTGGCGGAGATAGAGGCCTTTGGGGACGAACATCATCTTCCTCTTCTTCTTTTGGATTAGTCATAAATACTTTCTCCAAACCAAGATCAGACAAGTCTAAGTCTAAGTCTTCTACTATAGGGAGCACAAAAGGTTCTTTGGAGTCTTCAAGGGTGAGGGTTCTGAGAAATGAAGAGATTGGGTTTGGGGGACCAGGATTCATGGCTAACATATTCATGTTTGGAGGTCTTGAAGAGGCTCCTATAGTTGGATCTGGAAGTTGGTATGATGGTTCTTTGTCCTTTTTTATTAGGGAAGGCTCATTTTGTGGTTTACTTTGGGGCTCTGGTTGAGGTAGGGTAGAGTATGTAATGGCTGGAAAAATTCCACTTGGTTTGAAGGGATTGTAATCAGGATGTGTTATAACCAGTGGTTGGAGGTTTTGATAAGAAGAATTTGGTGAAAATGGGGAGGTCGATGGTACCAACAAGTCCTTGTATAATGATTGTCGTGACTAGAGAGGCATATGGACATGTATGGGAGGAGTGAGAGTAGGTTCCTTCTGTGATCTTTCCATAGATTGAAGCTATAGCAACAACTGCTTCCTTTCTTTTTCTTTTTGTCCAATGAGTGGAAAAGAGACAGACAAGTCTCTGATTGTGGAGGTAATTGTGGCCAACTCTTGTTCAACAGTTTTAATTTTTTTCTTCAAATCTTGGACTAGAGCATTTAAGGCAGAAAAGGTGTGAGTAACTACCTCCACCATCTTTTGCTGATTGTCAAGTATCTTTGAGAGGACTTTGTTTTGGGCCACAGCATTTTCTGCTTGCCAGTTTAAGGCTGCTTCTGCAGAAAAGACTTGTTTCTTGGTTCCATCTGGGTTGGTTCCAACAGGGTTTTTGATTTAGATATGTTTGGTACTGGTCTGGGGATGATCAAAACTTTCTAGTGGAGGAAATTTTTGAGAATAGGAAGGTGAGGCTTGGTCAAACATGTAACAAGGTGGAGGATTATGTATTTGGGTAGTAGGGAGTGACTGGTGTTTTGGTATCTGTGGTAGGACTTTCTGGTAATATGGGATTAATGGAGGTTTCTGGTGTTGGTTTAGATTTTCTTTGCATGAAGGGAAGGAGGTAAGGGTTCGTTTTTTGGTTCTAGGATAAAGAATATAATAGTCAAATTTTCCAGATGGTTCTCCGAGGAGGCCAACTTCTGAATCTCCTGCTTCATATCTTTCTTTAAGTTTTTGCTGGAAAGATTTTTTCTTTCTTTGCGGAGGATTTGCTTCAAATGTCTCTTCTTCTTGGTAATCAATACAATTACAAACATCCCACCAAATGTGGCTAGTAGATGATTTTCCTTCATAATAAGGCTTCCCATCTTCTTGAAATCCTTGAATCTTAAGACCATCTTCTTTAATATATGAGACTGGTTGGAGCATAGCAATCTGAGTTGGAAAGACTATTATATCTTTCTTTTCTAGAGGAGCTGCCAGGAATTTTGTCTCTACTTCCCCATTCTCTTTTCTGATAAAAAGAGGAGTCTTTGATTGAATTGGTTTAGCCGCTTGATGGAGCATCTCATAATTCGTAATCCATGACTCTGGGAAGAGAGAAGTCATCTGCTCTCTATTGAGTTGTCTTGGAACGAACGTACACATAGGTGTCATTCCAAGATTAACTTGAATTAATAAGGCATCATTAGATTGAGCCATATCTGGGACTGCCATGTCGAAAGCATGATTCTGTAGCCTATAAGCAAGCTGGTAGTGGAGGGTGGCAGCAAATGTGTCTTGCACCTGGGAGGCTCCTGTAATCTAGACATGTAGCTTAAGAGCATCACAAAGTTGGGGATCTTTAAGGGACATATTAAAATTAGGGAAAAGTGTGACAAAGACTATTCCCGCATTTAAGGTGGTTTGAATTGTCCCTATAATTGCATTTTGATATTCCAGGAATCTGGAATCAAGAAGTGAAACTCTAGAGACTACTGGGAGTCCTTTTCTTCCATGGAAAGTTAATGCCAACCTAACTGCTCCAAAATGAAGATGGGTATATCCTTGTTTCTGCCATGGGATTATAAATTCTCTGGGAAGGGCAAGGGTAATAAAGTTTTCTGTTTCACTTATTGGGATATTATACTGATCAAACTTGGAGGCTTGGACATATTCTTTTACAGTAGAAGGTTGAGAAGGGCCTAAAAGTTTTTTTATGGATTTTTTGAAAGAGACTTGGGGTTTATCAAAAATAGTATAAGGATTTACAATAGGAAAGTCAGTAATAGGGATTTTACTATCTCCAGGAACATGAGAAATTTCATATAGGTAGTCTAACCTATTTGCAGTGGATTTTCGAAGGGAAAGATCAAAGGCAGGTTTAGTGGTATCAATGACTTCTGAAGATGAACTTTCCATGATAGTTTCTTTCAAATAGAACTATTTACCAAAGACCTGATAGGACTAAGATGCCAATTTTAGGCTGAAACGTCCACAAGGTTACTATGGAAAAGCGGGTTCTTTGAAATCTTTAAAGGCAAACCCCTTAGTGTTCTATTTGATTATCAAATCCAGTGTTCTGATGTGTTATAACCAGTCATTATATTATTAAAACCTCACATTTGAATAACACATTTATTTAAAAAAAGATCCATACATTCCACAAGTAAAAAATAAAACAATTATCCAATTAAAACTCCTTCCATACATTAATTGTAGCATCAATGCTTGTGTATGTGCATCGGTTCTTATCGTTCTCCTTCAACCATTGGTACTAGTATCGTACCATTCACACTAGAACAAAACAACTTTATGGAAAAACATATACTCCAATTCCCAAATTTTGTACACATGACCATAGAATAAGTTGTGCATTTCTCCCTCATGGTCCCCTTTAGTACATACACCACTGTTTTGGGTTACACGACGATTGTCTAAGTCCCTTGTATGGAATTTTATACCATTGACCATACAAACTATGTACTCCTTCACATGCAGCTTAAGACCATTTGTTAATGACCATATAACTGCTTAGTAGCTTTTGGTGACTCGTTAACTTTCAATCTATTCATCTATAATGACATAAAACAAGTGAATCAATTAGTAATAAGCAATGACAAAACTATTTAAATGTTTAAATTTTATTAGTGTGTGATTAAATTTAAAATTTCTTATACGTTCTCTGAACCACTTGTGAAACTCTTTTTGTTGAATTTGAGTTATGGCTTCTCCAATAGGATTATGCAATTTGCTTTTGTGTTCACTATTAAAAATAAGGTGATTTATTTTCAGCTAAGTATTGCAAATAATATTTAAAACTTGATCAAACAATACATGCATATGAAATCACATACTTTAAATAAGGTTCTAGGTCAGGAATATTGTACAATAAGTACCAATGAGCAGTATTAAGCAATGCACGAGAAAAGTTGTCGTCATTTCACCTACCACCTGTAGGTCAGACAGTCTGTGAAAAAACTATTAATCATTTGTTGGATTCACCAAAATCTTCATTTCTTTCTCTTTGATTATGCATGGTTTTGATTCCACCAATATACAAAGACCAGTTGTTAATACATTTTTTGAGAATGTAAGCCTCTGCAATCAAACCTTCTAGTCGAGCTCAGTTGGAAACATATCTTTTCAATTTTCCAAGGTACTTACAAGGAAAAAAAAATTGAAGTATGTGATTTTATACCACATGGGAAAGATGCAATTGATGGATGCATCGAATGATCTAATTTCCTTTCAATTGGGTCCATCCACCGATATTGTACCGGGTCTTCTAGAATTGCTTCTCGAGGCAAGTGAACAGCAAGGTAGATCATAACATCAAAGAATGCTAGAAGAAAGAATATCTTAAACTTGCATAGTATAAAAACTATACGTTCTTCTAATTTCTCCAATTCACTCCAATTTAGGGTCCTTGAGCATAAGTTTTGCAAAAAATTGCCCAACTCAAACAAAACAATACTAATATCTTAATGTGCAAGCCCTTGCAACCCGATTGGAAGAATACGTTGTAGTAGCACATGACAGTCGTGGCTTTTCAAATAAGATAATCTACCATTTTTTGTATTCATTGACTTTGATATGTTGGCTGCATAACCATCCGGATACTTGACTAATTTCAAAAAGTCATAAAAACCATCCTTTTCATTTGGGCTTAATGAAAAGAAATCTTGAGGCGTGTCATATGATCCATCAGGACATTGTTTCAAATGCAACGTGTGCCTAAAGTTCATATTTTGAAAGTCTATTCATGCCTTGTCAATGTCCTTATTTTTTCCCTTAATGCCCAACAGAGTACTGTAAGTACTCTCACTAATGTTCTTCTCCACATGCATGACATTAATGTTGTGCTTAAGCTTTTTATTTTTCTAGTATGGAAGCTTGTATAAAATACTTACCTTTGACCAATTTGGCTCCCTAATGAGTTGTGCAAGGACAACATAAAATATAGCTCATTCATAACCAACCAAGATGGTAGGTTATAGGGGATAAGTATGATAGGCCACATATTATAGTTGTTGTTCATATTCCCAAAATGGTTAAATCCATTTGTAGCCAACCTCAACCTTACATTGCGAGGTTTGAGGGCAAAATCAAGATGTTGCAAATTTAACTCCTTCCACTCCTCACTATCAGCCGGATGCCTTATTATCCCATCATCCACATGTTTGTTTATATATCATCTCATGTCCTTAGCTATTTGGCCTAACATGTACAATCTCCTCAGTCTCGATGTCAACGGGAAGTAACATAATATCTTATGAGGAATCTTCTTACCTTGGGCATGTGTATCTTTGTACGTAGGCACCTCACACACCGGACATTTATCAAGGTTTTCATTTTCCTTCCAAAATAGAGCACAATCATTTTTGCGTGCATCTATATGCTCATACGACATATCCAAGTCACATAATATCTTCTTTGCTTCATAAGTTGACCTTGAAACCAAGTTACCTTTCGGTAAAACCTTTGTTAGCAATTTTAGCATCATATCAAGTCTCTTATCACTCAAGTTGGTCATTACCTTTACATTTAACATCTCAATAGATACCATAATCAGTGCAACCCAGATACAACTCACACTTTGCATCTTCCTCAAGTTTGTCAAAATTATGTACTTCCTGATCTTCAGTTGCATTTCTTGGTTCCCCTCTAATTTGGTCACCTACCAAGACGTCGATACCATCCATATGATCACCATCCGGCATTTCATTATCATAAATGTTCTTGTTCAATACACAAGGTTCTCTATGATTATACCAATTAATGTAAGATTGCATAATCTAACGATAAAGCAAATGGATACACACAATATGAGGAGATTGTTAATAGCAATTCACACAGTGAATACATAGGTACGGAATATTACCACTCAAGTCCACAACCACTCTTGCAAAATTAATAAATGCATTGACCCCTTCAATATATGGATAACTTAATCTGCCATCAGGTGTCTTACCCATTGTCATCCAACTTTTATCCATGTTAGAGTACAATTGCAAGGTGAATGCTACTTTAGTAAAATAAGGACAACTCATCATAAAAAAAAAACAAATATATATATATATATATATATATATAATAAGGACAACTCATGCATAATGTATTCTAACATCTAAGTCTATATAAGCTACTTAGATAAAGTTCTATCCTATTCATAAATGCACAAGTCTATATTAATACTAGTTACAAGTATTGAAATCAATTAAAGTATTATTCATCATATCTAATCAACAAGGTCCATTTACATTTGTAAGAAATGAAAAACACTCTCAATATTAGTTTAAACCATCTTATAACACTATGCAAACCACCCACTTCCTCCAATACAACAACCCACCACAAAATTAATCACAAACATCACAACTATAATGCTTACAAGTATTGAAATCAAATAAAATACCATTCATCACATTTAATCAACAATACTCATTCACATTTGCAAGAAATGAAAAACACTCCCAATATTAGTTTAAACCACCTTATAACACCATGCAAGCCACTCGCTTGCTCCAACACAACCCACCACAAAACCAATCACAAACATCACAACTATAATGCTTACAAGTATTGAAATCAAATAAAATAATATTTATCACATCTAATTCATAAGTTTCATTCACATTTGCAAGAAACTAAAAACACTCTCAATATGAATTCAAACCACCTTATAACACCATGCAAGCCACCCGCTTGCTCCAATACAACAACCCACCACAAAACTAATCATAAACATCACATCTATAATGCTTACAAGTATTGAAATCAAATAAAATACTATTCATCACATCTAATCAACAATACTCATTAACATTTGCAAGAAATAAAAAACACTCCTAATATTAGTTTAAACCACCTTGTAATACTATGCAAGCCACTCGATTGCTCCAACATAACATCCCACCACAAAACTAATCACAAACATCACAACTATAATGCTTACAAGTATTGAAATCAAATAGAATATTATTCATAACATCTAACCAACAATACTCTTTCACATTTGCAAGAAATGAAAAACACTCACAATATGAATTTAAACCACCTTATAATACCATGCAAGCCACCCGTTTACTCCAACACAACATACCACTACAAATCCAATTTCCAACATCACAAGTATAGAGTTTTATAAATTTTTAACTAGAATTTACTTATAGTGCTCAAGCTAAGCTTACAACTTTCAGAAGAAGAAAAAAAACCTAAGTTATTGCAAACAATGTGTATTTAGCCTGCAAAAGAAAAGTTAAATTTATAAGTATTTCAGTCTTGAAAATGATCCTCTTATAAATTACTACACAAACTCTTAACTTACACATGTAATATAGTAGGTTTAAGAACACCCACACCAAAAAGTGACACATTGTAGGTTCTGATTGTCAAAGAAAAAAGAAGCACTCTTACCTTTCCAACTGAAAAAGAAAATCTAGGTAGGTTCTAATTGTAGGTTCCAATTGTAGAAATCCAAGTTGTCAATGGCCAGACCCGCTCCCCTTTTGGAACTGAAAAAAGAAACCCAAAAAAGAAAATATAAAAGAAAAGGAAATTACCCAAAAAATAAAATAATATATATACTCTATGGCAGCCAACCAAGCTTTGCTTTTGTGAGCCATGGACATGGGTTGTTGACTTACTAAACCATCATAAACAAGCTTGTTTCCCCTTTGTATTTCAAACTTTGAACCAACAAATCACCCACAACAAAACAAACATACCCATTCTCAACAAAAATAAAAATACCCATTCTCTGGTCTCTGAGTCACAGACCCACAACAAACATGAAGGGCAGGTTGGGTACTAGTTCCACTAGTTAATCTAAAGACCTCATATGAAACCTTTAATAAAGTGTAAGAAATAAATCATGGCCTTAAACCATCTACTGATTGCACTAGTTAGATTCTTCACAACAGTCCTAAAAGTGCAAGGATTCAAAAGCGGAATTGATTATGAAGAAAGACTTAAGTAAAAAGTGAAAAGAAAAATAGAAAAGAAGAAAAAGAATAGAATTAAGTGGAAAGAATTAAATCACCAAAATAATTTCATGCGGATAAATTTCATGTAAATTTCTACATTTCAATAGGATTTTCAAATGCATCACCAACAACAACACAATACTATAGAAAAAGTAGAAACAACAAGACTTCTCATTAGAATCCGACCCTCAGCTCCCAGCCATCAAAATCCACCACCATTCCTTATTAGGTTCCTCAACACCCACACCCACACCCTTTTCTATTTCTTTTTGTAATCCACCAACACCAATATATCCCTTTTTCATTCAAACAAACAAACAAATTGAGTTATTACTACAAGCTAACCCCTAAATAAATTGTATAAAAAAATAAAAATAAATAAATAATAATAATAGAAAATAAATTAGTGAGTGAGAGACCCATATAGAAAGGAAAGCAATGACCCCTACCACCAGTGCTCGCCGCAAGATCGATGTTGCTATCGATCTCTCCAACTACATTCGACTTGGCGACACCGACATCCTCCTCCACATCAGCCCCACCTCTATCCTCTTCGACGCCAACTAGGGCTCCATCGACCTCTCCATCCTAATCAAAATAATCCAAGGCCCTAAAACCCAAAACGAAAAAACAGAGAAAAAGGAAAGAAAGAAAAAAAAAATAGAGAGAGTGAGAGTTTGAGAGACTTACCAGCGGCAAAAAGAAGGAGAAGTGAAATGGCGACGACGATGAGTTGGATCGGCAAGCAAAGGTGAGGCAGCAATTTGGATCAGAGAGAGTGAGGGAAAGAGAGATCGGGTGAGTGTGAAGTGAAACAACAAAAAGAGTGGCTGAATGTGATATTAATATAAAACTTTTAGTGACGGATTTTTTTTCATCACTATAGGATACCTTTAGCGACAAACTCAGTTTCGTTGTTGATAATGATACGGATTCTTAGGATTTTCTTTTTAGCGACGACTTATTTTCGTCACTATTTGTCACATTCAGCCACGAAATAATTCGTCACTGTAGATGAATTCAATTTGGCGCCCTTATTTCCACACAAAATATAGCGACAAAATCTAATTTTCATCGCTAAATGTTACTAATTTTTGTTATATATAATGACGAAATATAAATTTCATCACTAAATGGGACTTTTTGTTGAGGAAAAAATGTTCCTCACTAAAATTCATCACTAAAAATACATTTTGTTATAGTGAACAAGTGAGAATTTTATTATTATTTTTTTTTTTAAATAGGAGAAAAGGTGGAGACAATATTTGAACTGAGGACCTCTAACTTGAATATCATAATAAAAGAGTATGTTATTGATTTTCTCAAAAGTTTAAACTATTATTAAGAAGTGGGTTTCAGTTAACTCAATTAATTAAGAAAGTTTATTGTCGAGGAGAGAGAGATTGCGCTTTCCAATGTGAGAGGCATGAGGGGTGAGAGACTATGAGAGGCATAAGGAGTGAGGGGAGAGAGAGAGTGATATTTGATAGTGAAAAATTAGGGTTTAGATTACTTGGTTTTTTTATTTAAAAATAAGAATTTACCATTATAGGCTTTATAGTGATGATTTGCTTTCCTTTGATGACAAATAATTTTGTCACTATATATATATTGAGAGAGTTTAAATCTATGACGTTCGTTCCTAATGATAACTCTTTATCATCAAATTAAAACACCAATAAGTTTTTGGTGTAAAGTGTAGGTGGGGATTGAACTTTAGATTTCTTATTCAACCATCAAAGACTTTACTAGTTGACCTAACTGAAATTCACACACACACACACACACATATATATATATATATATATATATTACTGCTGATCATGCCTTGCAATTTCAACCTACGTAATTTGATATTTCATAAATGGGTGACAAAAACATATTTCGTCACCAATGGTACTAAATTTTTTACATATCGAACAACTATATTTGCATTTGGTCTCCTATTATTAGTATTTGGCGACACCTATTTTCTTCTCCCTAGATACCACTTTTCAAGACAAAATCATTTGTCACCATAGACATCCATGCATCTTGCGCCTAAAATTTTTTTTATCGCACCATGGCATATAGCAACGAAAAACATATGTTGTCGCCCACTATAATATATTTAGTGACGAAATAAAAAATTCGTCGCCATGTTTAATATTTTTTTTTAAAATATTTGGTGATGAATTAATTTTTTCCTCACTAAATGTTATTATTTGGAGACAAAATAATTTTTTCCTTATTTGATTTCTTCACCGTAGGCCACATTTGTTGTAGTGGGGGTTCGAATCAAGCCTACATCAAAAATCAATTAATACCTTAGCCTAATGATAAAGATCAATTATCATAAAGTAAAAGTTATAGGTTGAATTTATATCCTATCTAAATAATAATAAATAAGAAAGTAAAAAAAAAAAAAAAAGGTTTTAGAAATGGGAAATTATCATTTTATCCAACTGTCGCTAATTTAGGACTTGTTCTTTTTCCTGACATAACGTGATCAAGTCTCTATAAATAATTTTATAAAAAATAAAATAAAAAGTCTATATATAATCCTTCTCAAAAAAAATAAAAAATAAAAAGTCTTTTTATACTTAATTAATAGTGGATGTCAATTGGCCATTAACTTTAGTGATTAATTAGTGTCAAATGGTAGGTTTGTATAATTGTACCATGACATCAGACTCAGCAGAAATGAATCTATAGTTCATGCGATTCATGCCAAATTTGACGATCTGCTATTCAATGGACAGCGGTCATGAGTAGGGTCGAAAGGGACAGAATATTAATACATGCGATTTAACCATTGTATGCGGCATGCCCCATAATCAACATATATGATAGAATTCGTAGTGGCTACAGAATCCGTTTTGGGTACCATTTTGTCCGCGTTCTCCTTCCCTTGTACCCAAATGTAATGGCTTACAATAAATCTAGATACATAATAAATATGACAAGCTCTTCTTTTCACAATGGTTGAAGTGATAGTCTGATAGATTGTGATTGATATATTGTTAGGGTAATATATTTATGTATTTGATATATTTTATGACAAAACACACAATTTTTTTTTTTTTCCCTTTCAAAAAAAAAAAAAAAAAAAAAACACTTTTTCTTTTCTTTTTTTAATTGGATAGTGTTTAAGTGGTGTTAAAAATATCATAAAAAGTTGCATTATTGAAGATATGAAAATTACTCAAGAATCAACACAAGAAAATTTGAAATTAGTAGTCTCGATACCTAGCTCAACACCTTCAATCTATCGAGCTTTAATGAATTCCGATACCTATCTCAATACTTCTTGATCTATCAAGATTTGTAGATTTTGAAATACCAGATCTGTTTTCGGCCCATGATGACAAGGTCTTTCTAGGGTTTCATGGTCTAGTTTTCCAAAGCATATAAATTCTATCTTTTACTACTGTTATCATTCATGCAAAGATATACAAGGACCTAGAGAAACTCATATAGAGCTGCACGCTTCACAAGAGTTGTTGCGACTTCTTGTGTGTCTTAGGGTCTTGTACCAAGCTACTTTAAGATCTACAAGCATGGATTGAAGAACTCTGCATCAAACAGCAACAATCAAGTTACTATGTTGTTAGTCATTTACTGGGATCCATACAAAGAGAAGTCTCTACATGAACAAATCTAATTGAGGATTAGAGTAAAGGTTCAACTATAGGTTGGTATTTTGGAATAGGCCAGTGGAGTAAGATTTCTCATACTTGTAACTGCTTGTTTCTTTATTAGTGGATTCTTCAAAAATGATGACTTGAAATTTATCTAGTGGGGCTTTTGCAAGCAAAGGTTTTCTCCATTTGTAAACAAATCACATTTTCAAATTTAATGTCAGTTGCACACTAATTTAGATTGGTAATTTTTTTTTGTGTTCTAATTTAATTTGCACATAATTTGATCTAATTAATCAACTTGAGTAATTGGTTAATTAATTGAAGTCAACAATTTTTTAACCGAACATATATAATAAAAGGGATATCAGTGATAATTCGATATTAAAATGATTTTGTACTAATCACAATTTTCCAACTTATATATAGTGAAAAACGGTGATCCAACTCATGTATGGTGAAAAACGGTGATCGCAATTCATTCATCACAAGCTGGCCTGAATATAGTAGTGATTATTAACACTAGTACTAGTTTGCACTCATAAAAATAATGACGTTTTCCAGTCACTCCGGTAACATTTATTTCCTTATAATAAGGTCTTAAAGGGTACTCTATTCACATGAATACATGTGTAATATGTTCAAATACTTTTATCTTCCTCCTTTTAGATCCTCATGGCATCCACGTACGATTTGCCATGGAGTTCACGGGAAAAAAAATCCCTTGAAGTAATCTGCAACCCCTATTTGTTTGAATAATGCAGGTCTCTCTGGCTTAACAACATATCCCCATCCAGCTTTGGGCTGTAAAATGTAGCTATAGAGAGTCTTTCACATTCTGAATTAACTGTTGCTCGATGTTCGATGCTACGGTATATACCATTCGTCACAATCTGGCAAACCACAATTAGGTAGTTTGAGCTCCCATGATTAAATACATAAGCTTTGTGAATTATTGTCCTCCTTATATTTAATATATTATATATTAGATATGTATTTTTATCTTGTAACATGTAGACTTACAGTGACATATGAAATAGAAAATATATTTATTCGATGCATGAGATGCAAACTCTTGACATTTATTTATTTATTTTCCTTATGTGCTTAACCTTTGTGCATATACTTTGTACACATTAATAACATTATCCATACTCAAAAAAAGCATTCGAGATATTTGAAGGGGTAAACCTTGATTTGGTTTTTGACAAGATATGAAAGTTGATTACGACCAAGCCAATTACATAAAGAAATGGACCAGAATATTTTATTTTCTAAAAAAAATGTTATGCCATATAGGTACCTCCAAAATATCTCCGATGTTGACAACAAAAGCATTTTGGAGAGGTTTCACGGGAATCCACATCCCATTTTGTCTTATCTGGAGACCTTCCATTTCATTGATTTGTAGAAGGATTGTTAGACCAACTGCATCAGAGTGAGAATTGAGGCCAATAGCAAGCTCTGGTTGGGGACATGGAGGATAATAGTTCATCCTCATGGCTTGATGCCCTTCTTCAAACAACACTTTCATATCCACAGCTTCCATTTTGAGAGCTTTTGCCATGAGGTCAAGGATTTTCATGGCAAGAGCTTTTAAGTCAAGAGAGTAAGCTTCTAACGTATCTCTACATTCAAAGAACATATGGCTCAATCCTTAGTAAAAGGGAAACCAAAAAGGAGTACTTTTCCAAAGCAACAACTTGATTTGATTTCTGGATAGATCCTATAATTAGTTGTTGTATACAAAGAATACTACAAAAATTTATAGAATATTATCGGAGTACAACTCTCTCTACTCACATAAAAAATTTGTCATGTCATGAATTTAATTAGCGGTATCTTTTTTTTTTTTTTTTTTTTTTTTTTTTTTTTTTTTTTTTACATGATAGAAATTCCACTCTAATCTAATTTAAGTGTATATGTGTATGAAATTCCTTCCTGAATACTTGAACCCCGACCCTTGCCTTCCACACCCTATAAACACTTATACTTGTAAAGTGACCATCACACCAATATGTGAGCAGGAGTACACATTTATTGTACTCTCAAAGTATTTATAATTACCATACTATTGCTTGCCCATAGTTGTTGCCGTATTAAAAATGGACTATAAAAGAATAGTAATGATAGAAACCAAACATTTTTCACAACCGCTTCCATGATTTTTTATTTATTTAATATGAACTCATCATTGACACCATTTTTATTATGTACCGATCACAACTGTAAAGATACTAGACTCAAGGTTAAAGCAGCAGTGAGGCAAGAAGCAGAAACAGTGAGGTGAAGTGAAGTGCTTGTGAAACAGAGTAAAGCAAAGCAAGTGGTGTTGACACAAAACGGCACAAGGGACTTATGCTACTTGTAGTTTTCAATTTGTATTAGTTATTTAAGTTTACACGTGAGTGTTGCACGTGCTATATGTAACTACTCTCCGTGTAATTAGGGAATTAGTTACTGTTTCAGTTAGCTGCTCTGTTAGTATATATATTGAACTCGTGTACAGATAATCAATCAATTCATTTTTTTCCAGAATCAGAATATAGAAAGTTCCTCCAGAAGTTTCTTTTTCTCTATCTCTTTTTCTTCGCTTCCGTAGCTCTCTCTATTCTCTGTTTTCCAATCTTACATGGTATCAGAGCCTGAATCGCTTTCAATGGCGTCCAATCCTCAACAAAGTTCATCTTCAACCTCACAGCGTGAGCTTTCACCAATGGAGGATCCGCATAGCCCATTCTTTCTGCATCACGGTGAATCACCTGGTGCGATCTTGGTTTCGCAGCCATTAACAGAGGATAACTATCCTACCTGGGCTCGTGCTATGAAGATGGCTTTGGATGCCAAAAGCAAACTAGGTTTTGTTGATGGATCAATCACTGCTTCAATGGCAGTCACTCCACTGGAGAAGAAGGCATGGTCTAAGTGCAATTCGATGATTTCCTCTTGGATTCTGAATTGCGTCTCGCCTCATATCACTGCTAGTGTGATCTATAGGAACACTGCTCTTGAAGTTTGGAATGTACTCAAGAATCGTTTCTCTCAAGCTAATGGACCACGAATTTCACAGCTGCAAAAGCAAATTTCCACTGTGATGCAAGGAGATTCAACAGTCACCTCCTACTTCACAGTGCTTCAAGCTTCGTGGGATGAGTTGTTAAATTTCAGACCTTTGCCTTGCTGTTCTTGTGGCAAGTGCACTTGTGGTGTGAATGATAAGATCAATTCACTTCAGCATCAAGATTCACTGATGCAATTTCTCAATGGATTGAATGATGCCTACTCTCAAGTACGGACTCAGATTCTCATGATGGAACCTACTCCTTCTATAGACAAGGCTTTTTCTTTGGTGATTCAAGAAGAAAGGCAAAGATCTTCAGGTTTCAATCTAGGTTCATCAGTTGAAACAACTGCTCTTGCTGTTAAAAATCAAAGCTTCACTCATGGCTCTGGTTTTGCAAATAATTCTGGCAAGAATTTCAAAGGCAATGCTGGAAAAGGAAGGCCTATGTGCAGTTATTGTGGCAAGCTTGGTCACATCAAGGAGAAGTGTTATAAATTGGTTGGTTTTCCACCGAGTTATAAGCAGAAGGGAAAAGCTCCAATGGCAAATCAGATCAGTCTTGAGGGTGATCAATCTCAGATTGGAGAAACACAGCTAGGCAGTGGTAATTTTCCATTCACTGCGGATCAATGCCAGCAATTGATTTCTCTACTCAACACTCATGCCTTCTCATCTGATTCTTGTGAGGGTGTTCATTCAGCCAATTCTGCAATTACTTCCACTGCTGCTTCAGGTAAAACTTGTCATATGTTTCAAGATTGTATGTCTTTAAGCATGCGACATTCTGTATTTGCTGTGAATCCTGTACACAAAACTGCTTTTAATAGTGAGACTTGGGTTCTTGATACTGGTGCTACAGATCACATAATTCACTCTGTCACCTTATTCACCAAAATCACTAGTTCTATATCTACTTCTGTTCAATTGCCTAATGGTGAGAAAGTTGCTGTCACTCACATAGGCACCATCCAAATCACACCCACCTTAATTCTTGAAAACGTTCTTTGTGTTCCCTCTTTTTCATTCAACCTAATCTCTGTTAGCAAATTGACAAAATGCCTATCTTGTTGTTTTGTTTTTCTTTCAAAATTTTGCTTCATACAGGACCTGTCATGTTGGAAAACGATTGGAGTGGGTAAATTGCACAACAATCTCTACTTGCTGCAAGTTTCACCAGATTGCAAATCTATATCAGGAGTTTCTTCCATTTTACAGTCTGTTTTTGATTCACTTGTAAATTCTGTTTCCAATGTTCCTGTTGTTTCTAAGCCATTTCTTTGGCATCTTAGACTTGGGCATGTTTCCGATAATAAGCTCAATACTCTGCACAATCATATTCCTGATGTAATCCAATTTCAAAGCAATAAAGATTGTGTTCTTTGTCCTATTGCTAAACAGAAAAAGTTACCATTTCCATCCTTTAATCACATTTCCCCTAATGCTTTTGATATTGTCCATTGTGATGTTTGGGGTCCTTTTGTTAAACCTACTCAAGAAGGTTTCAAATATTTTCTTACTTTAGTTGATGATGCTACTAGATCTACTTGGGTCTATCTAATGAAATACAAATCAGATACTAGGCCACTGCTTGTTTCTTTTTACAACATGATATGTACACAGTTTCACACAAAAATCAAGGTGTTTAGAACTGATAATGCTCCTGAGTTTTTCTTGAAAGATTTTTTTTCTGCAAATGGTATTATACATCAACATTCTTGTGTAGCCACTCCACAACAAAATTCAGTTGTGGAGAGGAAACACCAACATATCTTGAGCATGGCTAGGGCCTTGAGATTTCAATCTAATGTCCCTCTTTATCTTTGGGGTGAGTGTGTGTTGACTGCTGTACATATCATTAACAGGTTGCCTTCCCCTATTTTGAATAACAAATCTCCTTTTGAAAAGTTATATGGCAAAACCCCTTCTTATGAGCATCTCAAAGTTTTTGGTTGTCTTTGTTTTGCTTCAACTTTAATTCAACATAGAACTAAGTTTGATCCCAGGTCTGTACCTTGTGTTTTTCTTGGATACCCATTTGGTGTTAAGGGTTACAAACTTCTCAACCTATTTACTAAGAAAATTTTCATTTCAAGGAATGTGATTTTTCATGAAACACTTTTTCCTTTTGTGTCAGATCCTTATTCATCCTCTTCTCATTCCAATATTCCTCTACCTCATTTGTTTCCTTCAGTAGCTTCACCTCATGATCCTTTGCTTTCTTTTCCAACTTCTGATATTGTCACAGATTCTATTCCTTCACCATCTCAGGTCAGTCCCTCTACTCCACTTCCTGATCTTTTTTCTTCCCTTTCTTCCAATACTCCTACCCTAGATGAGTCCCTAAATGAGTCTCTTTCTATGTCTAATCCTCCTAATACATCTGGTAGTCCTTCTTTTTCTCCTGCTATTGCTGATGTTGCTCCAACCTTAGACATTGTTGCTTCCACTCCATCTTTAAGAAGGTCACAAAGGGTTTCCAAGCCTCCTACCTATCTGCAATCATACAAATGCAGCTCAGTTGTTTGTGATCCATTTTCTCACTCCACTTCTTCCATCCAGGCAGGTTCTTCACATCCCACTTCAGGTACCAAATACCCTTTATCTTCTTATCTTTCTACTTCACATTTATCCACTTCTTATGCCCATTTTTGTTCCCTCATTACTAATATTCCTGAACCCAAGTCCTACTTTGAGGCTGTCAAAACTCCACAGTGGCAGGAAGCAATGGATACAGAAATTGCTGCCTTAGAGGCTAACAATACTTGGACTCTCACACCTTTACCTCCTCATAAGAAGGCTGTGGGTTGCAAATGGGTTTATAGGGTAAAATATAGGGCAGATGGCAGTATTGAAAGATACAAGGCACGTTTAGTGGCGAAGGGGTTTACTCAACAAGAGGGCCTTGACTTTACTGAAACTTTCTCTCCCGTTGCCAAAATGGCTACTGTCAAGACTTTATTGGCTGTTTCTGCTGTTCGGGGTTGGCATTTGGCTCAACTTGATGTTAATAATGCCTTCCTCCATGGTGATCTACATGAGGATGTATACATGCAGCTTCCACAGGGGTTTCACTGCAAGGGGGGACTGGTTTGTAAGCTCAATAAGTCCTTATATGGACTTAAGCAAGCTTCCAGACAGTGGTACTCTAAGCTTTCATCCACAATCTTACAATATGGTTTCAAACAATCAAAGTCAGACTACTCTTTGTTTACTAAGAAGTCTCAAAGGTCATTTTTGGCCCTATTAGTTTATGTGGATGACATCCTCATTGCTAGCAATGATGTCAAGGCAGTGGAAGAACTTAAACTATTTTTGGATAAGAAATTCAAGCTTAAAGACCTTGGAAGTTTGAAATATTTTCTTGGCCTTGAAGTGGCTAGATCAGATAAGGGAATCACATTGTGCCAAAGAAAATATGCCCTTGAGATACTTAAGGATGCAGGGATGACAGCTTGTAAGCCTTGCACGATTCCAATGGACCAAAATTTGAAGCTAAGTAAGCATTATGGAGAATTGTTGGCTAATCCTGAAATCTATAGAAGATTGGTTGGTAGATTACTATATCTAACCATTACTAGGCCAGACTTGGCATATCCAGTCCACAAGCTCAGCCAATTCATGTCCAAGCCTAGAAAACCTCACTTGGATGCAGCTTATAAGGTATTGCAGTATATCAAAAGCTGTCCTGGTCAAGGAATTTTGTTGTCTTCAAGATCTGATTTCCATTTGAAAGGGTACACTGATGCAGATTGGGCAGCATGTGTAGATACTAGGAGATCAACGACTGGATATTGCATATTTCTAGGTGATTCTTTGATATCATGGAAGTCTAAAAAGCAGTCTATTGTGTCTAGATCTTCTGCAGAGGCAGAATACAGGGCAATGGCTGTGACAGTATGTGAAATAACCTGGCTGCTAGCTCTATTGAAGGATCTTGAAGTTTGTCATCCACAACCGGCTCTACTTTTCTGTGATAACAAAGCTGCCATATATATAGGAGAGAATCCTGTATTTCATGAGCGTACAAAGCACATAGAAATAGACTGCCACCTGGTTAGAGACAAAGTGCAAGATCAAGTGATCAAGTTGTTTTATACTCCAACTCACACACAGTTAGCAGATTTGTTGACAAAGGCACTTGGTGCTAGACAATTGTTTTCTTTACTTGACAAAATGAGCATAATCAATATCCATAGACCTGAAGCTAACCTTGAGGGGGGCTGTAAAGATACTAGACTCAAGGTTAAAGCAGCAGTGAGGCAAGAAGCAGAAACAGTGAGGTGAAGTGAAGTGCTTGTGAAACAGAGTAAAGCAAAGCAAGTGGTGTTGACACAAAACGGCACAAGGGACTTATGCTACTTGTAGTTTTCAATTTGTATTAGTTATTTAAGTTTACACGTGAGTGTTGCACGTGCTATATGTAACTACTCTCCGTGTAATTAGGGAATTAGTTACTGTTTCAGTTAGCTGCTCTGTTAGTATATATATTGAACTCGTGTACAGATAATCAATCAATTCATTTTTTTCCAGAATCAGAATATAGAAAGTTCCTCCAGAAGTTTCTTTTTCTCTATCTCTTTTTCTTCGCTTCCGTAGCTCTCTCTATTCTCTGTTTTCCAATCTTACAACAACAGATCATATCATAATATTCTAATCTTGGAATAAATTTTTTATTTGGCACAAGTATCTCATATTTTGTTAGTATTTGGTTGGTTGTTAATATTCTAATCTTAGAATAAAGTTGATTAATAATGTGAATTTATCAATTCTATCTTTTATATATATTGCATGCGTAATTGAGAGAGACAGAGAACCTGAATGGAAGAGGGAGCTTGGGAAACAGGTGAGGCTTCCTTAAATAAACAGGAAGTGTGATCATGTAAAACATGTCTGCCCAATCAAGCTTCTGCTCCTCAGACACAACAAAGGCTTGCCCAAAGCCCTCTATATCTCCAGTTTGTTGCGAAAACTTCTTCTTCTCTTCCATCGGAAGATTAAAGAATTCTTGAAGGCCCAACTTCACATTCTCTAACAGTGAAGTGCTGGAAAAAATTGCCAAACAGACTATTCTTGGAAAAAAATTAGACGCGTGGCACATATTCAAAGTTATTTAGTAAGTTAAACTGTTTTTGAAAGTCGAGTTTGGCAAACTCGACTTTGGGCTGGAAAACAGACACTATAGTGGCGTTTTTTTAGTGGCTATAGCAGCGTTTATAGAAAACGCCACTATAGGGAACCTATAGTGGCGTTTCTAACAAACGCCACTAAAAAAAACGTCACTATTGTGTCTTTATTCCAGCCCAAAGTCGAGTTTGCCAAACTCGACTTTCAAAAACAGTCTAACTAACTAAATAAGTTTGAACGCGTGCTGTCCAGCTAAAATTTTTCAGAATTTTCACTTTTTGGCAAATTTTGCCGTGAAGTGCTCACCCCATGGTTTATTAACTACAATCAATCAATCTTTAGTTAAAGCCAAATTTTAAGGAGATACAAAGAAATGATACTGAAAATTGAAATACTCTTCTTATTTTAGTAAAATTACATTTTTTTTTTTTTTAACTCTATAATTTAGGAAGGGTAATAAATCATGGTTCTCATTGAGTTTTAAAAAGTAAAAAATTAAACCTATTGTTTTAGGATTACTCAGAAATTAAACCATCAACTTATATTAAATCTCAAACACAATGTCATACCATTTAAATGGGTTGGGATTTAATTTATTACTTTTTTATTTTTAAGGGTTTAATTTGAAAATAAATTTTGTATAAATAGAGTTTTTCTATTCTATATGAATATTGGAAATAATTCTTATTACGACCATGCAAAAGTGGCACACGCACAGAACAGTTGAGGGAGGAAATTGTTTACTAGTTATAATTAATAAATTTAATCTTAGAATTTTTATTTATATTTTGGTTAAGTACAATAAAAATGATTATAACGTCTTTAATTTTGACGAGGTGAACCAATTCCATGTTGATTTGCATTACATGTGATGATACCCATTTATATATCTAGCCCATTTGTTTTAGGTGACTTTCTTTTTGTGTGTCATTTAATAATAATTTTTTTTTTAAATACTATTTGAAAAAATCAACCATTAGAGCATTCCCATTAAAGGTGCTAAAAATGCTAAATACTATTTTTTTTAGCATTTTTAGCACCTCAAATGATAAAAGTACACTTCCATCAAACATGCTAAATGTTAAAAAATTTAGCACCAAGCTACAGTGAGCTGTTATCAATAACAGCTCACCGTAGTTGGACTGTAAAAAAAAAAAAATATATATATATATATATATATATTCACCAACGGATCTATTTCTTTTCTATCTCTCTTTCCTATCTCACTTCTCTCTTCCCTCTTCTCTCTTACCTCTCTTGTGGTTCATGGTCTGTTGTGGTCTGGTGTTGTCACTTCTTCCAAAACCTGATATCTGCTTGTCCTTGATCTCTGCACGCTGCTGATCAATAATAGCTCTTCATCTGCAACATCACTAGCTCGTCGATGGATGGACCAGTGGTAGATGGGTATGGTTTATGGTTTAGGATGGGTATGGTTTTGTGGTGAACCGGTGGTGGTGGATGGGTATGGTTTGGATGGGTATGATTTGTAATTTTAGATGGGTATAGTTTTGTGGTGGACCGTTAGTGGTGGGTATTTGTTTGATGGGTTTTTATGGTGGACTGGTGGTGGTGAATATTTGTTTGATGGGTTTTTGCGGAGGACTGGTTGTGGTTGATGGTGGGTGGGTATGAGTTTTATGGTTTAGGTTTGTGATTTGATTTTGGGTTTGTTTTTGTTTGTGATTTTGGTGGTTGGGGGTTAAGGTTATGGGCGGTGGTGGCTATGGCAGTGGGTGTGGGCAGTGGTGGTTGGTAGCAGTCGGTGGCAGGTGGGTTTTGCAGTGAGTTTGAGAGAAGTCAGATACACAGAGAAAGAGAGAGAAAGAGATAGATTGAGAATAAAAAAGAATTAAAAAATAATAAAGAAATAATATTTTAATGAAATGGTAAAAAAATATAAAACTTTTGATGTTGGGTGTATTGAAAAGTGGTATGTTAAAATAGATAAAGTCGGATTTTGAGATGTTAAATCCTAAATTATTTGCATTCTTTGATGAGAATGCTCTTAGATTACATGTTCTATATATTATTATAACATGTCAAATTTTGTATGAATTAGATATTATTCACTATTTAAATTTAAACAATTTACCATGCTCAAAGTTACACTTAGGTATATATAAAGACGACCTAAGCTTGAATCTTTCTCTCCCAATTAAGATGTATAAAATAAAATGAAAAAGAAAAAAGAAGAGAAAAGGTATTACAAGTAAATCAATGTTTTGTATATGGGTGTGAATCGAACCCACCAATCAAATGAAACCCAACCCAACATTTCAAGTTGATTTTTGTGGGTTGGTGGGTGGGGTTGTGTTGGAATTTTATTTTAAGTCCCAGTTTGGGTTGGGTTTGGACCTTGGGTTGATAGTTTTTTCGACCATCTTACCTCTCACCATATATATGTTTACTTTACTTCCCTTATTGTCATTTTTTTTTTCATTTATTTGGTATTTTGAAAATTATTTTGGATGAATTTGAAACAAATAATATAATTTAAGAATAATGTTTTAATTGTAATAATTTATTGAAAAAGTAATTAAATATTTGATAAAAGTCCAACTATGTACAAGTAATAAACATCTAAACACAATCCACCAACCCAACTCAATCTAACCCAACCTGACCAATATAGGTGCGGTTGGATTGGTTTCAACACATGTAATGAGTTGGGTTGGGTTGAAAATTTCTCATCCCAATATCCTTGGGTTTGATTACAAAACCCTGCAACCCAACATAACCATTGACATTTTGGGTTAAATTACTTTTTTTCCTTAAAAAAAAGAAAGAAATTAGATTGCTTGAAATTATTTCTTTCTATTCACGGTTGGCTAGCATCCCCCCCCCCCCCCCCCAAAAAAAAGAAAAAGAAAATGATAATAAATATAAATAAGAACTTCATGAATGAAAAAAATTTTAAATTATTAGATTGCTTAGGAATTCTCTATTGGACCGCTTGATCTGATCATAGTTTCACTTTTCAGGTATAGTATAAAAGGATTAACCCAAACAGAGAGAGAGAGACCTGAAAGAAACCCCAGTGTTTGCAAGCATGGTGCAACTTCTCCAGCTCCCTGTCCATGAGATCCTTGGAAGTTAAGCTTTGCATGTCGATGACTGGAACTTTGGGTAACGAAGAGGTGTCAGATACAAAAGGAGGGTCTTGATCCAGCCGTACATATCTTGGTGGCACTGTAGTCAGTGCCTCCTTCGCTAGCTCTTGAACACAAGGTACCGGAAGAGAACTCCCCAGATTTGTTACTTTTATTTCTTCCATAGCTGCCAAATACACCCAAGGCCACAAAGCTTTGTTTTCTCTCTCCAGTTATTTTGGCTTTTCACTGCTATACAAAAGAGTTGAGAGTAAAGTACTAGATAACAGTGATAAAAATAAAGAAGAAGCTGGTACACTTCAACACTTTGAGGTACTTATATAGTTATATGGGTTGTTTTTTTCCTTTTTTTAGGAACCACCCAAAGAAGAAGCTTGTTTGTTTATTTTTTGGACAGAGTGCTACAAACTCAGTTCAGTTGTAGCCTAAGATTTTAATTTCCACTTAAAAAATTAATATTGTAAAATATTTTGAAAATCTAACCATAGGAACTTGAATTGCATATTATTTATGTTCTTAATATACATGTGAAATTCCATGCATCGAATTTTGTTTATTATTCAATTTATAAACTTATTTTTAATATATAATTTCATACAATAAAAACTTAAAATTTAAATATTTGATTGATAATATAATTATTAATTTTTCATCTTCAGAAATTTTGGAAACATAGGAGATATAGGAAGAAAATGTAATTAGATTCAACATTAAATTTGTCAATATTCACATCTAGTAAGAAGATATTGGGTGGAATTGTAACCTTATAAATTACAACCAAGTTTATTGCAAAACTTTTTCCTTATTCACATGTTTTGAATTTTAAATATTTAAAGTCAAAGTCATACGGAATTAAGGTTTTACTCTTACACGTAGTCTATACTATAATTTTTTTTTTTTTTTTTTTTTTTTTAATTTGAGAAACACACACACATATATGGGGGAAGGGGGAGACACTAGTGTATAATTTTATGTATAAATGAGGTGAGTTTCTCCTCTCTAGGGTCAGAGGGTGCTCCTTCTTCCCCTAGGTCGTAGAATTTGCAGTCCCTTCTTTGTAGGAGTATTTTCGTCCCTTTGGTAACAGTGTTACCTTAGGTTTTGTGGGTTTTTTCTTCGTGGGGATTGGGAAACACTCTTAGAAATGGACGACCTCACTAAAGCATGGAGTTGTCTAACTCTTACAGATCAGGAAGGGGATAACCTTCGCCTGAATGAAGAAGAGGCAGCACCAGAATTCACTCTTGCAGCAAAGTTTTTGACCAAACGGGCGTTAAACATTGAAGCTATTGCAAAGACTTTCAACCCAATATGGAGATCGAGGAATGGTTTCAAGGTTAAAAAAGAGGATGACCACTTCGTGTTATTCACTTTCGACAACCATGAGGAGATGGAAAAAATCTTAGCGTCAGAGCCGTGGAGTTTTGACAAACACCTAGTGGTGTTACAGCGGTATGAAAAGGATGTAGATTTATGTGATATGAATTTTAACATGGTAAATTTTTGGGTTCAGGTACATGAAATACCAGTTCGTTTCAGAACTCAAAAGATAGCAGAAAAAATATGTGAGACTATAGGCACGGTTAACAGCCCAGCAGATAACACAGAGGTAGAAGGAGATGGTTTCATTCGGGTTCGAGTCAAGGTTGATGTATCCAAACCATTGTGTCATGGACGCGTCATATCACTTGAAAATGGCAGGGAGTTATGGGTGTCTTTCAAATACGAACGCCTCCCCAACCTTTGTTACTGGTGTGGTTGCCTCACACACATGGATAAAGATTGCGATCTATGGATTGACAGCGAAGGAACTTTACAATTGGAAACTCAACAATATGGTCCATGGATACGTGCACAACCCTTCACGCAAACTCGAAAGAATGTAGTCGTGGTCCCAGGATTTTACTCCAAAAAAAGCAACTCGACCAAGGCAGTGCCTTCAAACTAGAGCAGGAAACTGCCAATGGTGGTGGTCCGTAAGGGGGGTCCATCGCCTGAGATCATACGGTCAAAAAAGGAAAGGGATAAGCAATCAGTTACCACATATTCTGCTCCAGATATTCAGGGGGAAGATCCGTTATTTCCAAATCAAATTCCCACAGTCCAGCTATATCCAAATATAGCAGACCCGATATTTATGGCAGAGAAAAAATCTGATGAGATATTTGAAGAGCAAATTTAGGAGATAGACCGTGAATTGGGTAAGTTTGAGGTCAACAAGGAGCATTCTCGGGACAAACAGGGGGAAAACAATAAGGAAAATAATCTGGAGTTTTTGAAAATTAATGGGGAAGGCTCTTCCACAAAAGTGTACTCACGTGCACTTAATTCCCATCCCCTAAAGTGCCGTCCAGCATCAGCATTAGCTGATATTTCAAACAGTCCAGAAATTAATATAAGAAGATGGAAAAGAATCAACCGGGCAGAAACTGAATCAGATATTGTGATGGAGGATGCAGTAGGGGAAAAAAGAAGTGGCAGAGAGGAGGATCAACCAGAGTTACTAAAGAAATTGAAATTCGTTTCTCGGGTGGATGAAGTTGTAACAAACATATTGGCGGAGGCTGGTTCCCAGCCCCGCCAGAACCAATGAGTCTCTTATGTTGGAACTGTCGGGGGCTTGGGAACTAACGAACAGAAAATCAGCTTGTGGATATGGTGCGGGCAAAAGATCCCTCCGTTGTGTTTATAGCCGAAACATGGACGGATGAAGCAAGGCTAATTTTAGTTCAAGATAAAATAAAGTTCAAACATAAATTTGTGGTGCCAAGAAGAAATAAGGCGGGTGGAATGGTAATTTTCTGGAAAGAGGATTTTGACTTAAGCTTTGAAACTTTCTCAAAAAATCATATAGATACAATTGTGAATAAGAACAAGGATGATGAATGGAGATTTCGAGGATTTTATGGAGGACCTAATACACAGAATAGACATGAGGCATGGGCTCGGTTGAAGAGTTTGAAAGCAAGGGGATCTGCACCTTGGATTTGTGCGGGAGACTTTAATGAGATAACAAAACAATCAGAGAAAAGGGGAGGTAGAATTCGACCACATGGGCAAATGCAAGCTTTTAGAGAGGTACTTGATGAATGTGGCTTTTTTGATTTGGGATTTGTGGGGTCAGAATTTACATGGCATAAGCACTTTGCGGATTACACAGTGTGGGAGCGCCTTGATAGAGCTGTGGCAACTTCAGACTGGCTGGCTTTATTTCCGGATACCAAAATCTATCACTTGGAGGCAGATGCATCTGATCATAGACCTATTTTGATTGTACCGGATGGGATGAATTGTTCACAACAAAGACCGTTTAGATTCGAGCAGATGTGGCTGACTGAACAAGGCTGCTCGAACACAGTACAAGCTGTGTGGCAGCGGGACAATGGGGAAAATGAGGTTTTAAAGGTGATACGTAAGGTGGATGAGTGTGGGAAGGAGCTGACCAAATGGAGTAGAAATTGTTTCAAAAATGTGAGGAAAGAATTGGAAAAAACAAGGAAGTTATTGGCAAAAGCAGAGCTGGTTGCGATGAATGGGGGCAGCAACAAAAGGATGAAATACTTAGAAAAACAAATCCTTACACTCCTTGACCGTGAGGCAAAAATGTGGGCTCAAAGATCCAAAGTGCAATGGCTTCGTGATGGTGACAAGAACACTCGCTTTTTCCATAGTAAAGCAATGCAAAGAAGAAGAAGAAATTACATCAAAGGGTTATATGATGAAAATGGTCAATGGTGCACTCACCCAAGCCATGTGACTGATACTGTAGTCCAATTTTATCAAAAACTTTTTACCTCCTGTGCACCGGTGGACTTTGAGGAGATTTTGGAGCAGATACCTACAAAAGTTACAGAAGACATGAATGTGGAGTTGCTAAAGGAGTTTACTGCAGATGAGGTTGAAAATGCTTTAAAGCAGTTAGCACCCTTAAAATCCCCTGGCCCTGACGGTATGCCACCACTTTTTTACCAAGGATATTGGTCTTTGGTAGGTCCCGAGGTAACAGAAGCAATCTTGTTGTATTTAAATTCAGGTACTCTGCCTAATGCACTCTGTCACTCCTTTATTACTTTAATTCCTAAAGTAAAAAATCCTGAATATGTCTCACAATATCGACCTATCTGTCTTAGTAATGTTCTGTTTAGAGTTTTTTCAAAGGTGTTGGCAAACAGGTTGAAACAAATTATGCCACAGCTTGTCTCTGATCATCAAAGTGCTTTCATGGCGGATCGGTTAATTTCAGACAACATCATGGTGGCGTTTGAGACTCTACACTACATGAGAAATCACTCATCAGGTAACACAGGGTATATGGCTTTGAAGTTGGACATGAGTAAGGCATACGATAGGGTGGAGTGGCCATACATTGAGAAACTGATGCGGAAAATGGGTTTTGCAGAGGCATGGGTTAAATTGATGATGAAGTGTATTTCAACAGCCACATACTCAGTTTTAATAAATGGGGAACCCCAAGGGCACATTACCCCAACTAGAGGCCTTAAACAAGGCGACCCTCTCTCCCCTTATTTATTTCTTTTATGCACAGAGGATTTTCATGGGTTGTTGAAAAAAGCTGAAACTTTGGGTGACATAAGGGGGGTTTCGATTTGCCGGAATGGTCCTAGACTAACCCACCTTCTTTTTGCAGAGGATAGTCTTATCTTCTGCAGGGCAAAAGAAAGCGAGTGTTAGAAGTTATGAAGGTGCATCAGGGCAGCAAATAAATAGAGACAAAACCACTCTATTTTTCAGTAAATCAACCTCTCAAGATATGCAAGACAAAATCAAAACCGCTCTTGGAGTGCCTGTGGTGCAGCAATATGAAAAGTACTTGGGCCTACCATCTTTCATTGGTCGAAGAAAAAAAGAGAGCTTTGACAATATCAAGCAAAGGGTGTGGAAAAAATTGCAAGGGTGGGAAGGGAAATTACTGTCTCAGGCGGGAAGGGAGATTCTAATCAAGGCAG
Source organism: Quercus lobata (assembly GCF_001633185.2). NCBI lineage: Eukaryota > Viridiplantae > Streptophyta > Magnoliopsida > Fagales > Fagaceae > Quercus > Quercus lobata. The sequence continues at coordinate 60,985,009 of NC_044908.1, forward strand.
TGGCACAAGCTTTGCCTACTTACGCGATGTCGTGTTTCAAGCTACCAATCGGATTGTGCCATGATATTGAGTCTTTGGTTAAAAAATTTTTTTGGGGTCAAAGAGGAGAGAGCAGAAAGGTCCATTGGACAAAGTGGGAGGAGCTTTGCAAACCAAAGACACAAGGGGGGATGGGTTTCAAAGATCTTTCAAGATTCAATGATGCATTACTCGCAAAGCAAACTTGGAGACTCTTGCATGATAAAACCTCACTGTTTTATAGAGTTTTCAAAGCCAAGTATTTTCCCAACTGCACAATCATGGAAGCCACAAATCCGAACTCAGCCTCATATGCATGGAAAAGCATAACTAAGGGCAGGGAAGTAATAAAGAGGGGTGCGGTTTGGAGGATTGGAGATGGATGTTCAGTTTCAATTTGGGGTTCACGTTGGTTGCCTGCAAAGCACTCCCCAAAAATTATCTCACCATGTACAGGAGCTTTGGCTGATGCTAAAGTTAGTGCTCTTTTGGATGTTGAAAATAGAGCTTGGAAAGAAGATGTGCTAGAGGAAAATCTACTGAGTTTTGAAGCGGAGATGATCAAAAAAATCCCCTTGAGCCACACGGACCAGACAGACACCCTCACCTGGCCTTTCACCCCTACTGGGGAGTACACGGTCAAGTCAGGGTACACTTTTTTCCAACAAGAGTACCAGTCATCTCAACCTGGTCAATCTGATCCGGAGTCTCTAAAACCTCTCTGGAAGTCTATATGGAGTTTACAGGTTCCGAGTAAGGTGAAAAATTTTATTTGGTGGGCATAAAAAAATTCTTTACCTACAAAGACGAACCTGATGCAGAGGAAAGTCATTGATGATAACCTCTGTGAGCAATGCAAAGACCAAAGAGAGGACGTGGTCCATGCACTATATCACTATCCAAAGCTGCGTGAACTGTGGGCAGATGTGCAACTCTAGAATCATAGTTGCCTGAAGCAGGCGACATCTTTTATTGATCTAATTGGTTGTGTTTTTGCAGATAACAGGGACCTAACACTCTTCTCCATGGTGGCGTGGGCAATCTGGAACCGGAGAAATAACCTTCACCTCGGAAAACCAGCAGCTCCACTCAACGAGCTGATACCTCAAGCCCAAGATAGGATGCGTGAATTCAAGCTCTACAACTTCTCAACCATCATCCCAGTAGGCCGACCACCAACCAATTGGCAAGCACCGAGCAGCAACATTTACAAAGTAAATTTCGATGGCGCTCAGTTTGCAGTAGAAAATAGCGCCGGCTTGGGAGTGGTTATCCGCAACTCAGAGGGCCAAGTCATGCTCTCTCTTTCGGAAAAAACCACACTTCCCTTTACAGCTATCGAAGTTGAAGCAATGGCAGCAAGGAGGGCTTTGAAGCTAGCACTAGAGACCGGTTTTTAGCAGATAACCTTGGACGGGGACTCGCAGATACTTATCTCAGCACTAGTAAACAACACTCACTCTCTGTCATGTTTTGGACACATACTGAAGGACATTCAGTTTCTTGCCTCATGTTTCTCAACAATAAACTACTCTCATGTGCTTAGGCATTGTAATACTGTAGCTCACTCTTTAGCAAAAAGAGCAATTTATTTATCTCAAATGCAAGTCTGGATGGAGGATGTACCACCAGATATTCTTCCTGTACTTCAGGCCGATTTAACTGGCCTTCCTACTAAATAAGAGTTTTTGGTCTTCTTTCTCAAAAAAAATATGGGGGAAGGGGGGATGAGATAAGGGAATACATTCACACGCCAACACCAAAACTGCATGCAACAGTTAGTGTTGCGGAGCAAGTGATAAACCCCTTCTCAATATCACACCTTACCGATGTGGGATTACTCGACAACACTGAGTATCTTTTTTTATTTGAGAAACACACACTAGTCTATACTATAAATTGATTATGTACATTGAATCCACTGATTTCAGTGGAATTTGATAAGATTTGTAGCCTAACTCTATTCTAAACGCCGAGAATAGTCCATAGGATAACGAAAAAAAAATGATATTCAACGATCCCATAGGATAATAAAAAAGTAGTACTGAATAGTCCATGAATGTTTGAGTCTTTTTCTGATAAACTGGATGTTTTAGTCCACAACCAGCTGCAGGGTATGCTAAAAGTATTCAAATGAGACATATAGCCATCGGAAATTATCAAATAAAGATGCATCAAGCATTCTCTGTGTGCTAGATTTATTCTTACTTTTCCTTATGTTATTACTTTATCCTTATTTTCCAATAGAGAATTCCAAATTGGATATTTCCATTGATTATCTAGGAAATACTAGGATAGGTTTGACTGGATAGGTTTGATTTCCTGAAAACAGTTTATAGCGTCAAAATGTTAGGATCCTACCTATTTTGAATAAATTAATTTCATATTTTAGATTAAATATTATAAATCTAAAATATATCGGGTACAACATTAATTTTAATTGTGAAATAAATTCTCTCAATTTCAAGAAAAGTTAAGAGGATTCAATAGCAAAAATATGATTAAAAAAATTAAACTCAATCAACCAATTTTACCTAAAACAAACAATTTAGCTCTTAAAAAAATTTTAAACATACTAATTTTGTCCTTAACCAACACTACTCATCAAAGATGCTTCATAAAAAAAATAATAAATAAATAAATAAAAAGACTATAGCAGCTAAACAGCATAGCTAAAGGCCAAAATGGCCGCATACAACCAACAGCAAAGTCACCCTCTCTAATTTCAAGTCCTGGGTCCGCCCTAACACAAAGGGAGGAGTTCTACCAAATGTACTGCACCTAACATGTGACTTGATACAGACAACTAGCAGACTTCAATTTATTTGGCAAATCGTAGTGAGTCCCATTTGGCAATTTATGGGAGTAAAAAGTAAAAACCATGTGGAATAATGTAACTCGGTGCTTCTTAAAGACAACAAACTCCTGTGGCGTACGTATGCGTATCAGTTTTAATTTTGGTATTTTTTGTGCTTACGTGCACTCAGTTCTAGACTATAATCCGAACAAACTTGCCGATAACATGTTACATAGACTTTTTTTCCATTTTTCTGTTTCGTGAGCCACTGGTTAACAACTGACACTCTTAGTGCCAACAACATATTTGATGTCATATTTGAATATTCTCCGCATATAGCCAAATGGCCCAAACCATATTCAGCACATGTTGATTCTTACGGTTTCTTTTTCTTTTTTTTTTGGTAGATAAAGGGTCAAAATGGCCAAATATCACTGTTTACCGAAATATATATCAATCTACCACTGTTTCAAAAATGTGTAGGGATCTACCACTTTTTTGGGTACTCGAGTTTTCCATGATTCTCGAGTTCTTTGAAATAATAACCTTCAAATTTGCAAGAAATTTTTTGATGGAACTTGAGTTAATGGAACTCAAGTACCATAAAAAATTTTCAAAATTGTTCCATGGAAGAACTCGAGTACCATGGAAAACTCGAGTTCCCCAAACTTGAGTAACCAAAAAGTGGTAGATCCTTACATATTTCCACAATAATGGTAGATTAATATATATTTTTTGGTAAATAGTGCTATTATGCCATTTTGGCCGTTATATTGTTGTGTTTCTTGCTGGGTAATATGTTTGGTACCTAAGAAAGTGGAAGAATACAAAGGAAAATAAAAGAGATTGGGGATTTTTTTAAAATTCATTTTCTTTTAATTAACTTTTTCATATATATTTTTTAATTTGACATGGCTTTTTTTTTTTTTTCATTAAAATGCTTAGGTGGTTTTTTTAATGTTTAATTATATGATTTTATATTATTATTATTATTATTATTATCGCTATTGTGCGCCAACAATGCAAACTATTTTGCCACATAGGCATTTTCTGTTAGTGAGTTAACGATAGGGACTAAATTAATTACAAGCTGAAAATAGCAGAGACCAAATTGACTGCTACCAAAATATAGGGATCAAATTGACTGTGACTCCAAATTGTAAGGATCAAAATAGTATATTCGCCTTTCTTTTTCTGATTGTCATTCTCAGCTTAACTTCTTTCTACATCTTTGATTTTTTTTTTCTCTTGTCCTTTTCTAATTTAGTTCGTCTCTTCCATGGCTTTCCCTCACCATCATATCCAAAAGTTTCCTTTAAGTTTGGTTTTTATTTTGTAATTTTTATTTGTATTTTTCTAAGTAAAATTTGTTATGTTTTGGGCTGAGCATTTACATGGGTTTGGGCTGGACTGGGCTAGGTTAGGCTAATGATTTTGGAGGGAAAGGGGCCAAACTACTGGAAAGAGAGGCTTAAATATAAATTTTATTTTTATAGGCTAAAAATATACCTACTATGTATTTATTTTTTTAAAGGCTAAGGGGACCAGGCCCCTTTGGACCCTCCATTAGGTCCGTCCCTACTTAAACTTATACGGGTACCTTCAAATTATAAAATCATCAACCTACATTTAATTAGTTGTTAAATACAATTAAGTTAACATTTTTTTTTTATCTTAAAATATTATATATTATATTTTTCATTTGTATGGAGCCAGGTCAGAAGGTTAATAGATTTGTTAATACGTAGGTAATAATAGATTTCTTTCTCCCCGAAGATTGCAAACTTACGCCCATAAAATTCAAACCTAACAAATATATTTCAGAGAAATGATCTCACATGCACTAGAGCCATGAAAGGAAGAGAGCTAGGAAGAGCCCTAATTCTTTTCCATTTTGCCTCAAGTTGCATTTCATCTAATTTCTTTTATTTTCCCACTCTATGACTTCAATATTCAATGGACTACCTATTTCCAAGCACCCTCTTGCTTAGACCCATCATCCAAGGAATACAATACATGTAGCGGGCCCCCTAGTAAATGAGAGTTTAGCTCAAGTATCTGTGTCATTGGGTACTAATCTCGAATATTATTCCAAGCATTCTTCAACCCTTGTCAAACATTACCCCAAGCATTATGCCAAACATGCTTCAAACTACCCAAGATCCCCCCCTCCGACGTGGGAATTAAGGAGCAATACAAAAAGTGATATGTCTAGAATCTTGTTGTTTTTGCTATCAAAGGGTCCCATATTCCAAGACTTTGCTATAACCTTATTCTTCAACCCTTGTCAAACATTACCCCAAGCATAATGCCAAACTTGCTTCAAACTACCCAAGATCCCCCCTCTGACGTGGGAATTAAGAAGAGCAATACAAAAAGTGATATGTCTAGAATCTTGTTGTTTTTGCTATCAAAGGGCCCCATATTCCAAGACTTTACTATAGCCTTATTTTTTCCGAGTAAAGATAATAAGAAGAGTAGATGAAAGTTTTAAAGGTTAAGCCTATAACCTACCTTTGCTCTCACTGATTGGGATATGGAAAATGTTGTGAGGATTAAAAAAAAGTTATTTTACATCATGTGTGCTTACTAGAGAGAATTGAAAAGTGGAATGATATAGAATAAATTATTATTGTGCCCTTCTTAATAAAATTACATGACTGAAATTTGAATGATATATAGTAATTACTCTTAACGCGATTTATTAGTAGGATTATTATTAATGAAAACAAATATTACAATAAATGGTATCAGCTTATATACCAAAGAATTTAAACTTTTACGAGTAACTTCAAATTATAAAGTCATCAACTTGCACTTAATTAGTTGTTATATACAATTAAGATAACAATTTTATCTAATATTAACATACACTTAAACATAAACTTGTATCTTGAACAAATGAAAGAAATGAGATCTTTTTCAGGCTAAAATACACAGTTGGTCCCCGAAGGTTACTTAGTCAGCACAATTGGTCTTCAAGTTTCAAATGAACGCAATTGGTTTTTCAAGTTTCAAAAATGAGCATTATTAGTCATTTTTTTAACTGTCGTTAGTGCCAATACTTACGTGGCTAACAGAGCAGTGATGTGTCATATTTTAAAATGATGTGACATTTTATATATTTAAAAAATTACAAAAACTCAAATGACACATTAGAAATCCATAATCCCCACACTTCACTTGATTTCTAACAGATTACACAAATCAAACCTCCCAAATTCTAAAATCCTCAATCTAAAACACATTATGATTAGGGTCAATATTTTGAATTTCTCCTTAACTACGGCTACACACGAAATATCATACAAATTTTGTACTGGTTGGGTTATTCCAGCATCATAACAAAGAGCAAAATTGCAGAGTTGAAATCCATCCAATGTGAATCATATTGTTCTTTTTAGTTTACTTTTCTCATTCACAAAGATGAACCAAATGTTCTACATCACTATACTAAATTTCATGAAAAGATTGCTAATTATTATTCCTTAAAATACTCATGGATTATTCATAAGCGTTGTCGTATTGTGCCTCAAAGTATATTTGTCACTTGAAGTAGGCACAGCCAGACAATTACAACTAATAATGATGGTCTAAATTTATACGCTTCATACTTCTTTGAATATCCCCCGCCTGCACCATACTCAGGGGCAAAGGCAATATAACAAACATTTCCCTTCATATTCATAAACTACTCACACCACCATACTCAATGCCAATATCTTTCTTTTGCTTTCTTGAGTTGTGTTGTGAAAGGAGATGAGAGGAAGAAGCAACAAGAACACACAAAGATGGAAAATAATTTCACATATAACAACAATTTTTTTTTTTAATTGGGGGATTTCATATTTGGGTAACCCATTAGGAATAAGGTCAAGTGTGGGGATTATGGGTTTCGGATGTGTCATCTGAGTCTATATACATTTTTAATGAAAATTTGCCATGTGTCTCAAATTGGAATTTAATTAGAGTTAGTTTTGTGCCACGTGTCTCATTTAATGTAAGTTTCTTTAATTTTTATGCCAAGTGAGAGTTTTTTTTTTTTTTGAACTTGGCATAAAAATTAAAAAAAAAAAAATCATATATATATATACACATAATCATCTTATGCCAAGTGAATTAATTCAATGTAGAAAATAGGAAGTTCAATATAAATGAATCATAGAAAACATAATCATATATATATATATATACCATGATTATATACGGTCCATTACTAACTAGTTTATATATATATATATATAACACTAATGCTTAGAGAAAATTTAATTAGATTTAAAATTAAATTTTGCTTTTGTTAGCTTTCCATACAAATTAAATTGTTTAGATTGTTGCTGTTATTTTTTCTCTGAACAAATGAATATATTTTTTATACAGTTTCTACTAAGATATTTTGTATGTCAGGATCTTGAACGTAACAAATTGTAATTAAACTGAACGATCTCATGCACCTATCTCCATTCAATTTAGGAAATACTATTGGACCAATTTATTCTTTTTTTTTTTTTTGGTATTTAGTAGAATTTCACTGACAGTGATTATGAATTAATATTGTATATGTAGTATTCAATAATGATTTTTGAAATTATATACATAATAGAAATGTAATGAGAAACTTGGCATAAACAATATCTTGAAAATTGTAAGAAAAAAATATTTTAGTACCTCCAAATATCCTAGCCGAACTAATATCCTATATGTTTTATAACTCAAGCTAACATCAATAGTACTATTACAATTCATTATGCTCGTGCGTAAGCAAGGGTTACATACTAGTTACAATAATGATACTTAACAAAATTAACAATGCTCATTTTGAAAACTTGAGGAATTAATAGCGCTCATTTGAAATTTATGAGACCAATTGTACTCACTAAGTAAACTTGAGGGACCAATAGTGTATTTTGGACAAAAAATATCTAATTTCTTTCACATGTTCAAAAAACAAGTTTATGTTTAGGTACATATTTATGTTAGAAACAATTACCTTTCCCAAATAGTGAGCATACTATGGATTGTTCTTTTTGTTTTTGAATTATTCATATTGACATTTAGGGTCCCTTTTCAATCCACATCGTTGAACGCTATAAATTTTTCTTGACTATTGTTGATGATTAGACTAGGTGTACTTGACTTTACCTTTTAAGATTTAAATCTGAATGTCAATCAATCTTAATAAATTTTTGTTTTATGGTTGAGAGGTATTGAGTTAAAATATCAAATTACCTAAGTTGATTAATTAAGTCAAATCACATGCAAATCATGGAGGCACAAAAAAATCACCAAATAACTAATATGCAGCAAAAAATAAATAATACAGTGATTTGTTGATAAATGGGGAAAACATCTCACAAGGAAAAACCCCACTGGGTGAATTTAAGGTCACCACTTCCAAGAATCTACTAATCAACAATAAAGTGGTTACACGTATAAGGGATCTTACCACTACTAGCTTATCCCAAAATACCAATCTACAGTTGAACCTTCACTCCTATACCCAATTGGACTTGATCTCGTAGCAAACTTCTTTTCTTTGCTGCATAAATCTCCAATTTGTGACTAACTTCTTTGTACGGATCCCAACACGTGACTAACTCCACAACAACCCTTTGATTGTTGTAGTTGATTTTGTAGTACCTTTAGAGAGAAACACCAATAAGATCTTCAATGTTGGTACTAGAAACTTTGCTTAGTTACAGAACCCAAAGGCGTACAAGATACACATCAATATCTCTTTCTTCTGTAGGAGGAGGTTAGGGTTTCAAAAAGAAAACCTTATAAAACTTTTTAGGGTTAGGGTTTTGTTTTTCCACCTCCTTATTTAAATAGGAGCTTAATGGGCTTTTTTAATGAGCTTTCCTATTCCAATTAGGTTTACACAAACCTTAGACTTTTCTAGTCCAATAAGGATTGTACAAACCCATAAACAAATAACCAATAGAATTAAAGCGTTGCAGGCTATATCAGAAATCCCATAAGCTTGAAAGATCGAAAGTTATCAAGATAGGTATCAAGCTTCAGTAAGTCTTGATAGATCGATAGGTATCGAGGAGGTATCGTGACTTGCAGATTTAGCTTTTCTTAGCAGTTTTTGAGTAATCTCCATGTCTTCAATGTAACCACTTGTAATGGTACTTAGATTTACTCCAATACAAGTAAAGTGCATTTTGTCATAGGATATGCCAATTACATAAAAATATGAACCTTGCAAGAGGCAATTGTTAAATAAAAACCATTAGATCTTATAATGCTGCAAAGTTTATGATGAAATCTTTTTATCAATCTCAAGGCATTATTTATCAATTAAGTTGTGTACAAACCCTCAACAAAATTCCATTGTTGAGAGAAAACTTTCATACCCTGATATGGGATGGATCGACATACTTATACCAAGTCTGATATTAACACGAACCAACTACAAGGAGTACAACTTTTTCTTTCTTATTTCTTGATTATCTTGCTCTTAATGATCTAAATACAACTAATAGGTTAACAAACCATACTTCATTACTTTGCTGATTCCTGCTTGAAAATTTCTATAACATTATCGATATTGTATTAGCCATTTGGGTAAAGAAAAAGGGCTATGATCTAGCTAAATACACCTAGATTAAGTTGTCTTGTTGAAGGTCTATTCTCTAACAAAAGATACTACCTAAATACTTCTCTATTGAAAAATCACTTTTAACCTAAACTAACATTAGTCCTAATATAAGTGAGTAATCAATTTCATATTGCATGCATATTAATATATCAACTAAAGAAAATAAAGCAGTATGAAAAGCAGACCAAAAAATACAAACCACAAAAAAACACCGAAGTTGTTTTCAAAGAGAAAAGTTGGAGTTCTCTGCACACCAAAAAAAAAAAAAACACACTCTCTAGTCTTAATTTACGACACCATCGTCAAATCTCCACTAGTGAATAGTTGCAGTATAACTTTACAATAGAACTTCTAAGCCTAAAGCAACCGTAATACTTGAGCCCTCTAAACTCTAGCTAACAACTGATTATTCTGAGTTCTTTTTTCATTTAGTCTCTAGAGTCCACATGTTGAGCGATCAACAATAAGCACCAAGTCCTCTTGGATCTGTGGTATTACTTCTCTAATGATTTCCAACATCAATCAATCACCAAAAATCACTCAAAGGTAATATGGAGTGTTTGTATAATCCCCTCTCAAGCTATGTAGATTTTGGAAGGGAAAGAAAAAAGAGAATAGTAGAGATTCACTTAAGGAACATAGGTTTTCTCTGTCTCTGTCTCTGTCTCACACGCACACACACACACACAAAAACAAAGGGATGAGTACATTGTTGCTCTCACAATTTGATCTCTAGGGTTTCTCACATAGTACATGCATATTGGAATGGGTTGAAATTGATTGGAATGAATTGACCTAGGTGATAAGAATGACTGCTAGATTTTGTCCTCAAGCAAATAGCGAGTGCTACTTGGTCGTGATTTACACAGAAAAAGGTCTCTCCTTTATTTGCCATGTGCCCATCTTGCATGCAAGGCTTGAATCTTGTGAGCACGACTTAGTCACAACTCTTCACAACAAATTTGACCAAGACTCATGTACATATATCCAATCACATTGTAATTCCAAAATACATGAAAATTAAGTAGAATTATAAGTAAATTTGACACATAATTAAGCCAACAGAAAACATAGACTTAACATTTGTTGTCCACATGCTTGGGAGGCAAGAGGAAGAGCTCCACAGAGAATACTAGCTAGAAATTACAAAGAAAAGAATGAATAAGCTATTCACAGCTAGGGAAAAAAAAAACACTAGGGTTTAGTGGTTTACGACCCGGTTGTTTCTCCTGACAACGATTGTAAGAATGAGGAGAAGCGCAATTAAATTTCTATAAATAAATAAATAAATAATTAATGGGAATTGGGTGTCCTCAATCGAGAGTGGAGAATTGTGGTTTTTTGTGAAGTTCTATAAGAAGTTATTCAAATCTAGTAACCCATATTTTCTAGGGGAAGCACAAAAATGTAATATAACCAATGGTTGTAAGCGATGATAATGATGAGCTCATTAAGGTCCGTATAGAAGAAAAAATCAAGAAAACAATTTTTAGTATGAGATTCTTTGAAGCCTCGAGACCGTATAGCATGCCCCCTTTATTTTTCAAACACTATTGGAACATTGTTAAGATGGAGATGGTTAGTGCAATGCAATTTTTCTTCACAAACAAGTATATGTTCTTCTATAATAAAAAAAGTATATATGTTAAAACAACTTAACCACTCCTTCATAATTTTAATTCCAAAAGTTGAGGGAATTGCCAAAGTGGAAGGGTATAAACTTATCAGCCTATGCAGATAGGCTAAAAAAATCTCTCTAAAATGATATCCCCTTAAAGGAGCCTTTTTATAGGGAAGAGTTAGACAAGACAACAATATAAATAATAGTGTATGAGATAACTTGGGCCATGAGAAAAATGAAACGAAAGCAAGGATTTATGACTCTAAAAATTTGACATGGAAAATGCCTATGGTAAAATGCAATAAGGTTTAATTTTGGAGACAATTGGGGTTTTTGATGAATGGATAGATATGGTAAAGGAATGCATCTTTAAGTCTCAACCACATTCTTCTCATTGATAAATGGTTCACCCTCAGGTATGATTATTCCTAAAGAGGTTTGAGGTAAGGAGACCCTGTTTCTCCATTCCTCTTTATCCTTGGGGTCGATGGCGGCTCCGGAAATTTTTTTTAGGGGAGTCAATTTTGACAATTTATTGGTCTTTGTCATTATATTAACTACGAGGTTTTGAATTTCATTCTAGTGAACACTCTAAGTTGACTAATGGAATGGAATATTCAAGTAATCGTGTATACCGATACACCGTTTTAATATATATTAAACTTATTGTCTAATCAAAAGCTTTAAAAAAATACCTCCTTATTTTCTCTTAAGTCTTTAGTACTTCTATCAATAGTTTTAAAAATTAGATTGGTCAATCAAAAAATTAAAAAAAAAAAAAAAGTGATTCCTGGTTTTTTAATCTAATCAAGATCAAATCAATGATAGAACGAATGACATCATAATAGTTATTTAGTAATTTAATAATTTATAATTATATATTTAACTATATATATAAATACTTCCTTTTTAAAAAACTCTGCAAATATTAATTTAGTTGATCATCTATTAGATAGTGTTGCACTGTTTTGTGCATATATTTGATTGTAAAAAAAATGGTTGCATGGCCACAACGTGGCAATCTATCAATATATTGATTTTTTTTAATTAAAAAAAAAATCTTAACTAGTAGCAAAGTAGAATGTGTCATCCCAATTAATTTCCCCACCTACCCCACCTATCTCAATACTTGAATTTTTTTTTTCCAAAATAACCTTAAATATCAAATAATTTCCTTAGTTGTCACGTTTCAAAACAATGTGGGAAACTAGCATCTCGAGTGTCTAAAAATCGTGTTCCAAGATAAAACTCGAGTTTCTAAGTCTCGCTTTGTAAGTTGTGGCATTTGAGGTGGAAAAATATCCATATGGAACTCGAGTTTTTAAGCCTTGAGTTTCACCATTTTATTTTTTCCTACGCATTCTTCTTCCTCGCGTTCTTCTTCCTTGCGTTTTATTTTTTTTCCTTCTTCTTCTTCTTCATTCTTCGATGCTACAGATCTAAAGTCCAGATCGTCCAATTGCTTACCTAGCATTCAATCGTCGAATCAACCAGATCGGCTCACCCAGCATTCAATCGTCCAATCGACCATATCGTCTCTTCGTTCTTCCTCTGTTCTTTGGAGCTTCAGATCGTGCCTCTTCAGATCTGTTCTTCCTTTGTTCTTCTTCAAATCATTCTTCCTCTGTTCTTCTTCACATTTGATGTTCTTCAGGTACAAAAATCGAGTCTCAAAGACTTGTTTTTACTTTTTGGAACTCGAGTCTCTAAGACTTGAGATCTATATGGCATCATAATGCCAACTCACCAAGTGGGAATCGAGTCTTTAACCCTCGAGTTTTAGATTGAAATCGAGTCTATAAAACTCAAGATGCTAGGTTGTAACATTCTTTCAAACGCATCTTAACTTATGATATTCTTTCTCCTCACTATGCTAGTCTGCACATTCATCCTCAATACTTCTTTCTTTCTATTTTGCTGTTGACCAACTAGTTTCTCTCTCTCTCTCTCTCTCTCTCTCTCTCTCTCTCTCTCTCTAAATCTATGGAGATCGCCAACAAGCTATAGCCCATGAGTGTCATTTCCTCTGTTGTCTACAACTAACATGGTCACCACTACAAGCCATCGTGATGGAGGGACCTCCTTTGTTGCAAAGTTGTGAAAAAATGATCTCCTCCACTGCAAAATGAACATTTCTCTAATCCTGCATTATGAATCTTTCTATATTGTCATCTTCATTTTCTTCTTCTTCTTTTTTTGGGTCAGGGTGTTCAAGTTTATATTTTAGGGGTCAAAAAAAAAAATTAAAATACACTATATATATATATATATATATATATATATATATATATTACTCTTCAAGTCAGGGGGTTCATTTGAACCCTTTGCCATCAACGTAGCGTCGCCCCTGCTTGGGGTTGACAAAATCTCTAAAATTATCAAAAATACCTTGAAACCTCAAAAAGACCAAAAATGCCCCTAAACCTCTAAAATGGAAACTTTGGAAAAAAATTCTACATATCTTCAAGCTTTAGAAATTTAAGCAAATCAATCCTTTTTTTTTTTTGCTTTTAAGTTTTTATTTTTTCGAATCTAGTGAGCTTTTACATGTTCCATCTAGTGAAGAATCTAGCCAATGTTTTTTATTTCTAATTTGTATAAAATGAATTTGGTGCATTACATGTGGTTGTCTTTAGGGGTGTTTTGTTCGTTTTAACTGTTTTAAGGGTATTTTGGTCGTTCTAGAGGTTTCTAGGTATTTTGGCTCATTTGAGAGATTTTGGGGTGTTTTGGTCATTTTCAAGATTTCAAGAGTATTTTGGTTATTTTTAGAAGTTTTTGGGTATTTTGGCTCATTTTAAATATTTCGAGGGTATTTTGGTCATTTTAGAACTTTCAGTGTATTTTGTTCATTCAGAGTACAAAACATCTTAATATTTTTACTTTAATGTGTATAGCATAGTACCCAAAATGTGCACATATGAAGTGAATGTACATAACCTGTTTAATTTCTTCTATATATTATCTAAATTTTTATCTATATTTAAAACAAAATTTTATGAATACTTTCTTAGAACTTCTTTTTATTCTTTTTAAATTTAAAAGAAAAAACATTATGCAGCTTGAACTGCGATTCCATCATAAAACACCATAATATTTTATATTTTATATGAATAGCATAGATCAAGAAATATATGTACATGTGGGATGAACGCAAAAATTATTTAATTTCTTTAATATGTTGAAATATATGTTTACAAATATTTTTATTTTTATTATTTTTGTTAAAGTTAATTATATTAATGAATAATTAAATGCAGTTTAATACTGTAAGGACTCAATTTGTAACGATCCCAAACTGGTCTTGGGTTCGTACGTTAAAAGCCCAAACAATAAAATTTGTAGAGCGTAGGCTGAAAGGCTAGGCCTTGGTCACTAGACAGTGGTTGGTCATGGTACTCTTACAGAAGTGAACCATGTTTGCTCAAGAAGTCTTTCTCCTCGGCATGGCTTGGGAGGCTTTGGTTCTTGACCTTTTTTCCCAGCCCCTTTTCTGGATTGCTTACTTCTCTTTTTATATTAGCCTTTACCCTTCCTCCAACGTCCACGTGTAGGTTCAGCTTTCCAGGGTCGATACTTGTCCCATCAGCCCATACCCAAAGTGGTTAGAGGTGGTTGTAAAAGCTAAAAAGTATTGCTCTGTCTGGTGCAAAGTATTTAATTGCAGTAATGGTAGCCTTTCCTTTGTCCTTTGTCGCCATATTATCCAGGGGTCCTTTCTCCATCAATGTGAAGGTGTTAAGCTTTTCCTTAAACTGTTCCTATACTGTACTTGCCTTTTCTTTCAAGAGCGCGTTGAGATGCCGAGGATAGAATCATCCTTCGCTATATCTCTAGGCCATTTGGACTTTCACTGTATGTCCTCGGCAATATCCCTCCTCGGCTCGGGCCTTGGGTCCTAAAGCAAAGTGGGCCGGGGGTCACAAGTTCTCTAGCCCCACAATAACCCCTCAAAATCCTGCTGTCCGGCCCCTCGGATGGAGAGGAGGGTTTTGGTGACGTCGGGCCTATGTCACGGCTTGCCAAGCTTTGTCCTTCATTAAAGTCGGTGTCTCTTCATTTGCCTGGGAAATACTCCTGGTTATAAGACATTCCTTGAGTTTTATTCACGTGTCCTGCTTTTGCCGTTTCATTACACGAGGCGCGTCTTTACTAAGTTCCCTTTACGAGGCAACGCCAATCCAATGGTTATAGACGGCGTTGGGAGTTAAGTGAGAATTATTTCGTTTGTAACTTTTCTTGAAAATCTGCACAAATTAAATGCCACCAGACTTGCCTTCCATATAAGAAGCAAGGTAGGAGGTCATTTCCTTTACATACAGACCCCTCAATCTTTTCAAATTCCTAAACCAACTGCTGTGCTCAAAGTCCTCACTGCCAATGGGATTAAGCCTTAGGGAGTGATATGGTTGGGGCGGAGATGGGGGTAAAGGGACCACACCCTCTCCAGAAGCACTGGGTCTCTCCGAGACTCAAGATGGCCCGGTCAGGGCAAGGGAGACAGAGATTCAAAACATTTCTCCCCCCTGACAAGGCGGGAAAGAAGCCTCTTCTTCCTTTAGCCAAAATTCGAAGCAGGTGCTAGTCGCATCAGATTTTTGGTGCGATAGCACTGGGGTTGCTCATCGTCGGTACCATCCGCTCTCTCTCGAGCGCTGTTAACATGGCACTTGCCTGATGGGAGTCAGAGCTGGCACGGGGACTAGGCATCCCCGCTTCCTCCTCTCCTCCTTCTCTGGTGCCTCCTTTTGCCTCCGCTTCTTCTTCTCTTTCATCACTAGGAGCATCCTGGTGCTTCTGCTTCTTCTTCTGCTTCTTCTCCCCTTCCATCAATGGGGCCATCCTGACATGCTTGGTCGCTACTAGAGCAGAATTTTGAAGGATTTATCACTCCCTTGTATCTTTTTCCTTTTTGCCTTTCTTTTTGCTTCTGTAGTTAGCTTCTGGTATAGGTTTGTTTATGCCTCTCCTTGTACGCTGTACTATTTCTTTATTTTAATAAAAGATGACTTTATTTTATTCTACGTATTCTTTCTTTTCTGCAATAGTTATATTGTGAATGGATGTTTTTTTTTTTTTTTTTTGAACAATACTTAGGGCCGAAACCCTTGTTAACAAAAAACTATTATTTTGAATTCATTGAGACTAACAGGCACAATAATGCCGACTTGAAAAAGGTTATACATACAAGACTAACCGAGATAACAGTTGAATGCTCTATATTGCGTATGAGGTGATCATCCGAGGATGGGTAACCCAAAATGAACTATCTGAGAAGGTCATCGAACGCTAGGGTGCTTTGCCACGTTCCTGACAGCATTCATAGCCTTAACCATTTTTGGCATCCAGTCCGAGGACCGAGGTATGATTGTACCAGGCCTAAATACTCGTTTACATTAGTTTCCCTAGAGTTGGGGATCCGAGGACAGGACGGGATTTCCATTCTGTCTAAGACTTAATCCATTTTCTAATGACTAATCTCCCCATAGGTTTGAGTCCGAGGACCATGCAATACCTTGATTCTATCCAAAACTCATAATATTTTTTAAGTAGTTGGTTTCTCCATAGGTTTGAGTCCGAGGACCATGCAATACCTTGGTTCTGTTCAAAACTCATAATATTCTTTAAGTAGTTGGTTTCCCCATAGGTTTGAGTCCGAGGACCATACAATACCTTGGTTCTGTCCAAAACTTAGATTTTCATTAAGTAGTTGGTTTCCCTATAGGTTTAAGTCCGATGACCATACTGTACCTTGGTTCTGTCCAAAACTTAGCTTTTCATTAAGTAGTTGGTTTCCCTATAGGTTTGAGTCCAAAGACCATACAATACCTTGGTTCTGTCCAAAACTTAGCTTTTCATTAAATAGTTGGTTTCCCTACAGGTTTGAGTCCGAGGACCATACAATACCTTGGTTCTGTCCAAAACTTAGATTTTTTTTAAGTAGTTGGTTTCCCTATAGGTTTGCGTCCGAGGACCATGCAATACCTTGATTCTGTCCAAAACATAGATTTTCATTAAGTAGTTAGTTTCCCCATAGGTTTGAGTCCAAGGACCATATAATACCTTGGTTCTGTCCAAGACTTATAATATTCTTTAAGTTTCGAGGATTAGCCCCTCGACCAAGGTGTGGGGCGTTGTCCTGACGTTGGAAGTCCCTAGAACTGCTTGTGCCACTGGTGCTTCGAAGCGTAGCCCTTAGTGGAACTTTATGTTAGGGCAACAACAGTGAGCCGCTGGAAGTGATGGAGGGGCTTTCGTAGGCCCTTATTTGACAGGAGCTTGATCCACTGCCTGTGCCAACGCACAAGCCTTTCCCACAGACGATACCAATTGTAAGGACTCAATTTGTAACAATCCCAAACTGGTCTTGGGTTCGTACGTTAAATGCCCAAACAATAAAATTTGTAGAGCGTGGGCTGAAAGGCTAGGCCTTGGTCACTGGACAGTGGTTGGTCATGGTACTCTTACAGAAGTGAACCATGTTTGCTCAAGAAGTCTTTCTCCTCGGCATGGCCTAGGAGGCTCTGGTTCTTGGCCTTTTTTCCCAGCCCCTTTTCTGGATTGCTTACTTCTCTTTTTATATTAGCCTTTACCCTTCCTCCAACGTCCACGTGTAGGTTTAGCTTTCCAGGGCTAATACTTGTCCCATCAGCCCATACCCAAAGTGGTTGGGGGTGGTTGTAAAAGCTAAAAAGTATTGCTCTGTCTGGCGCAGAGTATTTAATTGCAGTAATGGTAGCCTTTCCTTTGTCCTTTGTCGCCATATTGTCCAGGGGTCTTTTCTCCATCAATGTGAAGGTGTTAAGCTTTTCCTTAAACTGTTCATATACCGTACTTGCCCTTTCTTTCAGGAGCGCGTTGGGATGCCAAGGACAAAATCATCATCGGCTATATCTCTAGGCCATTTGGACTTTTACTGTATGTCCTCGGCAATATCCCTCCTCGGCTCGGACCTTGGGCCCTAAAGCAAAGTGGGCCGGGGTCACAAGTTCTCTGGCCCCACAAATACTTTTATAGTTTGATATTATACGTAAAACTCTATATTCTTGGGAGCATTTGTTGAACATTATTTTTTGTAATATTTTCATCAATTTCTTAAAAAGGTAGCCAATAATCATTTCTAACAAGTCTTTGCTTCTAATACGGAACACAATTAGTAAGAGTTAGGGATAAAGTGCTCCACACATTCTTCTCCAAAAAAAAAAAATAGTGCTCCGCACATGTGTAGAGTATTATTTATGACAAAAATAATAATTTTTTTAATAAAAAAACATATACTTAAACAAAACCTATTTTTCAATATATGAAAAAAATTAAATAATTTTAGTGTACATATTTTTGGTATTATGCAACTTGATACTTATATAATTTCATGTTATTTGTAAAAATTATAAATTCTTTGGAGTATAATTTAAACATCATTGATTCTAATAATTACATCAAGTTGAACACCATTGAGTCTATTCAAAGTCAAGTACTATTCTTAGGATCTGCATTGTGGGGGTAATTAATACCTTCCCCACACTTAACTAAACTTCCTAATCCATGTCATTGGCTTGAGACGTTTCCAAATTTTTAGCTTAGGAGATTAGGAAATTAGGAAAGCCCTAGTTAATTAGGAAATTAAAATAATTTAGACATAAGTGACTAATCACACCTAGAACCATGGTTAGTTGCAATTTCTAAAAAAGAAAAAAGAAACTTTTTTTGAGAAATAGAGTTTCAACCTATAACATTTTCTCCTAATGATTGTCTTTTATTATCAGACCAAAACACCAATTGGTTTTTATTGTAAGTAGGATAAAACTCTAGGTATCTTATTAAGCTAATTGGAATCCAAAAAAAGAAAGGAACTTAAGTAGAAAAGAATCACTATAATACCCTGACTGTATCATCAACGTCATCATCATTATTATTACTAGCTTTGAGAGGTGATGTGGATAAGCATGTGTTGGAAAACATAATTTTGCATCTCATACAAAATAAGCAGCGTAAATTTAAAAGATCTACTTCATTCATGTGAGATAACATGAAATATCTAAATTTTAAAAACAAAGAACAAGAAGGTGTACCTTGATGCAGTGAAATTCAAAACAAAAGAAGATCAAACTTGGGAAGACCTTCAATCTTTACCCAAATTTCATATATGCCTAAGATGTGTGGTCTCTCAATTAGTTATGTACGCACTTGTTCAAGAGAGAATGTGTTAAGAGAAAATTGTATTTTTCTCTTTTAATTGTCCATATGTTTTTAACTATCAAAAATAGTTACTTTATTTAATAACTCTTATTAAATAAACAACTAATTATCTAATTGGGCTAGCCTTTTGGGCCAACCCAATTGGGCTTTAGTGTGTGGCTTAGAATGGGACCAAAGGGCATGTTGGGTTAAAATGAATTGACCCCTTTGCAAATTAATTAATTAGTCAAATTACATGTAATAGCGTGGTAGTACAAACAAATCACCAAATAACTAAATGCAGTATAAATTAAATTTGACACAAGTGATTTGTTTACTGTTAGGTTCTAAAAGTTTAGAACAATTGGCAAATCGTGAACATAAACTTGTCTAAATATAGATCTTAGAGTGTATAGGTATTATTAGACAATGCTCAAGGTGATTCAAGTCATGATTCAACAACATACAAGCTACAGGAAGAAGATTTCATAATCTGTCTGGTTCGATCGATCGAAAGACAGGCTCAATTGATCGAAAGTCGTATCTGTAGAATTTTAATTAAGCCCAAACAGCAATTCAAGCCTATTAAGGATTAGGGTTTCAGATCTACTTCTCCCAATATATAAAAGAAACCCTAAGCACATTTTTATAAGGCTTTTTAGAGAGAGAAGAGAGTGCCTTTTTTGTATTTAGAGTTTTGTTCCTAAAAAGCTCTCTTATGTCTTCAACCAGTGTTATTACTTGAAGAATCTTAAGATCCGGTGTTGTAGAAGTTGCTACCTTCTCTAATCATTAAAGGTGCTGATGATCTAAACCTTTAAGGGTGGTCTTGGAGTCACAAACAGGAGAGTTTGTGTTGCTAAACCTTTGAGTGGGATCTCAAAGTCATAAACATGAGTGTTTGTGTTTTGCAAAGGCCAAAGAAAGAAGGAGTCCATGGTCTCGGAGCTTGCACATGGTCGTGTCAGTAAGTTTCTACTGGTGGATAGCAATAGGATGTTAGTGGTCTAAGTCGCTATTGTAAAACTTTGATTCTTTCTGGTTGAATATTCTCATGTGTGTGTTGTTTTTGATTTCAACACCTAAGAATTTTGGTTTAAGCACCAAACCACCATAAACTTTGTTGAAGTCTTGAGGCAATTACACTAATGGGAGGTTTAAGTTGAAATATGGATATGACAACCAAATGAGAATATTCATGATAAAATGTCAACCAAATGAAATATGGATATGACAACTGAATGAGAATTGTAATGTATAGGTATATACAAGATAAAATGTAATATATAATAGAGATTAGAGAGTATATCATTTGAATAAGATGAGGAGTTGTTTAAGGAGTTCGATTCCTATTCAATGGGTTGAAGTATTCCAATTCCTTTTTGACAAGTTGAAACAATGGTGGAAAATTTCTGGGCCTCTTGAATTTTTTCAATTCATATTTGATTTTTGTTCAACCTGTTGAAAGTTGAAGAAAACAGTTTATGCATAATTTTTGCAAGATTCATGGTAATTGTTGCCCATCTTAAATGGTTGTAATGCCTTGTGAATGGTCATGACCCCAGCAACTCTCCAGCTGGGGCGTCTTTTGAAGGGTCATAACCCCTTAGATATAAATTGTAATTCATATTCACTTGGTAACTTCTCTCTCAACTTTCTTAAAAACAAAAGAAATTTTAATGGGTTTTCTACAAAATTGTTATTTGTAGAACCCAATAGACTTGGTTGTATCAGGAAACAAGTTTGTAGTAACTCATGTAGAGAAAATATTGTCTAAGGATGGCATTTTGTTGTGCATCAAGGTTATCAATTTTTCTATTTGTTCACTAAATCATTTTGTTTTTTCATTGTATATTCCTTTAATTTCCAACACACATTTGCCATGACTGCATTATAAACTGTATTAGAGTCTCCTTCCATAATCTATTGATAAAATTCAATCTGATTTGCAAAAACTAATCCAACTTCCATTGCCCATGCTTGTCCAGCTGTGCCAAGATGGCTTCGCCAACTCTCCATAAGTCCTTGTTAGTCTACACATTGTAGTAAACCATTCTCAAATCTCAAATCAAACCTAAATATATATGCGTGATTTTTTTTATCTGTTAAACTTGTACTTTGATCAGTTTAGAGGACTGGGTAGGTGATTCTTGGAATGATATTTGTTGCTCTTGCAAGTGAAAGAATATGAAAAATTTTCTTAGACAGATCCTGTAATCAGAAAATTGATCAAGAATTGGGTTGTAGCTTTAGGTAGTAAGAAGGCAATAGGTGAATCTTGATGTTAAAGGTAATGGGAATGGCTATAACTTGTAACGGATAAGGAAAGAAAATAGCTAAGGTTTGGATAAAGTGTCGCGACCACAATCATAGTAAGTCCTTCCTTGTATTGTCATAATGAACCACAATGCATAGAGTGTACATGAGTTGTATATAATGTGAGTGTCAACTTAAAAGTTTAAGACAAGAATACATAAGGCAAGTAAAATGTGGTTGGACTAGTCCCTTGCCTACATAAATTCTAAAAGTAAAATAGGCCTTTTACTGAGGTTGATTACTTAAAAACCATTAGAGAGCAATGAATATTTATTAAATAAAATATTCAAATTTTAATTCTATTATTTATGTGGGCCATAAAATCTATGTTTGGTTGGATATTCACTACATATGGAGGTGATATGTGCAAGCATTAAAAATATAAGGTTATTTCTTACTCTACTATAGAATTAAATTGAAATTATTGGTTGTAACTTGTAATGGACAAGGAAAGAAAATGGTTAAGGTTTGGATAAAGTCTTTTGGCAATGACCATAGTAAGCCATTCCTTGTACAGTAATGGTGAACCAAAAGATAATGTTTAAGTTCATGTTTATGTTAAGAAAACTGTAGACTTCATTGCATTTCACAAATAATAAATGCAAGTTGATGATTTTATAGTTTTATATTACTCATAAAAGTTTAAATTCTTTCTAGTATAAGTTTAACTTATTGATTCTAATAATTAATCTCATTAATAGGAATCCTACTAGTATGTAAATTTGGAAGAAAGTGTCTTTTGGGTGTCTCGATAATTGTCATAATTTTTTTGTTAGCATGTTTGTCTGTATTTGTTGAAGGACTAGTAGCAAACAATATAGTATACGTTTATTTTTATATTATACTCAAGTTTTCCAAATGAATTCAATTATTTTATATTATTCAATATTGGGGTTTATAGTCGGATAAAACTTAGGTAATATATGTGTTAGGACATATGTAGAACTTGTTAAGAACATATGTTAATAGGCAAATAATGTATTGACCCCTTGGGTAAATTAACGAATTAACTAGCCAAGTGAATTAATTAAGTCAATTTAACTTGCAATAAGCGTGGTAGTATAAACAAATCAACAAATAACTAGAAATTAAATTTGACACGAGTGATTTGTTTACGCATGGGGAAAACCACCGAGGCAAAACCCCACCGGGTGAATTTAAGGTCACCACTCCCGAGAATCTACTATTATCAAAACAAGTGGTTACAAGTAAAGGAATCTCAGTACCTTATACCAACCTACAGTTGAACCCTTACTCCAATACACAATTGAACTTGTAATGTAGTGACAATCTCTCCATTCAATGGCTCCAAGTACGTGACTAACTAATCAATGCACGGATCCAAGTGCATGACTAACACACTAACTTGAGAAGGATATTGGTTGCAAAGTTCTTCAATTCATCCACACAATGAAGATCAAGAAGCTCTTTGGTTACAAAACCCTACGGCGTACTAACGCATCAGCTTCTTCAAGAGAAAGATGAATTAGGGCAGATTGTCTTCGGTCACAATATATATATAACAACAAGTGCAACAATCTTATGACGACCCTTAAAATAATCCTTATACATGTCTAGGGTTGTGAGAAAAGAAAACTTTAACACGTAGCTTGGATATGCATGAAAAACAGATCTGGAAATCTGAATTTCAAAATTCTTGGGATTCCATTTCTGTTGCATTTATGGCGAAGTGACGGCGCTGCATGCTGGTGGGCCATTTGTGAAGTTTTGATTGGCTGGACGTGGGCACATTCCTTAACGAGGTGTTTGGTTTTCCCACGTCTCGGTTTTTTGGGGAAGCCTTTAAATGTGTTTCTCTTTCTTCCTCCTCCTTTACTTTTGTTTTCTTCTCCATTTTTTAGTCCTCTCTTTTCTTTGAGTTCAAGCAGCCTTGCTTCTTTTTTCTCAAGTATGATCTTCCCTTTTTCTCTGCCTGATTTTCCTTTGTTCTGTTTCAATTGAGGACTCCTATTTTTTTTTTTTTTTATGTGTGATCATTCCGAGGTTAATCATCTTTGTCCTTTTGCCTCCTTCCTTTTCGCTTGTTTAGGAGCGCTTCTTAGGTCTATTGGTGGTTGCCTAGAGGTCAGGCCTTTTGTCTCTAGGGATAGCGCTTTAGGGTGGGTGTTGGTTGACCTTTCTCCTTTGTTGCTTCAATCTTTAGACTAGTTTCGGTCTATTCGGGGGATGTTGGTGGAAGTGAGGTCCAATGAGTTAGATATAGGTTTGTTGGCTAGAGACAAAGCTGTGGAAGTTGATACTACCATTTCAGCGCCTTCGTCCTTAAACCCCTTGTCTTCTTCATAAACTGTGCTGAGAGCCTTTCACACTCTTAAAGAAGTGTGTTCCATAGATGAGGACACTCTCTTTAGGTTCAGAGATAGGTTCCAACTTCCTGACGAGACTAGGATTCGTCTTCCTTGTTCAGGTGAGAAGGCTTGTGCCTTCAACCTTAGAGAGGTGTTTTTATGAAGCTGCCTTTTTAAATGGCCTCAGATTCCCTGTCCACCCTTTTGTAATGGAGCTTCTCCATCATTTGGGCATAGCACCTAGGCAACTTATGCTGAATTCCTGGCAGATCGTCATTAGTTGCATGGAGATTTGGATGATAGTAACTGTGGGTGATGCGATTTGTGTGGACAAATTGTTATACCTGTATTGTCTAAAAGAGTCAAATGAGTTTGGGTATTACGAGCTGGTGTCTTGGGATAGGAAAGCCAAGCTCATTGGCAATCTCCCTTCGTAATTTCGTTATTGGAAATCTAGATACTTTTTTGTGCTTGATGATGGTTGGGAGACCTTCTCAGATGACTTTTGGGGCGATGTCCCTAGATCACAGTGTAGGTGGGGGACACCTGAACTTGGTGCGTTTTTCCTTCTTCTTCTTCTTCTTTTTTTTTTTTTTTTTGATTTTTTTCTTTGCTTCATCCAGCCTTGACACTTGCTTTTTCTTCTTTTCTTTCAGCGAAGGTTCATCCCAAGTTGAAGAGTAGGTATAAAGGTCGCATCAAGGACGCTTCAGAGTACGCGAAGAACTTAAAGCTTTAAAGAAGCGATATCCTAAGGTGCCTTCTTGGAAAAGAGATTGTCAATAGTGTATTAAATCCATCTTAGAAATCTATGCATAATAGTTGGTAGATTTACCACCTAAGAATTTGAGAGTTGATGAAATTATTAATGATTACAAGGTGAGACTTGTAGAAGGCTACAAACAAAAGAAAGATGTGAGTTTTCTTGATACACAATAAATCAAAGGGGGTTTATGATTCCTTTACAAGGAAAAAAAGTATGTATGCTTGTTAAATCTTTGTATAGATTGAACCAAGTTTCAAAGTAATGACATGAGAAATTTGACAATAAGATGATGTCGAATGAGTTTAGACTTAATTTGACTAGTGTGTGATGTGAAGTATATTACAGGAGGCTATGTTGTTGTGGGATATGCTCGTGTATGTAGCAATAATGAAAGCTACCAAGATGATTTTGACTATTAAGTTCAACTCGAAAGATGTAGGTGTTGTAGATGTGATAGAAGAATGAAAAATTCTAATACATCTAATGGACTTGTCTTGTCTCAATCACATGAGAGATGTGACGACAATCTAGTGAGAACACCATATGTGAAGAGCATATGTATTTTTTGGGAAGTATTTACAAATCTAAACAAACATGCATTGTTGGATACTTGTGCCTCCTATTTGTATATATTGGTAGGCACAAAATTATGGTTAATCCCGACATATTCATCAGAGACATAATACCAAGAGGCAGTTGCTCTTAAATGGAAGTACTTCTAGATTATAAAGTGGATCTGCAATTAATGTTTGAGTAGAAAGCAAATAAATTGTGCGTTTATCGAGCGGAATGGGGTTATTGCCTATGACCTAAAAGTCCTCGGGATGGCAACTCAACCTAGCTAACTAGAGATCCAAAGATCTAGATTTAAAGGGATAACCAAATCATGGAGACTAGTTTTATCACTATAGAGATACAGAGATAACATCTCCCACCAATTGCTATGATGAAATAGTGATGTCTAAGGTAAACTTTGCCTTTAATGATTCTTATATCTTGGAAATCCAAGTGGGGTATAGCAGGCTATTCTTAATAAGAGTCACCTATATAAGTGTGAAGTGGGCCGCTTCCATGAGAGTTTTAAGGCTGAATTCTTTAGAGCACTTCATGAATTTACTAGGATATGTTCATGGCTGAAATGAACAAAACTATAAGAAGAAACTGTGTTCGAAAAGGAACTAAATGAATTGTGTCTGAAAAGGAACTATGTGAATTATATTGTCTTGGTATACACAAACGGTTGACAGTTCAAAAATATCGTATTTACTAATTAGCCAGTATATCTGATAGTCTTTCATAAAGGAAGATTCAAAGCCAAAAGACACCTCTCCCAATGAAATAACTTTTCTTCTACTCTCTCTATGTCTTCATTTTCATTTGCATTGTGTTTTATCAATTTCCATTCATGTGGGGGATTGTTAGAAAATATTATGGAGTAAATTAGAAATTGACTCCTAATGTGTTGACTTAAACATGGTATTAAAGTGGCAAGGATCCTTGAGTCCCATATAGGAAATGATAGAAAATATGAGTTTATATGCTCATAGGTTGGACATTGGGTTGAGTTTTAAGCATGTGTGGATTGGGTCCTCTTGTCCAAATAATAATATTATTTTATTTTTTGAGTCAGTACGTTTATATACAGCAGTTATTTCTGAAACAATGTATCTATTCAGTAACGTATATATTCATAATCCCTCATTCATGAAAAATACTTTTGAGAAACTCTCCTAGAGAGAAAATATTTTGTTCATTAACATTTGAGTCAAAGAGAGAGAAAGAGACATAAATTAGTTCGCAGAACATAGACCTTGTGTGATTTTTCTCTGTGTTATAGATCATTTTATCTGTGAGGCAGACGTCCGTGAGTCTCAAAGCATCACTAATTATGTGAACGACAAAATTTGCTTTAAGTAAATTGTGTCAAACACAAGACTTGATTTGTATCATTCATCCTTCATGCATTTGGTCTGTGGGTTTTTTCTTATTTTGCAAATTTCTTCTTATATATATAGTATCTATTTATTGTTTTTTCCTATCATAACTATTTGTGTTATTGCTTATAATTAGATTTGTATGTTGTTCATTTTTTACTTAATCGCAAAAGTAGATTGTTGAAATATATCCAAAAATATGTTTACAATCTTAATGTAATTATAAGTTTATACTATATATTATTTGTTATTAACATATTGTGGGTCCGAGGGGTCTACAACCCGGCCCAAACTCTATCTGGGCCCAGGGCCCGTGCCGAGGAGGTATTTTGCCGAGGATGAATAATCAATGGCCGGGGTGCCAAGGGGAACGGCTGAGAAACTACCCTGTCTTCGGCATTCTAGAGCTCCAATGGGAAGACCAACATCTTGGTGGGGGCTATCCCCAAACAGCCCCCTGAAGAGGATGTGAGTGGAAGGGGGGCCATAGGGAAGCAGGGTGTAGGATTGAATCAAGGAAAATGCGTCCCCTCCACATTAAATGCATCTGCCAACGCTTAGATCCGATTAATGAGAAAAGACGTTTGGACGGTGTAAACTTCGATCTTCGCAACTAGTAGAAAGTAAGAGGGGACGGTTGATGGGATGGATACAAAAATAAGCACCTGCCTGACCAACAAGTGGAGGGCCAAGATTAACCAAGACGGACTATATAATAAAAAGGTAGGTGCACCAAGCAAAAGGCTGGGAAAAATGGCCAAAAACCAGAGCCTCCCAGCCCACCTCCAGGAGAAAGACTCCAGGGGTGAAGAAAACTTAACCATGCACGAACACCACGAAGAACCCACCACCTGGTGACCAAGGTCTAGCCTTTCAAACCCACGCTCTACAAATGATATTGTTTGGGCCTATTTACGTACTAACCCAATACTGTTTAGGTTCGCTACAAAATCGTGTCCTTACAATTGGCGCCGTCTGTGGGGAAGGCTTGTGTGTTGGCATAGGCGGTAGGTCGAGAGAGTGCCTTTGTCATTTCTGACAACTGGTTATAGAGTTTTAGAGTAAAGTTCCGCTAGGGGCTATGCTTCTTAACTAGGGGCTACGCTTGGTAGCGTTAATCGCACGGATAATTCTAGGGGCTTGGCCGAGGAGCTAACTCCCCTAAAGCCAAGGTCCAACTACTTGGATGAGAAAACTAGGTTTTGGACAGAATCAGGGCATTGCATGGTCCTCGGACTCAAGCCTATGGGGAAACCAACTACTTGGATGAGAAAACTAGGTTTTGGACAGAACCAAGGCATTGCATGGTCCTCGGACTCAAGCCTATGGGGAAACCAACTACTTGGATGAGAAAACTAGGTTTTGGACAGAATCAAGGCATTGCATGGTCCTCGGACTCAAGCCTATGGGGAAACCAACTACTTGGATGAGAAAACTAGGTTTTGGACAGAACCAGGGCATTGCATGGTCCTCGGACTCAAGCCTATGGGGAAATCAACTACTTGGATGAGAAAACTGGGCACTAAGCGAGACTTAGCTACTATGCATGACGTCGAAAATGGTGCCTATATCTTCGTTGAACAAGGGTTAGAAATGAGTCTAAAGGCTCTGCAGGTGCAGGTAAGCTAGGATTTTGAAACATGATGATAAATGTATTGCATGCATAAATATTCGTACATGTTAAAATGAATCAACGCAGAATTAATGAACAGTATTACGTATCAACGAGGGCAGCTAACAAGTAACCAAAAGGAAAAAGGAAAAACAAGATTTCATCTATACATAATCGAACGTTTGCAAATCATCAATAGATTAGAAAGTTTTCGAAATAAAAAGAAACAAGTTAAATCGTTAAATTAGAAATAGATGCGAAAGTCTAGCCAGGATTTCTACTTTTCTACTTTTGCGTCGGTCACATCCTGAGAGGAAGAAATGGGATCAGCTTTGACGCCCGGGAGGATGGTCCCTTCTAGGGAAGGCTGAACAGGGTCAGCACTGGTACTCTGGGGGGCCATAGCAAGGGGAATTGCCTGTGGCAGCTGGGCAGGTGTGGCTGGTTCCTCCATACTAGACACCTGAATGCCAACCACGGGCTCAGTAACCTCTTTAGGTGCCTCAGGATCCATATGCTGAGATACCACTATCACATCCTGACGTTCTCCCTCTTTGGGCATCTTGCTAGAAGAACCGCTGGCCTGTAGGTCTTCCGACGGGATGACCTCTTCCTCGGGTTGGTCATTCGTAGCCACGGAGCTGGTGGAAGTGGCCTCACGAATGGCCGTAGGGTAGAATATGCTCTCCGCCTTCCACAAATCAGATGAAGCGTCCACCCTAGCTCGCTTCAATGCTTCTTCCCAAACCTGGGAGCAATAAAACCTGCACACTCCAGGAATTTGTGCCTTAAGGGTGGCTTGGGTGTCAGCCACTCCCATATTATAACCGTCATCCTCGGCCGTATTCTTGGCAGCCTCTGCATCATTCTTGGCAAACTCGGCCTACTGTTTTGCCCTTACGGCCTCATCACGGGCGTATTCCGCCACCCCTTTTTCATACACAGCCGCGGCCAGCTGCTTATTTAAACCCTCGATCAGGTCTTTGGCTATTCTCAGCTGGTCCTCGGCTTCAAGTGCGCGTTTTGTTTGGTCCGCGGCCTGTTTTTGGGCGCTGTTTAGGCCCGCTGAGACGTTATCCCTCTCACGGATAGTCATTGTTAAGTCAGCCTTCACTTTGGCAAGTTCATCCTCAGAGGCTTCGAGAGTCTTCGAGGTTGTTATGCGCTTCTTGCGTTCGTTCTCGACCGCCTTACTCCTGTTATTCATCTCTTCCTCCATCCTATAGGTTGCCTGAAGAGCCTGTCAAGAAAGATGAGCGAGTAGTTAGTGACAAACCAGTGGCAAGAGTTAACAAAGTGTTAGGTTTCAAGAAATCTTACCATGCCCAAGTACCTCTTAGCGCTGAGAAAAACCTCCTACATCCTCATTCTCCTCAATTCATCCATGTCATTAGGGAGTAGCATGGTTCTCCCTAATGCATCCGCCACGTAGCCACCCTCGCCGTCTCCAAGGTCCCTCAGAGAGGCCGTTTCCAGTAGTGGACCCCCGTGAAGCATTGGGGCAGGAAGCCAGGCACTCGGTAAGGACTGGGATTCAATCCCCTTTCCCTTGCCTTGGGAGGCTTGGACTTCAGTTTCTTTGCCCTTGCCTTGGTGTCCAATCTTCAGCTGTTTTGTGCGCGGAGTCTCATCCTTCTCCTTAGAGGGTTGGGATTTTCCCTCGTCCACGACGTCCTTGCCCTTGGGGCTCCTCTTTCTCTTGGGATCAGCGCCCTCAGGTCGAGGAGGCCGAGCTGGTTGGGAGGAAGTAGGGAGATCGGGGCGGGTGGATTGTGGCTGAGACTTGGTGGAGGATGACCTGGTTTGGATAGTAAGGGGCCGAGGTGGTGGAGGAGGAGCATCGGGTTGTGGTGTTTCCTATGTATCCTTCCCTGGTTGGCCCTTGAGGAGTTGGAGAAGGGGGGTCAAAAGTATTCTTTTGAGTCCCATCTCGGCTTGAGAAGAGGTGCCTATTGACGACAATTCTGCCTCGGACAAGGCTGGGTCACCTATGTCACCAGGAGGATCCTCAGATTGGTAGGCTTGGTCAAATACCCCAAAACCTTCCTCGGGCCGATCTGGCTCGCCTTCGTCCTTTGCTACTTGATGAGACGAGAAGGGGCCCACCTGTGGGATGTTCTCGGGGACAGCTGGCTCCTGGGAGATTAAAAATCCCATTTCAACTACGGTAATTTTTGGAAGCCAAGGACGGCGGCCGCTGATCACGTGCCTTGCGTCCCCAAATGACTTCTGAACAGGAGGGTACCCTAGTATTTTGTGAGCTGCTCGGACTTGACCATCTCCTTCATTCACGAAAACTGCCGCTTGTAAAACGGTCTCCAAGTCCGCCCGGTTGACTAACTGAAAATGCTGCGTGTGGGCATGTGGATCTGCAAAAAGACAAACATGTATGCATAGTTAGTCACCGAACAACATTTTATTAAAATGGCGTAAGGGGTCATCCCCCTTCAGTTCCCAGTACCCCACCTGGTTCTCCTTCTACTATGGGGCATGGATCGCCATCATGTCATTCTCCAGAAACGATAAGGAAATCCTTGTTCAATCCCTTGTTGGAGTCAAGGAGGCACTGGATTAACCGAACCCTCTCGTCCCTCGACTTCATGTAGTATGATTTCCCCTTTAATTTTTGGAGGTTATAGCACCAGTTCACGTCATGATGGGTCAGTCTTAACCCCATTTTCTCATTTAAAGCGTCCACGCACCCCAGAATCCTAAAAACGTTGCCGACACACTGGGTGGGGGCTAAACGGAAATGTCTGAGGTAACCCCTCGTCACTGGCCCCATAGGGATTCTCATACCTCCTTCAACAAAGGCGAGGACGGGAATTACAACCGCGCCCGTTCCCCTCTTATAGTGCCATTCCCCCATCTTACAGTGCTCCAAACTTACGTTGGGGGGAATCCTATAATCGACGATGAACTTATTCATCGCCTCTTCAGTATCGACTAACTTCCTCAGTCTCAATTTAGTCATCTTAGTGATTTACTAAACAAACCCGACCCGCGACGGGAAAAGAGAGGGAGCCAAAGAGAAATAAACCCAGAAAAGAAAAAGCACGAGTTAATGGAGGTAGGGAACTTACATAAGAGAAGAATTACGCTTCGGATAGGCTTTATGTGCTTGAGATAGACTTGAATTTGGGCGGAAGTTCAGATGAACCCAGAATACACGCACTAAAACTCTTAAGTGCAGAACTGAAGAGACGGATCCATCCCCAAAAAAAATCTTTTATACTTTCTAGGGTAACTGCACTCCTTTTCCCGCCCAAGAAGACCAGAAGATCACCACCGTTCGATTTCCATCATACCATAGAACGTGGGAAGCACAAAGCCGCCCGTATTTAATGAGGCCACGTTTCGCCTTCCAACGGCTCTAGGAACGTGCCTTAGGCAGGTGAAAAACCTCGGGAATCGATAGGTGACAAGGATTGACAGGCATTGGCAGATCTCTGATGTTATCAAAACCCTCCTATCCGTCCGAGGAGATGGATAGCAGGATTTTGAGGGGCTATTGTGGGTCCGAGGGGTCTACAACCCAGCTCAAACTCTATCTAGGCCCAGGGCCCGTGTCGAGGAGGTATTTTGCCGATGATGAATAATCGATGGTCGGGGTGCCAAGGGGAACGGCTAAGAAACTACCCTGTCCTCGGCATTCCAGAGCTCCAATGGGAAGACCAACATCTTGGTGGGGGCTATCCCCAAACAGCCCCCTGAAGGGGATGTGAGTGGAAGGGGGGCCCATAGGGAAGCAGGGTGTAGGATTGAATTAAGGAAAATGCGTCCCCTCCGCATTAAATGCATCTGCCAACGCCCAGATCCGATTAATGAGAAAAGACGTTTGGACGGTGTAAACTTCGATCTTCGCAACTAGTAGAAAGTAAGAGGGGACGGTTGATGGGATGGATACAAAAATAAGCACCTACCTGACCAACAAGTGGAGGGCCAGGATTAACCAAGACGGACTATATAATAAAAAGGTAGGTGCACCAAGCAAAAGGCTGGGAAAAATGGTCAAAAACCAGAGCCTCCCAGCCCACCTCCAGGAGAAAGACTCCAGGGGTGAAGAAAACTTAACCATGCACGAACACCACGAAGAACCCACCACCTGGTGACCAAGGTCTAGCCTTTCAAACCCACGCTCTACAAATGATATTGTTTGGGCCTATTTACGTACGAACCCAATACTGTTTAGGTTCACTACAAAATCGTGTCCTTACACATATATTCTTTTCTTTTCTTTTTTTTCAATAGGGAACATTTCCAGTGCTTCAATATATATACTTCTTGATTTTTTTCCTTAAAAAATAGAAAGTAAAGCATAACTTATATGTTTATGAATATGTTTATTTTAATAACTTTTGTTAAAGTTGATTATAATTTTATAGTTTGATATGCACGTGAAACTCTATATTCTTGAACATTAGTTGAACATCATTATTTGTAATATTTGCATCAATTTCTAAAAAAGATAGCCAATAATTATTTTTAATGAATCTTTGTTTCTAAAAAAGAACATAATTTGTGAGAGCTAGGGATAATGTGCTCCAACTTGTGTAGAGTATTATTTATAAAGAAAAATAATTTTTTATATAAAAAAATGTACTTAAACATAAACATGTTTTTCAACACATAAGAGAGAAATTAAATAATTTTTTACTTTCATTCCGTGTATACATATTTTTGGTATTATGCAAGTTGATAATTATATAATTTTATGTTATTTGTAAAAAAAAAATAAATTCTTTGGAGTATAAGTTGAATATCATTGATTCCAATAATTACATCAAGTTGAACATTATTGAGTCTAATCAAAGTCAAGTACTATTCTTAGGATATGTATTGTGGGGGTAATTAACACCTTCCTTACACGTAACCGAACTTTCCAATCCATGTCATTGATTTAAGTCATTTCCTTTATAGTTTAGAAGACCTTGGGAAAGTCCTAGCTAATTAGGAAATTGAATCATTTAGACATAGGTGACTAATCACACCTACAACCATGGTTAATTGCAATTTATAAAAAGGGATTTCTTTTAGGTAGAGTTTCAACCTATGACGTTTACTCCTAATGATTTTACCAGTTGAACTAACTAAAACCCACAAAAAAGAGAAACTTAAGTAGAAAAGAATCATTGTAATACCTTGACTTTATCATCATCATCATCATCAATATTATTATTAGCTTTGAGAAGTGATGTGGATAATTAAGCACGTAGTGTCATGATATTAAATACAAGTTATGACATTATATACATGTTGTGTATCATGCATAGAACAAGACTAGACATTGCCTTCACAGTATATAAGCTTTCGAGGAATTTAAAACTTGAGGTTGATTACTAGAAAACCATTAAAGAGTGATGAATATCTATTAAATAAAAATATTCAAATGTTAATTATATTATTTATGTGGGTCATAAAATCTATGTTTGGTTGGATATTCACTACATATGGGGGTGATATGTGTAAGCATTAAAGATATAAGGTTATTTCTTACTCTACTATAGAATTAAATTAAAAGTATTGGTTGTAACTTGTAATGGACAAGGAAAGAAAATGGCTAAGGTTTGGATAAAGTGTCGTGGCAACGACTATAGTAAGCCATTCCTTGTACTGCAATGGTGAACCGCAATGCATATAGTGTACATGAGTTGTATATAATGTGAGTGTAGACTTAAAAGCCCAAGACAAGTAAATGTGGTTGGACTAGTCCCTTGCCTGCATAAATTCTTAAAGTAAAATAGGCCTTTTACTAAAGTGAGTCTTGAGACTTAGTAAAGGTAACATCAATGGAATGAGACTAAAATTCTTATATTAAAAGAATCACCAATAGTGGGAACCCAACTTTGAATTGATTTAATCTAAGAGATTTAAATGGTAACAAGAAGATATTGATACGTGGTTAGTAAAGCACTAAAATTTGTGTCTCATTTAGAATGGATTAGTGTTGTCCATTATGATGTTATAAAGGAAGAGTTTTATACTTTTAATGATGTTCATAAAGAGTAAATGTTTGTGTGACAAAGACATAAAATGGAACTTCACTTTTGTGAACATAGAAGTGGTGCTGCTTCTAGCAAAAGGGTTTTCTCTTGTAAATGTGCACTAAATCGGGAAGAGCACAAGACCATAATAGTTCTAAGTTTTGTGGATATTCTCATGTGCATGTTGTTTTCAATTTCAATACTTAATAGTTTTGGTTTAAGCACCAAGCAATCATAAACTCTGTAGATGTCTTGAGCCAATTACACTAATTGGGGGTTTAAGTTGAAAGACATTCTTTTTATTCATGATAAAATGTCAACCAAATGAAATATGTATATGACAACCGAATGAGGATTGTTGTATATATAGGTATATACAAGATAAATTGTAATATATAATAGAGAGTATAGCATTTGAATAAGATGATGAGTTGTTTAAGGAGTTTGACTCCTATTCAAAAGGTTGAAGTATTTCGATTCCTTTTTGACAGGCTGAAACAATGGTGGAAAATTTTTGGGCTTTCGAATTTTTCCAATTTATATTTGACTTATGTTCAACCAGTAGAAAGTCGAAGAAAACAGTTTATGCATAGATACTTCTGCAGGATTCATGGTAACTATTGCATATCTTAAATGGTTGTAATCCCTTGTGGATGTTCAAATAAACCAATGCCACTCTCTAAGGGTGCCTTTTGAAGGGTAACTTTTCTCTCAACTTTCTTAAAAACACAAGAATTCTATGAGTCTTCTCCAACTTTCAAGGAACAAGTTTGTAGTATGTGGAGACAAATATTATCTAAGGATTTTATTGTGCATCAAAATTATCAATTTTTATGTTTGCTTACTAAATCATTTTGTTTTTTCTTTGTATATTCCTTTAATTTCCAACACACATTTGCCATGGCTACATTATAAACTATATTATAGTCTCCTTCCATAATCTCTTGATAAAATTCAATTTGATTTGCAAAAACTAATCCAACTTCCATTGCCAATGCTTTCATTTTACTCACTTGGAGAATCCCTTGCACTCTTTGGCACATCGTGGCCATAGTTTCACCTTTATGGCATGGGCGGCTCCACTTGGAGCCCAGGGGGTTCAAATGAACCCCTTGAATTGAACCCAAAAAAAATTATTATAATATTTTTTTTTTCCTGTTTTCACATTTAAAATAAAAATTTGAACACCCTAACCTTAAACCCAACTGAAATAAATTTAAATATAATCATCTTAACAATATCATAATCTTTTTAAACGCAAAGAAAAATCTCAATAACAAATCAATTTGATCTAAAATCTAGGAAAAAATTAAAAATTTGCTAATCTTAAACCTTAGAAAAAGCTCATTTAGATCTTAAGAAATTTCAAATAAATTAATCAAATGGGAAATTAGTTGATGAATGATTGCTTGACTATATACATTGAAACAAATGTAGCTAATAAGATTTATAATGAAAATATCATGCAACAATTTCAAAATACAAAATATCGTAGAAAGCAATTGTAAAACTTTATGTATTAAAGATTTTTTGTTTTTTTTTTTTTTTTTTGTGATGTTAATATATTTAATTTATTTTTTGTTTAAAATTTTGTATAATTTATGTTTCTTATTGAACCCCCTAGAAAATAATCCTAGAGCCATCACTGCTTTGTGGTCGCATATAATCAACATTGATTTTGTACGAACCTGAGTGTGGCGGTACCCATCAACACTCTTTGTGTTGCTTTGACTCTTGGCACCTGTGGTTGTGAAGCCCCCATTTCTTGAATCAAAGTCAAGACTTCATTGTATATTTGCTATGCTGTGATTCCGGTTTCCTCATGAATAATACGGTTGCAGTGTTACCTTACAGTCTAATACCATACAAAGAAACTTCTTTAGCCTCAGCTGCATATCGACACTCAAACAGTGGATGCCTAATAACAGATTTGGCCTCTGTTTCGCAAGGACGACATGCTGGATCATTGCTCATATGGCATTGGAATTGATTACTTTCATTGGCAAAATGTTACAGCTAGGTCTCTAGGCAAACATTTTGATCTTGTTCGGCAGTCATATTTTACTCCACCTTAAATGAATATATTCTTTTAATATTGTCAAATAATACTTGCTTGACAAACTAAACATATTTCTTTTATATTTATTTGCATATGCTTCATAGCTTAAATTACTTGCACATGAAAAAGCTATTTTTCTCATCACTGCTTATATTATGGGTTTTCCTAGGTGACGGGACTGACGAAATCAATTAGAGACGAATCCAGCAGGACAGACGAGGCCACCCCTAAGACGAGCCCAAAAAGTATCCACGTCACTGACAAGAATAGCTGAACCATTCAATGCCACCAATAATACCCCGGATGGTTACAAAACCAACTGTACAGACCATTGAGAGCACAATAAAAGCTCCATTACAAGACAAGAGGCGTTACCAAAGGAAGAAATTAACATCACAAATGCCAATCACAACGGCTAGAATCCAAGGCAACATATATAAAGCCCCCCACACTGCCAACACAAGGTATAAAAACACTGACACTCTAAAAGGATAGTGATTGCCATTTGAGTATTCTTTTTCATTTCATATTATACTCTTTCGTTCTGATTTTGGCATTGGAGATGTTGTGGTAGGCACCACACCGGTGACCACCCCTGCAGAGGCAGTCTTGTCATCTATGCAGGTATCCAGGCGAGAATTTGGATTCATTCGGGCACGTTCATTTCGATTGACGAAATCACGCTTCATCACTAGGGAAAAAAAAAAAAAAAAAAAAAAAAAAAAAACACAACAATAACGATCAACGAGTGATCCATTGATATGAGTACTAGACTTGACTACCCCAAAGAATCCGGTCTAATTACTAACCTATCAAAGTATGACGTGTCATGGCCACAAAAAGAAGGGGAAAATGGGCATTTACTTCTAATTTTCAAACTATGCAGTAAAATGCCCATATTTTGAAACTATTTAGCAAAATGCCACTATTTTTAAAATTCGATACCCTCAAAATCAAGTTATATGTATATTTTTATGTGGAACTTGACATTAATAATGTTGAGTTTTACTTAAATTTTCAAAAAACAATTAGTGGCAAAATATGTATAGAACTCGATATTCCTAATGTTGAGTTCTACCTGTAACTCGATTTTGTTAAAATTCGGATTAAAAAACAATGGCATTTTGCTAAATAGTTTCAAAATATAGGCATTTTGCTGTATAATTTACAAATTAGGGGCAAATGATGATTTTCCCCCAAAAAGACTCATACAATTTTTATTTTATTTTTTGGAATTTTTTTATTTATTTTAATTAGGTGGCTTTTGTTAGAGTGGTAAATATAAGCTTGGTAAATATAAGCTTTTGCATCAATTTCTCATTTAATTTAATATTTTTTTTCAATTATTTTTTGCAATAAATTTAGGTACCCTAAAAAGTTCATAACAATTTTGTAGCATGTCTAAATTAGCATACTACATCATATAAGAATTTACCACAATCTATAATTTATAGGTCAATTTGAAAATGTTGTGAAATTATGATATATTTTTTTTTAATATCATAATTTTTATGAAATTATGATATTTTAAAGCTTGTATGGATTTCTACCTAAGTTTTAGAAAAAGTTAGGTTTTTTACCCCCGTAAACTACTTAAAACTTTATTCCTTTTGTCAATTATATAAAAAGAAAAAAAGAGACTTACACTATGTGTGTGTTTGTATTCAGCTTTTTCTACTTTGCGTTTTTGTCCTTTTTTTTTTTTTTTTTTTGGTTTTCACGCGTGTTGGAGTTTTGCGGTTACTTTCTGCAGTGAACAGTGCATATATGCACTGTTCACGAACCCACAAACTCCACTTTTTATCAACTTTTTCATTAAAAATGGGTCCTACGGTACTTTTCACACATTTAAAAATTATTTTGCTACAGTGTTTTCAGTTTTCAGTTTTAAGTTTCAGCAAAATAAGTTCTATCCAAACAGACCCTATATGTACAAAAACTTTGAAGAAGTTTTTTTACCTATAAACTTTTTTTATTTTTTATTTTTCCTTTTAGTCTTGTAATGCATATAGAATAAAACACTTTTCATCCTTAAATTTTATAAATATCATTTTTCATCTTGAAGCTATTTTATTCAGTTAAAATAAAAGTTATTTTGTCTTTTATTGTATTTTTTCTATAATTTTGTCCTTCAAAGTTGTGCTAAGTGAATGCATATAAAGTTGAGCTTAAAAAAAATAAAGAAAAAATTTGTTTAGATATCGAAAGAGAGAACAAAACCTAAATACAAAAACATAGGCAAGACCAATTTAAAAAAAAAAAAAATTGTTGAGAATAGCTTATTTAATTTTTTATTGTATTTTTTTTTTTACTAAAATTGTATTAAATTAAAATATAAAAAATTCAAAAATTTTAAGAAGTTGTAAATAAAAGTGTTATAAATTAAAAGGCCCAATAGACTCTAATTCCATTGTGACAAAGAAAAAAAATATAATAAAAAAACCCCTAATTTAAGCCAATCTCAGACTCTCACCCACATAACATCACACACCCAATTCGATTCAAATCAAGCCTACTACTTTTTACTGCCGCATAAATCTCTAATAATTCAAAACCCAAAGCTCCCACCGTTTCAATGAAAAATTTCCCAACTCTTTGTTTCTCTAATTATCATACTACTACTACTTTGACTGTGTAAAAAAAAAAATTTCGATTTCGCTAGGGTTTTCCAGAGCCACACGTGTCGAAATGCTAGGTGGGTTGTATGGAGACCTCCCTCCACCCTCTTCGGCCGACGAAGACAAGCCCAGCAACACCACCGTCTGGTCCAGCAGCGCCAAGATGGCTCCGCCGACTCTCCGCAAGTCCTCCTCGGTCTTCGCTCCGCCGCAGACCATTCTCAAATCTCAAACCAAGCCCAAAACCCCCAATCCGGCACTGGCGGCGCAGCCGAAGAGCGTGACGTCGTTTTCGGCTTCGGCAATGCCATCGCTGATGCAGGAAGACTCGGCGCAGCCGGCATTGGTTGGGGTGACGTCGTCGGTGATCGAGGAGTACGATCCGGCGAGGCCGAATGACTACGAGGAGTACAGGAGGGAGAGGAAGAAGAGGGCGATGGAGGCGGAGGTGAGGAGGGAGCTCGATCGGCGGCGGCAGGAGGAGGAGGAGAGAGAGAGGAGGGAGAAGGAGGAGAGGGAAAGAGAAAGGGAAAGGGAAAGAGAGAGGGATTACAGCGATTCGCGGCTGAATATATCGGGAGAAGAAGCTTGGAGGAGGCGTGCGGCGATGAGCGGGGCGGTGCCGCGGCGGTCACCATCGCCGCCAAGCAATGCCGACGGGTTTATGATCGAGAAGTCGGAGACGGTAGGGTTGGGCGTTGGGGCCGGCGGGCAAATGACCGCGGCGCAGAGGATGATGGCGAAGATGGGGTGGAAAGAGGGGCAAGGGCTTGGGAAGCAGGAGCAGGGGATTACTACTCCTTTGATGGCGAAGAAGACGGACCGGCGAGCTGGGGTGATTGTCAATGCTAGTGAGGCGAAGCAGGATAAGAAGGTGAAAGGCGTCAGCTTTAATGGGTCGCCTACTCGGGTTTTGCTGCTTAGAAACATGGTATGCTTATATGCCCAACTTTTTCCAAAACTTGATGATGATCAATATGAACTTCAATTATTTCAGTTGTTTTCATGTGAATGCACATTTTTATTGAAGTGTATGTGTTTATTTTTGTGCTTGTTTCTAATGCTGCTATCAAATAAAGCCAACTTTCTAATCAGTGCTAAAATTAAATTGATCTGTTTTGGGTTCTTTGTAGTTTCTGATTCAGTTGTTACTTTGATTTTTTGTAGCTAGAATATATCAATTCTTTGTGCTGCTTATTTTTTGGTCCTTTTCTGTTCATTTGTTTCGTTTAGTTCTTATTCTATAACAGTTACATCAGATAGAAAGTAATTCATCAATTGAGTTTTAGATTTCAAATTTAGTACCTTTTCCACTTGCAGTTGTCAAGAAGAACTGTTTGTTAACAAAGTAGAGGTTTGTTCAGAGGGCTAGGCCAATCTTTAATGGTCTGCACATAGACCATTTTTCAGCCTAGTTAGGTTGTTGGACACTAGGGTATTTGTGTATGGCCTAGTTAAATAATTAGTTTTTTTCAAAGCACTGGCTTTAGCATATTCATGTAATGATCATGTTCTAAGGTGTGTGGATGTGAAAAGAGTAGAGGTTTGTTCAGAGGGTTAGTGCAATCTTTTAAGGTCTGCACATAGACCAATTTTTTAGCCTAGTTAGGTTGTTTTACACTAGGGTATTTGTGTATGGCCTAGGTAAATAATTAGTTTTTTCAAATAACTGGCTTTAGCATATTCATGTAATGATTAATTTCTAAGCTGTGAGTGTGTAGCACTATTAGATAAAAAGTGTTGGCAAGCTAGTTTTTACAATGGTCTTCAAGATCTTGTTTTGCATAAAGTTGGTTAGGCAACATCTAGAACATTTTATTTATTTATTCAGGATCCATAGCCTTTATATAAGGCTTAAGTCAGTAGTGGTAGTTCACAAGTGTTGTCATTACGCTTTAAGGTCATGAATTAATAGTTGGGCATGCAGCCAGACAAAATAGGTGTGGGTTAGTTCTTGTTTGGTTGGGAATTGAGGTATTTCCAGGCTGATCTGGAAATATACAGAGCCTTAGAAGATCTTTCTCCTCAACATGTTTGTGGCACTGGATAGATTTTTATCAGTTGATTATCTTATTGAAAGAAATCGAGCTTTTCTTTTGATTAAGAATGAGTTGGGCAAAGACTAAGCAGATTCAAATGGACCATCTTTTATCCAGTGGTTGTTCTAGGATGAGAACTGGTCTTTCTTTCTTACAGATTTTTTCATATATTTTGTCATTTCTAGTTAACCAGCTTGTGGGTAATTGGATTCAGAAGGTTTGGCCTCTTAAATCTATTAAAGATGTTGAAAAATTTCTTGATTTCTTGGTAGTTATTTTGTATTTGATGCCTTATTGTTGGTATGTGTGGATGTTCCTTTTGAGTCTGATTAATCATCCTCATTGTCATTCATTCTTCTTGCAAGTGCAATACATGCCATATTAGTAGTCACCCTGAATTGCTTTCTGTAAAAAACATTGCCTTTTTTGTGTCTCTGTGTGTGTGTGTTTTTTTTTTTTTTTTTTTTTTTTTTTGGGGGGGGGGGGGGGGGGTGGTATCATTCAAGTTACTTTGTGATAATTAGCTATGAACTTGGTGTTGATGGAAATCAATAGTGAAGTTAAGTTATTACTAGAACTGTTACATTAACTTCTAGAGGGTGGACAGCTACCATAATTATGATCAAGCTTAAATGCTGTAAAAGCCTATGACTTTAATAAATTTATTGGTATTACCCCAGTCTCAACAATGAAATAAAAAGTGTAATGTATATGATAAAGAGTTTGAGAAAATACAAGATTAAATTCCACAACATTCAAGAATTGTGGTCTAGTTTTGATGTGGGACTTTCTTGGCACATTTCGTAGTCTACTTTAGATATTATTGAGTCTAAGTATTGAGTTTCTTTAGGTTAGAATAAGGGCAATTTGGTAGATTCCAGATTTTCTGGAATGGGCTATCCTTCGCTGTAAAAAAAGGTCTATAATAAGTTCTATAGAGTCCTGTTACTTCTAAGAAAGGATGTAGCTATAGCCTATATAGAGGCTTTATTGTTGTCAATAGCATTTGTAGTGAAATTGATTTTAATAAAATTCCAACAGCTTATTTAAGCTTTGAGGGTGTGATTGCCTTGTTCCACCTAAGTGTGATTACTTAAGAAGACCTAGGTGAGATTGCCTAGCAATTATCTTCCTTTGCTCTCATTCTATTCATTTTTTAATACCAAAGCCATCAAACATATTAAAGATCCAATCTTTTATTCAACTATATCCACTTAAACCCTTAAACATCAAACCCTCTTCAAGGTCTCATCCAGAATCTAATTTAGTGCTGAATTTCTGAAGATCCTCCATCAAAGTGATGGCCTCAACTCTTCACCCCTCTTGCACATACAACACCAATCTACAACTGTAATATTTTGATTGCAAAGATTGTCAACTGCAAAATTTTACCCAATGCTACTGTCAAAGGGAGAAAAAAAAAAAAAAAAAAACCTCTCGAGGTACCCTGGCACCCCAAAATGCACCTTCATGGGAATCATATTCATGTAGATCTTTTCATGTCATAACATGGGCAAACTTCAAAGTTTTCTTTCGTAGTAAAATGCCAAGGTAGCTGATCCTCTTGTTGAGTAGATGGAAAGTTAGAATACAATTAGATTAAAGAAATTCTCTACATACTCTAATTTTCAACCCTGAAGGAACTAAGTGAATTTAAGATTACATTGCCAAGTACCTTGATTATCTGTGAGATACATGACTATAGATGCATCCTTTTTTTTTCTTGGTTAAGTACTATTGATGTATTATTATCCACTGCCAATCTAAACTGCTCATGAAAGAGATCCTTGAGGGGGCAATCCTCACACCATGATCAGGCCAAATGTGAACACAAGAGCCATTTCCAATAATAAATTTAATATTTAGGTTGCCTGTAGGTTTTACTGGTTAAAGGAGACAAAAGGCCTCCTTTATAAAGGTTCCCTACATTATTAAAAAATAATAATAATAGAAAAGGCATTCCACCCTCCTCTAACACATTTCATAGACCAACCTGCCATGTATCTCCATGTTTCACTAAAATAACACTTCTCCAAAGGTGCTACTTCTTAACTCCAAAACTTCATAGCCATTTCTCTGAAATGGCTTGATTAAATGTACTCAATTTATGAATCCCCAAATCTCCCTTCTTCAATGGAGAATATGCCACATCCTAGTCTACCAGATTGAATTTAAAGGCATCTCCTGTCCCTCTCACAGAAAATCTCTTTGGAGTTTTTCCACCCTATTTACCATATGAATTGGCATAGTGACAAGTTACATGACATACCTAGGAAGGGAAGATAATGTGTTTTTGCTGAGAGTGACCCTTCCCACCTTTTGAAAGATACAACTTTTTCCACCCAGCAAGCCTTCCTGTCAATAATGGCATTCCAAATTGCTCAATTTTTAAGGAAGAACTAAAAGGTAGTTTGAAATTACCTACTTTACGGCCCACTACTGAGGCTAACTCAATTTTATTGTTCTCTTCCTACACCCACTGGCACTGGTTCCCTAATTTATTTCTAAACTTGAAACTGCTTCAAAACAAATGAGGAGGCATCAGGGGTATCCTAGCTGTTCTGGATTTGCATTGGAAATTTTTTTGGTGTCATTAGTAAAGAGGAAGTGTGAAAATTCCATAACTCCTCAATTGCCTCCTCCAACCTTGAACCTCAATAAGACCCCGACACTGAAAAATGCTTTGTAAACAACCATTTTGAACACGATTGGCACATTGGATTGAGTAGAATCACATGAAGTTGAAGACAAGGTTGCAAGGTAATTAGAGAATGTCAGGCAAAATGTAAGTACAAAAATATTTTTGCCTTGCCTCAATCCCCTCAAACTTTTAAAGAATCCGTCTGAGTTGCTGTATACTATAATGGAGAACTGAATGGTTGAAATGCAATTCCAAATTAATTTTTGCTGTTTTTCACCAAATCCAAACCTTTCCAATCAGAATTGCAAACAATCCCAATTAACATGTTTGTATGGCTTTTCAATATCTAGCTTACATAATACCCCAGGGATACCACTCCACATTCTACTGTCCAAGCCATTTGTTTCTTTAACAATAATTATTGAATCAAGAATTTGTCTTCCAGTAATGATCCCAATTACTCTGATTGTCTGTTTTTGAGTGCAATGTATTAGTAGATTACTACTTCAGGAGATAACCCTTTTTGTTGAAAGCTTATTTTCTTATTTGCTGAACATAAAGCTGTTGCCAAACTAAATACATTAATTTTTATCACATTAAAAGAACATTAAATGATCTACATTTAAAATACTGTTATGAGCAAAATGTTACTATACCTATTTTTAGTATGAAATTCTCTTCCTTGACAATTTATTTCAATGTTACATTCCAAAACATATATATGGATAGATGAGTAAATGGAAGAGTTGGAAACAGGGTGTTAGGTCATTTTACATTTCTTGTATTTCCATGGGAATTAGTGTATATTGTTGATGTATTCTAGTGGGAGCATCCATAAACTCCCATTACCTATTAAAATTGGTTTCTCTTTGAATCAGTTTCAAACTCACACATCTGAACACATTTCATTGGAACTCCTACACCATACATAATACATGCTATATACACCATGAATTGCCAATAATAGTTTAATCATGCTTAGTGCATAAAATTTGGTGTGGATAAAAAAAACTTTATAATCTTTATTGTGGTTTTGGGGAAGTGGAGATTATTAAAATGCACCTAAAAACCCTCATCAATTTCTGCTTGTATCACAGGAATTTTAATTTATGTTGACAATTATACCTCACTTTCTAAAATTGATTGG
The DNA here is from genome assembly GCF_001633185.2 of Quercus lobata. Lineage (NCBI taxonomy): Eukaryota > Viridiplantae > Streptophyta > Magnoliopsida > Fagales > Fagaceae > Quercus > Quercus lobata. The sequence continues at coordinate 61,029,652 of NC_044908.1, forward strand.
CTTATTCTGATGTTGGTTACCCTGCTATATGGGCCATGCAGGCTGTCATTTGTCTTCCACCCTCTAATATTTAAAAATCTTGGCCAAGAGCATTGTAGCTCTCCTGATGTTTTCAAACAAAGACATCCAGGGCTTAAATCCTCCCTCCCTCAATTACAATATAATAAAAATAAAAATCTTGTGCAGGATTTCCCTAGTGCCAGCTGTGATATATTTCCCAAAGACATTCTTATTGGCTGTATCTTTTATGTTTTATCTCTTTCCTTTTCTTTCTTTATAATTAAATATCTTTTAAATCACTATTAAAATCTCTCTAGTTGGATGGAGTAGCTAGAAATATAGTGGTCATCATACTAAATTATTGTCTTGAGACATTTGTTTTCTTCATTCTTTTTTATTATGTGATGCTCTACTAAACAAAATGAAGATGAGGATGGCTAATTATTTTGCTTTCCCATTCCACCTCCACTTGGTGCCAAAACTTATTAAAAAGAAAATTGTTTGCTTTCTTCTTGAAGGTGGGCCCTGGTGAGGTTGACGATGAGCTTGAAGATGAGGTAGGATCAGAGTGCGCTAAGTATGGGACAGTAACTCGGGTTCTCATTTTTGAGATAACCGAGCCAAATTTTCCAGTGACTGAGGCAGTCAGAATCTTTGTTCAGTTTGAGAGACCAGAAGAAACAACCAAAGCACTTGTTGACCTAGATGGTCGATACTTTGGAGGTAGGGTGGTCCGAGGCTCATTCTATGATGAGGAGAGGTTTAGCAAGAATGAGCTGGCTCCAATGCCGGGAGAAATCCCAGGCTTTACATAAATTAATGGACTGTTTTGTTCCAATTCAAATGTCCCTAGTCTAGGATGGTTGAAATAGATAGATCAACTTGGATTTGATTTTCATTGCTGTGTGAGAGTTGCGTGGTGTTGTAAGTAGCATTCAAATTCAAGGAGCAACCCTCCATCTCTTAACTAGGTCCAGGTGATGTTTGTAACAGAAGCAAACAGTAGTCATAAGGAAATTGTTGAAATCATATGAACAGACAGCCTTTTATTTTAACAATTGGCATGCCGATGGTGTATTGTGGTTAAATTGTGTTCCGGAAAAAAGTATGGCTATTGCGAAGTTATGATTTCGTTGGGGGAAACTAGGTTGGAAATCATCAAGGCTGTCCTTAGATGTGAAAGGAAAATTTACTTCGAATGTTTTATGATAAAATGATTTCTGATAGACTTTTTGTGCATTCATTACAAATGGTATTGAATTTATTACTTTTCAGTTTTATGTATTTTGCTGGAATCCCATTAAGAGCTCTCTTTCCCTCTGTCAAATGTGAGGAGATTAGTTGGAGTAATATCACTATTTTGGATGGATAACTTATCTAATTCTATTCATTGAGCTTCTAACTTTTGAACTTTTGAGAACAATAGTTACCCAAACATATGGGTCAGTGATGATATCGTCAGGTCACCAGTTCAAAATGGCAAACTAGTTGTTCTTTCAGTGTAGCAGCAACACTTCAGATGGTACTTCAAGTAAAAGGGAATTTGCATGGTTTGAAGATCACGTTTCTTCAGTTCCAGTGGTCAAATAGTGTGGTTTCAGTTTTGTTTTGGATCCAAACCTTTCTTACCCTTTGGCTAAAAACTTTGAAAAGCAAATTACATCTTTTTTTCTTTTTTGGACAGAAAAAGCAAATTACATTAGCCCTTAGCAGTGTCAGACAACAATCACAACACATTGTACCAAAAAAATTAATCTACTTGTTAAAGTTCACTGCATCTGCATGTAGCAGCACAAAGGAAGGAGGATCATGTAAACTCCTTTTTCTTTCGGAGTATATTTTGAAATTCCAACACGAATGGTTGTCGTGTTACTTGGTTAAAAACATTTGGGGATTGTTTGATAAGATAGTTCAAATAATAGTTTTTAGTGTTTAAATACTGAAAATTGCGGGCAAAAAAAAAAAAAAAAGTTTGGTAAGGAATTTTATTTAATAGTGTTTGAATTACGTATCTCATTTTAGGGTGTTTGAACACCAAATTTAGAGAACCTCTTTTATTAGTTTTCGGTTTTCAAATAACAGTGTTCAATGACACTTTTATAAATATGTTAAAAATTGTAGGTTCCACCTAATTATACCACACTTAACTGAACTTCTTTCTCTCTCTCACGCCTTCAGGACTTCTTTTCTCACTCTTTTTCCTACCATTCACTAGTGGCTTCTCTATGACACTTCAAACACCTCTTTCTCCCTCTTTCACAATAGATTGGACTCTATCTCATAATGCAAACAAGGGGGTAGTGTGTCACAAGCGAAACTATGTGTATTCTCGTGCTATCTACAGCAAGAAAGTCGTTCGTTCTACCTTGAAGCTGTTTCCAAGACAAGATTGTTTTAATTAGGAAAAAAAAAAATTTTGGAGCCAACTCCTACCTCTGTGCAGCAAATTTTATAAATGATAACAAATAAAAAATAAATAGAACAGAGGGTAAAAGAATCAAAAAGAATATGTTCGACTTGGAACATGTAATAGGTACCCCAATAAACAAATAGGAAAATTATTAGTTTACACAAATCTATTGTAGACTAAACAAACATATATAATATCGTACACATTTACAAATATATATATATATATATATATATATATATAATGTACATAATTGTTTAGTTTATAATGTAAATTTTACATTGATAGTAAAATATAAATCAATAATTACCCAAACAATTATTGCAATTTTTTATACTTGTCCAAATAGATATTTCAATATTGTATACTGTTTTTAATATATATAAATTTTATCATTTTAATGGAAGGAAAATACTGTTATGAAGATCCAATTAGGTTATAAAATATACTTTTTAAGTTTGTTAAATAAATTTTTTTTTTTTTTTTTACATAGAAAAGATTCGAAATGAGAAATCCATTTAAAGTTGTGGGTCCGAGAGTTCTGCAGTCCGGCCCAAACTCTATCTGGGCCTAGGGTCCGTGCCGAGGAGGTACCTTGCCGAAGACAAATGCTCAGTGGCCGAGGTAGCAAGGGGAACGGCTGAGAACTTACCCTGTCCTCGGCATTCCATAGCTTCAACAGGAAGACCAACACCTTGGTGTAGGCAATCCCCAAACAGCCCCCTCAAAGGGATGTGAACGGAATGGGGCCCATAGGGAAGCAGGGTGTGAACTCGGACCAGGGAAAGTGCGGCCGACCCCCTTCAGTAAATGCACCTGCCAATACCCAGAGCTGGTTAATGAGAAAAGACGTTTGGGCGGTGCGAACGTCGATCCATGCAACTAATAGAAAGTTAGACAGGACAGCTGATGGGATGGATACAGAAACAAGCTCCTGCCTGACCTACAAGTGGAGGGTCAGGATCAGCCAAGACGGACTATATAATAAAAAGGAAGGTGCGCCAAAGGGAGGGGGTTGGGAAAAATGGCCAGAAACCTGAGCCTCCCAGCCCACCTCCAGGAGAAAGACTCCAAGGGTGTAGGAAAACTTAAACTGGTACGAACACCGCGAAAAACCCACCGCCTATCAACCAAGGCCTAGCCTTCCAAACCCACGCTTTACAAATGATATTGTTAGGGGCCTTTTCACGTGCGAACCCGACACTGTTACGGTCCGCCACGAAACGCGTCCTTACAATTGGCACCGTCTGTGGGGAGGGCTTGTGTGTTGGTATAGGAAGTGGGTCGATAGAGTTTCTTCGATATATCTAACCGTTGGTTATAGAGTTCTAGTATAAAGTTCTGTTAGGAACTACGTTTCTTGATTAGGGGCTTGGTTGAGGAGCCAACTCCCTTAAAGCCAAGGTCCCCTGTAAAGAGTAAACTAGGTACCTTGCAACGTTAACCGTATGGATAAACTCTAGGGGCTTGGCTGAGGAGCTAACTCCCCTAAGGCCAAGATCCCGCACAAGGAGAAAACTAGGTTTTGGACAGAACCAAGGCATTGCATAGTCCACCAGACTCAAGCCTCAGGGGAAACCAACTACCCGGATGTAATGAAAACTAGGTTTTGGACAGAACCAAGGCATTGCATGGTCCTCGGACCCAAGCCTCAGGGGAAACCAACTACCCGGATGTAATGAAAACTAGGTTTTGGACAGAACCAAGGCATTGCATAGTCCACCGGACTCAAGCCTCTGGGGAAACCAACTACCTGGATGTAATGAAAACTAGGTTTTGGACAGAACCAAGGCATTGCATAGTCCACCGGACTCAAGCCTCAGGGGAAACCAACTACCTGGATGTAATGAAAACTAGGTTTTGGACAGAACCAAGGCATTGCATGGTCCTCGGACCCAAGCCTCAGGGGAAACCAACTACCTGGATGTAATGAAAACTAGGTTTTGGACAGAACCAAGGCATTGCATGGTCCTCGGACCCAAGCCTCAGGGGAAACCAACTACCTGGATGTAATGAAAACTAGGTTTTGGACAGAACCAAGGCATTGCATGGTCCTCGGACCCAAGCCTCAGGGGAAACCAACTACCCGGATGTAATGAAAACTAGGTTTTGGACAGAACCAAGGCATTGCATGGTCCTCGGACCCAAGCCTCAGGGGAAACCAACTACCTGGATGTAATGAAAACTAGGTTTTGGACAGAACCAAGGCATTGCATGGTCCTCGGACCCAAGCCTCAGGGGAAACCAACTACCTGGATGTAATGAAAACTAGGTTTTGGACAGAACCAAGGCATTGCATGGTCCTCGGACCCAAGCCTCAGGGGAAACCAACTACCCGGATGTAATGAAAACTAGGTTTTGGACAGAACCAAGGCATTGCATAGTCCTCGGACCCAAGCCTCAGGGGAAACCAACTACCCGGATGTAATGAAAACTAGGTTTTGGACAGAACCAAGGCATTGCATAGTCCACCGGACTCAAGCCTCAGGGGAAACCAACTACCTGGATGTAATGAAAACTAGGTTTTGGACAGAACCAAGGCATTGCATAGTCCACCGGACTCAAGCCTCAGGGGAAACCAACTACCCGGATGTAATGAAAACTAGGTTTTGGACAGAACCAAGGCATTGCATAGTCCACCGGACTCAAGCCTCAGGGGAAACCAACTACCTGGATGTAATGAAAACTAGGTTTTGGACAGAACCAAGGCATTACATGGTCCTCGGACTCAAGCCTATGGGGAAACCAACTACTTGAATGAAGAAAACCAGGCACTAAGCAGGTTTTAGCTATTATGCGTAACGTCAAAAATGGTGCTTATATCTTCGTGAGACGAAGGTTAGGAGTAAATCTAAGGCCTCTGTGGGCGCAAGTAAATTAGGGTTCGGGGAACATGATGATAAATGTATTACATACATAGCTATCTGTACATAGTAAAATAAATCAGCGCAGAGTTCGTAGGCAAATAGTGCGCATCAACGAGGGCGGTTAACGATGTAATCAGAGGGAACAAGGAAAAACAAAATTTCATATATACATGTTCAAATGCTTGTAAACCGTCAATAAATTAGGAAGTTTGTGAAAGGAAAAGGAACAAGTTAATCGTTCAAATAGAAGTGAATACAAAAAGCCCAACGAAGGTTTCTACTTCTCTGCTTTTTTGTCGGTAACATTTTTGGAGATAGGAGCGGATTCAGCTTCGGTGCCTGGAAGGACGGTCCCTTCTGGGGAAGGCTGAACAGGAGCAGCACTGGTACCTTGGGGAACCACAGCAAGGGAAGTGGCCTGTGGCGGCTCAGCAAGTGTGGTGGGTTCCTCTGTATTAGGCACCTGAATGCCAACCACGGGCTCAGCAACCTCTTTAGGTACCTCAGAATCTGTGTGCTGGGATATCACTGTCACGTCCTGAAGTTCTCCTTCTTTGGGTGCCTTGCTAGAAGAACCGCTGGCCTGCAAGTCTTCCAGCGGAGGGATCTCTTCCTCGGGTTGATCACGCGTAGCCATGGGGCTGGTCGAAGTGGCCTCACGGATGGCCGCCGGGTAGAATATGCTCTCCGCCTTCCACAAATCAGACAAGGCATCCACTCCAGCTCGCTTCAATGCTTCCTCCCAAACCTGGGAGCAATAAAACCTACACACACCAGGGATCTGCGCCTTAAGGGTGGCCTGGGTTTCGGCTACTCCCATGTTGTAACCATCGTCCTCGGCTGTATTCTTGGCAGCCTCCGCCTCATTCCTGGCAAACTCGGCCTCTTGCTTTGCCCTTACGGCTTCATCACGGGCATACTCTGCCACTCCTTTCTCGTGCAGAGCCGTGGCCAGCTGCTTATTTAAATCCTCGATCAGAGTTTTGGCTATTTGTAGCTGGTCCTCGGCTTCAACTGCGCGCTTGGTCTGGTCCTTGGCCTGTTTTTGGGCGCTAGCAAGGCCCGCCGAGACGTTATCCCTCTCGCGAGTAGTCATCGTTAAGTCATCCTTGACTTTGGCAAGTTCCTTCTCAGAAGCTTCGAGAGTCTTTGAGGTCGTTATGCGCCTCTTGCATTCGTTCTCGGCCACCTTACTCCTCTCATGCACTTCGTCCTCCATCCTATAGGTTGCTTGGAGAGCCTGTCAAGAAAGATGAACGTGTAGTAAGTGACAAACTGGTGATGAGAATTAGTAAAGTGTTAAGTTCCAAGAAATCTTACCATGCCCAAGTATCTCTTAGTACTGAGAAAAACCTCCTGCATCCTCATTCTCTTCAGCTCTTCCATGTCATTAGGGAGTAACATGGTTCTCCCTAATGCGTCTGCCACGTATCCACCCTCGCCGTCTCCAAGGTCCCTCAGAGAAGCAGTTTCCAGTAATGGACCCCCGTGAAGCATTGGGGCAGGAAGCCAAGCGCTCGGTAAGGATTGGGAATCAATTCCTTTTCCTTTTCCTTGAGAGGTTTGAACTGCGGGTCCTTTGCCTCTGCCTTGGGGTCCGATCTTCAGTTGCTTTGTAGGCGGAGTCTCATCCTTCTCCTTAGAAGGGTGGGATTTTCTCTCATCCACGATGTCCTTGCCCTTGGGGCTCCTCTTTCTCTTGGAATCAGCACCTTCAGGTCGAGGAGACCGGGCTGGTTGGGAGGAGGTGGGAGATTCGTAACGGGTGGATTGTGGTTGGGACTTGGTGGAGGACGACCTGGTTTGGATTGTGAGGGGCCGAGCTGGAGGGGGAGGAGCATTGGATTGTGGTGCCTCCTGGGTATCCGTCCCTGGTTGGTCCTCGAGGAGTTGGAGAAGGGGGGTTAAAGGTATTCTTTTGACTCCCATCTCGGCTTGAGAAGAGGTGCCTATTAATGATAATTCCGCCTCGGACAAGGCTGGGTCACCTAGGTCACCCGGAGGGTCCTCGGATTGGTAGACTAAGTCGAATACCCCGAACCCTTCCTCCGGCTGATCTGGCTCACCCTCGTCCTCTGCTGCTTGATGAGACGAAGAGGGGCCCGCCAAAGGGATGTTCTTGGGGACAGCTGGCTCCTGCGAGATCAAGAACCCCTTCTCTACCACTGTAATCTTTGGAAGCCAAGGACGGCGGGCACTGATCACGTGCTTCGCGTCCCCGAACGACTTCTGAACCGGAGGGTACCCTAGTATTTTGTGAGCTGCACGAACTTGGCCATCACTGTCATTCACAAAAACTGCCGCTTGTAAAACGGTCTCCAAATCTGCCCGATTGACTAAATGAAAATGCCGTTTATAGGCGCGTTCATCTACAAAAACAACAAACATATATGCATAGTTAGTTATCGAAGGAAGTTAGTTTAGAATGGTTTAAAGGGTTATCCCTCTTCCATTCCTAATACCCCACCTGGTTCTCCTTCTACTACGGGGCATGGATCGCCATCATGCCACTCCCCGGAGACGATAAGAAAATCCTTGTTCAGTCCCTTGTTGGAATCAGGGAGGCACTGGATCAACCGAATCCTATCATCCCTCGACCTCATGTAGTAGGTCTTTCCTTTCAATTTTTGGAGGTTATAGCACCAGTTTACATCATGGTGGGTCAGTCTTAAACCCATCTTCTCGTTTAAAGCGTCCACACAACCCAAAATCCTAAGAACGTTGCCGGCGCACTGGGTAGGGGCTAAACGGAAATGCCTGAGGTAACCCCTTGTCACTGGTCCCATAGGGATTCTCATACCTCCCTCTACAAAGGCGAGGACGGGAATTACAACCGCGCCCGTCCCCCTCTTAATGTGCCATTCCCCCATCTTACAGTGTTCCAGCCTTACGTTGGGGGGAATCCTATAATCAACGATGAACTTATTCATCGCCTCTTCAGTATCAACCAACTTCCTCAATCTCAATTTAGCCGCCTTCGCCACTTACTAAAACAAACCTAACCCACGACGGAAAAGAAAGGGAGCTAACGAGAAATAAATCCAGAAAAGAAAAAACGTGAGTTAATAGAGGTAGGGAACTTACATAAAAAGAGAATTACGCTTCGGATGGGCTATATGTGCTTGAGATAGACTTGAATTTGGGCGGAAGTTCGGATGAACCCTGGATACACGCACTAAAACTCTTAAGTATAGAACCGGAGAGACGGATCCATCTCCAAAAAATCTTTTATACTTTCTAGGGTAAACAGCACGCCCTTTTTCCCGCCCAAAGAGGCCAGGAGATCACCACCGTTCGATTCCCATCACACCGTTGAACGTGGGAAGCACCAAGCCGCCCGTATTTAATGAGGCCACGTTTCGCCTTCCAACGGCTCTAGGAACGTGCCTTGGGCAGGTGAAAAACCTCGGGAATCGCTAGATGACAAGGATTGATAGGCATTGGCAGATCCATGATGTCATCAAAACCCTCCTATCCGTCCGAGGGGACGGATAGCAGGATTTTGAGGGGCTATTGTGGGTCCGAGAGTTCTGCAGTCCGGCCCAAACTCTATCTGGGCCCAGGGCCCGTGCCGAGGAGGTACCTTGCCGAAGACAAATGCTCAGTGGCCGAGGTAGCAAGGGGAACGGTTGAGAACTTACCCTGTCCTCGGCATTCCATAGCTTCAACAGGAAGACCAACACCTTGGTGTAGGCAATCCCCAAACAGCCCCCTCAAAGGGATGTGAACGGAATGGGGCCCATAGGGAAGCAGGGTGTGAACTCGGACCAGGGAAAGTGCGGCCGACCCCCTTCAGTAAATGCACCTGCCAATACCCAGAGCTGGTTAATGAGAAAAGACGTTTGGGCGGTGCGAACGTCGATCCATGCAACTAATAGAAAGTTAGACAGGACAGCTGATGGGATGGATACAGAAACAAGCTCCTGCCTGACCTACAAGTGGAGGGTCAGGATCAGCCAAGACGGACTATATAATAAAAAGGAAGGTGCGCCAAAGGGAGGGGGTTGGGAAAAATGGTCAGAAACCTGAGCCTCCCAGCCCACCTCCAGGAGAAAGACTCCAGGGGTGTAGGAAAACTTAAACTGGTACGAACACCGCGAAAAACCCACCGCCTATCAACCAAGGCCTAGCCTTCCAAACCCACGCTCTACAAATGATATTGTTAGGGGCCTTTTCACGTGCGAACCCGACACTGTTACGGTCCGCCACGAAACGCGTCCTTACAAAAGTGAAATGAGAAATCCATTTAAAGTAAGATTCAAAATGAGAAATCCACTTAAAGATAAAAGAGGTCTTATTGGTAAAAAAGAAGAAGAAGAAGCAATTGTCATCAAAGTTAAGTGAATTGATTCAATTTGAAAAAAATGAAAAATTGATGAAGATAAAAATAACTTTAATAGATATAATAAGAAAGGACATGGCAATGAAGAAAATAATAGAGAAAAAAAATACATGCATATATTTATCAAATACATATGTTAAAAGTCTTATAACTGAATTAACACCTTTCAATGCACAAAGTGCTTGAGGGTCTATCTCTTTAATATTATACTAATGAGAAATTACTATGCTTAATATCAGCTGTCTTGACTCTCGAATTTTTTTTTCTCCATGATTTCTAGAGGGTCATAAAGCACCTGCTTTACAAGAGTTATAAAAGTTCTTAAAACAACAAACTTCCAGATGTGTAATCCCTGTCTTTACTATTACAATATTTATTAAAAACACATATGACCACTTTGTTTTAAATTTTTCATTACAATCAAGGAACCAATATGGTAAGAAAAAAAAAAAAAAATATATATATATATATATATATATATATATATATACACACACACACATTATTCTCTTTCACTTAATCATTAATTTGGACATCTTATTCTCTCTTTCAATTAATCTTGCATCTCTGTGACCATTTTACAATGATCCTTCCTTTACTCTTTTTCTTTTTTGGTATATTAAAGTCACAAAGTAAGCAAGAACTATGACTTCATTGAATCCGATACGATATATATCTCTCTTTTATAATTTTTTTATTTTTTATTTTTTTATATTAGGTTAACATTTAATATGATTAGTATTTTCTCAACCAAAAAATAAATAAATAAAGAAGATTAGTGCTAACCTCAAAAAGAAAAATGAAATACATTTTGATAAGATATGATCAATTGTTAATAACTTATAAATAATGTTCCTAATAACTTTTTTTTTGCACCATTAATATGAGCCACAACCCTAAGCCAAAGAGAAAGAGATATAGTAATATTAATCCAGAAACTATTACTAATTACAAACTGGGTTTCTTCTTCATCAATTAAGCAAAAAAAAAAAAAAAAAAAAATTAAGAAAACCCACATCGATACCTGTTTTTTTTCCTATTCTTCTATTCTTTTCCATTACTATTCTAATTGTTTCCAATTTCAGCCTCCTAGTACCACAGAATCAAAAGAAGTTTCCAACTTTCTAACTTCTTATCAAGCGCGACCCAGAGGTGAACCCACCGGCGTGTTCTGGTTGGACGCCATGGCTTCCTGCACGTACAACTGACTTTGCTGCTGCTGCTGAGGATATTGGGGTCCCATTACCAACGGCCCACCAACACAGCCACCAGAAGCGGAGGAGGGGTGGTGGTGGAGCCCACTGGGAAGCCCATTATCGTAGATGTAGAGCTCTAGTGGACTATTGTCATCTTCGGGCAGCGAACTACTCGTGGACCCACCAAATCCAATCTTGTTAATGTTGCTGTTCACCATAGACACAGACATAGACATAGACATAGAGTCTCCTATAGGCGACGCAGTGGTTGAAGCACAGTACTCTCCTCCACCACCCCCACCACCCATCACAACAGAGCTGCACGGCGTCGTATTGTTGCTCGTTATCCCGGTCCCACACATAGCACAGCAACTCAAACCCTTAAACAAAACAAAACAAACACAGTACTGCATTAGCTACTGTTTGGTTGGTGAGAAAGCAATACTAAAAAAGAGAGAAACTTTGTAGCTGCTACCATACATTGGAGGAGGAGGTGGAGGAAGAGCGGAAAGTGGTTCCGTCAGGAAGGATGACCCAGCCAGCCTCACTGGCGAGGTGGCGAAGAAGCTCGTTGATGTCGGCGCGAGGAGAAAGGCAGTAACCGCCGTGTTTCCTCAAGCCCTGAAAGATCTTGGTGGTGATAGCCCTTCTGTTCCTCTCTCTCATCTTCGTCTTCTCCTTCTCGCTCTCTGTCCTCCCCACATTACTACTACCATTTGATCTCTTCATTATTCTTCCTTGATGGGTCCCACTAGCTTCTCCTTCCTCAACTGCATTTCCCATTGCTGCTTCCTTCATCTTCTACTCTCTCAGTCTCTTTTGCTTTGTTTCTGTTTTTCTTTTTACTTTTGTAGTACGTAGTGGTGGCAGGGAGGGTTTTGGCTTTGTTTTGGGTTTGAGATCGGACGGGTGTGGGAGTGACACGTTGACGGTTGTGATGTGTTGAGAGAGGAAGGAGATTCTCTATTTGATTTTGTAGTGCTGTTACTGATGATATGTACTGTTTCTCTCCTCTTCGTTTTGCATGAGATGGGGAAGGTGAAGGAGTCACAAACGCGTGTTCTGGTTTAGAGTGAGCAAAGGATAGGCACGCGCTGAGATTAGCGCGTGAGGGAGATTGGGATTGATTGATAGTGTCTGAAGTGGTAACTAGTAACTGGTAAGAGAGAGAGAGAGAGAGGACGACGGGTGGGCTTGGCGGCTGAAGTGATAGACTTACTCATTGCTCAAGATCAGCATATTATAGAGTGCCTTTACTTTCTCTGACAAAATTAGTTACGATATTTGTTTTTACTCAGTTTAATTTGGTCCCTTCGAAACTAAATCAAAGATTATATTTAGTCTGCTTTAATTATGTTTTCCTTTCCAAAAAAAATAATCTTTTAATTAAAATGTGCTAGTTAATTTATCACAATTCCCATCTGTTTGTTATAATTTAAGTGAAAGAGAGATATGATTATGAAATTTATTTTTCTTTTTTGGTTGATAATTTGATAGTTGAGACTTGAGAGTGAGAGAGGGGAGTTTGAATTTTGTATATCTTTATTGAAAATGTCTAATAGTTTCGTATGAGTTACAAAGCCTTCAGGTTATAAAATTGAATTAATTAATTAGGTCATATATCTTAGTAATAATTAATTAATTACATAATTTTGCGTTGGTGTTTTAGCTCAATCAGCTCAAGAGAAAGTCTATATACATGTACAGTAAATTATCATAATAACTTTATTTTAAATTGGGGTGATTCTATTTATTTTTAGTTTGTTTAAAGTTATGGTACGTTGACACTTTTAATTTATTATGAAAATATTATGAGATTTTGTCATGACCGATAAAAGAACTCTTTAACCCAAACATCCAAAGGCCCAAGATTTCATGTGAGAATTTGAGATATCAAATAGGGTTGATGAGAAAATTATTAGATATAATAAGTATACTATGTGCGAAGAGAAATGAGAGGCAACAAGCAAAACTAGTCACATATAATGCAACATTAATAAAATATATAAAAATTGTATCAACTAACATGTAACCCTCACTATGTGTGGCTACAATTCTACATACACTAAGATTTGAAGATCCTTTACTATAAAATAAAAAAATAAAAAAAATTCTAGATCATATGTTTAGCTATAATATTTTAATATTTCTAGGTTGTATTTTTTATTTTAAATCTCTTTATATTGTAGCTTATATTTAACTTAAACATTGATAATTTCATTTAATTTTTTCTTATTTTAAATATTCTATTGTATAGTTTCAAGGAGTTGTTTTGATCCTAATCAACATGTATATACTTACAATATGGTCAATAATTTATCATTTTTTTAAGTACTAAAGCGAAACTAATCAGTTGCCACATGTTGCTTCTAGCATATTACATAGTTCATAAAATGCCACATATTATCCCAAGATCAATCTTAAGGTGATTTAGATCATATGTACTTATACAAAAAGAAAGATTAAATTAGGTGTATAATTAGTTTTTTTATTTTTTTTTTATTTTTATAGTATGGTTCATTTAATGTTGGACTCTTCGTTTTTTTCAATGAATAATTAACTTGGCACCAAAAAAAAAAAAAAAAAAAGACTTAAATTGAACATGTGGTTCAAAATTGAACCTCAATTGAAATCCAATTTAGCACTAATTGTATTTTCTCTCAATTTTGGTTATATATATATATATATATATATGATTTGGTAACATAGGTTGAGAAAAACACAATCTTAATTAAGTTCTTTACACAAGAGCAAATTAATGATTTTTTTTTTTTTATAAGAACAATTCAATTATCACCCAAGAAAAACCTATGGATTGGATTGGGTTGGTCAACCACGCATTGTATATCTTAGGTTTTTTTTTTTTTCCCATAAATAAATTAATGAAAAAGGAAGAAGTGAATGGTATCTAAAAAATATGCTTTTAAACCTTTTTTTTTTTAATTTAAAAATTACTTACGATGCCATCAACTGCAGCATTTTGTCCTTTTTTTTTTTTTTTTTGCAACTTTATTGCAACTTCATGTAATATTTTTGCAGCTTTTAAGTTGTGGGATCAGCTTCATAAAGAAAAAAAAAATCAAAATAAATTGTAGAGTTAATTTTATGTCTTTTTTATTTATTTATTTGATTTTTTTATTAAATGGATCTACATTAGTACAACCTTAACAAGCACCAATTTGTTCACATTTGCCTGTTTTATATACATAATTGTATTAGGCACAATGTCTACCTCGACGTGACACATCACAATGTTATGAATCTCATTCGGAATCTCAACCTGGTGTGAATAGTGAATTTGGAATGTATTGACGTACCCAATTTTGAAACTGGGTTTGGGTTCCTAGTTTTAAAGGTAGCAATCATTCTTCTGAAAAAAAAAAAAAAAAGATTTTAATTTTGGACTGGGTTGAAATAGAAAGATGAGAAAGTAAAAGTAACTGTGGTTACAATTTTGAACCGGACAATGATGGCTACAAAGGAATGTTTGTGGAGTTATTTAAGAATAGGTGAATGTGGAAGGCTTCAGAGAGAGATTTGGGGATCTTTCTAGTTAGGGACTGACTGACTAAGCATAATAGAAACTGTGTGTCCCTCCTGTGTAATCGTCCCAGAGAATAAAGAGGTTGAGCTACTACTTTCCAGTGCTATAGTGTGATTTATTAAAACCACGCGCTACTGAACTTTAGTGGAAAATGGCCATCACTTGTTTATAACACACTTTTTTTTTTAGGATTTATAACACACATTAATAGCATTCTCCTTGCAACTCCATGCGACATTCCGAGAATTAAAAATGATACTTTTTTAAAAAAATTCATATGGAATTTACTTATTAAATTTATAATAAATTTTATTACGAATGTAAGAGAAGAAAGAATCATTTCCTTATAATTTGGAAGGAATTGAGATTTGGTGCAATGAATCTCTCTCCTTCTTACAACAATTTTTTACTATTCTTACTTTTTTTAATTTTACTTTTAAATTTTTCTCATTTTTTTTAATTTAATAGTAGAGTTTAGATTTGCTGTTTATAACTTTAAATCTTAACCATCCATAACAATTGCATCAAATGAAATATTTACCTTAGGTGTTGCACATGATTTCAATCCGACCCTCTAAGAGGAAAATTTATTCAATCCTCCTAGAGTAATGCTTCCCCCTCTTGCATGAGGGGTGGGACTCATGTGTACAGTGTAGAACCCACTTCTCATGTGAGACAGTAGCGGCTCCAGGAAATTTTTCTAGGATGGTCATTTAGAAACTTAAATTAAACAACTTAATAAAAAGAGAACTTTATATATTGATAACAAAAAAAAATTGTTTATACTATTTTCTCTTTATATATTGATAACAAAAAAAATTTGTTTATACTTGTAGGGTGAAATTTCCAAAATCAGCGAATGGGCCTGGGGACCCACACGAAGCCTAACCCTGATCCAACGGGGAATAGGAGCCCAAGTGACTCCTGGCCCAACCCTGTTGAGCCCGGTTTGATCTAAAAGACGTCTGAGGAGGAATGCCTCCTCGGACACACTAATACGGGCCCAATATGCGTCCCCTCCACAGTAAAGAACCCATCCAGGCGAACATGAGCAGGAGGGTGACCCTCGCACAGCATAGAAGAGGAAAATGTAAGACATCGGGGAACAGCCACAACTGCCGCATTAAATGCAAGAAGCTACTTTTTCAGCCGCATTAATGTGGAGAAGACAGGCGAACAGTGTTACATTGGCCAATGCAACTCACAGAAAGATAGGGAAGATGTCCGATGGGACAGGCACTCAAGTGAAGGTCCAGATGATTAACAAGTGTAAGGTCCTTATCAATTCAAGGAGGCTATATAAGAGAAGGAGATCCCCACGAAGAGGGGATCGGAGAATCAAGGAAAAAGAGAGAGAGAAAGGTGAAAGAACCCTATAGTCTGTAAACAGAGTAAGAGGTGCACTTATACGTCTCCTTGGACTGATATCCTATTAAACGTAAATGGAGTATTCTCACGTTCAATATGTTGCATGGCGCACATCTAACTAACGTTCACTTCGTCTAGTCCTAGCTCTGTAGCCCACACTCTACAAATTCATTGTCTGGGGACTTTTGGGCCAGAACCATTTACTTGCTGGGCTTGGGCCCCAAAAAAATCGCCCCTCCAATTGGCGCCGTCTGTGAGAAGAACTTGTGTCTCGACAAGTGAAACAGTAAGAGATGGAAGGATCAGGTCCGCACCAAACTGGACGTGCAGAATCTTAACGGCAGGATAACTTTTTAAATCTCGAGCGAGGGAAGGGCCAAGATAATCAACGAGAGGGCAGTGTGAACACCTCTCACACGAGTAGAAACCGCTCAAAAGGGAAAAATCATACATCCCATAAGCAGAACGAGCGAAAGACCCTACAGCAAGATATTGATGACTTGAAGAGGAAGCTACGTCGAGCGCAGCGAAAACGCCCTTCGCCCGCCTTGGACACTAGCAGTGATGGGGACGACGAATACAGGCGAAGGTCAAGAACCCCTCCGAGCGAGAATTTTTCCTATGAGGAAGAGTGGCCTCGCAAACGCAGCCACAAAAGCCCGTCTTACCAAGACCTGGCCAATGATGCCATGAGCAAGGCCCTGGATCGCATCTCCCAGTCGCCGTTCACTCGTAGAATAGAGAGGGCAGTGCTTCCTTGACAGTTCAATCAGCCAACGTTTGCCATATACAATGGTCGGACTGACCCAGTGGAGCATGTAAGCCAATTCAACCAAAGGATGGCCGTCCATTCCAGGGACGAGGCGTTAATGTGTAAGGTGTTTCCATCCAGCTTGGGACCCCTGGCGATGAGATGGTTTGATGCCCTCCCACCGAATTCCATAGATTCCTTTAAACAGCTGACGCAGGCTTTTGGTTCCTGCTTCATCACCAGCACTAGAGCCCCTCGACCCTTCGACTCCCTCTTATCCTTGTCCATGCTGGAAGGAGAAACGCTGAAGGCCTACTCGGACAGATACTGGGAAATGTACAATGAGATAGAAGGAAACTACGATGACGTCGCCATTAGTACGTTCAAAAGGGGCCTGCCGACAGAGCATGGCTTAAGAAAGTCCCTCACTGGGAAGCCAGTCACCAGCGTGCGCCAGCTCATGGGCAGAATAGACAAGTACAAAAGGGTCGAGGAGGACCAGCAGATGGGGAAGGGTAAAGTGAAGGTTGTCCCTCAGTAGAGGAGGGACTTTAGGTCGGACCGCTTTAACAGCAGTAACAGGCCGAGAAGGGACTACGTGGAACAGTCCGAACCTACTGGGGCTCAGGCAGTCCATGCTATGTTCCGAGAGCCGTTGCACAAGATCCTGAAGAAGGTGAAGTGCGAACCCTTCTTTCAGTGGCCGAACAGGATGGCGAGTGACCCCTTAAAACGCAATCAGAATCTGTATTGCACGTACCACCAGGAGCCAGGTCACACCACCGATGATTGCAGGAATCTAAAAAACTATTTGGATCGTCTTGTCCGAGAAGGGAAGTTGAGGCATTTGTTGCACCGCCCTGAAGGATGGCAGGAACAGTCAAATGTTGAAACCAGACAAGGCACATTGAGGCCACCCATTGGCACAATAAATGTCATTCTTGCCGCACCTGGGAGAACCGGTTCCAGCCCTTTCAGAGTAATGTCAGTGGGCAGGTTCCCGACGAAGCCAGATGAAAGGGAATCCAAGAGAGCCAGAGTGAGTGCCATGCCATTAATTGGGTTCACGGTGGAGGACAAGCAAGGAACTATTCAACCCCATGAAGATGCCCTAGTCGTGACGCTCAGAATAGGAGGTTATGATGTGAAAAGGGTGTTAGTTAACCAAGGCAGCGCCGTGGAAGTAATATACCCGGATTTGTATAAGGGTCTGAACTTGAAGCAGGAAGACCTGTCGCCATACGATTCACCCCTGGTCAGTTTTGAAGGAAAAATCGTCATCCCGAAAGGCATGATTAGGCTGCCTGTGCAAACAGACTCAGATGTAGTAGAAGTGAACTTCATTGTCGTGGATGCATACTCCCCCTACACAGCTATTGTGGCCCGCTCATGGTTTCATGCACTAGGGGCTGTGTCGTCAACCTTGCACCAAAAGGTGAAGTATCCGTCAGGAGGTCAACTCAAAGAAATAATAGGGAACCAAGGAATGGCCAAACAATGCATGGTGTCGGCAATATCACGACGACCAAATAGCGAACCTTCCACTTCTGTTGAGAATGGCTTATAGCAATCAATGACCCCGGTCCCAACTGCGCGTAGTGGAGGACCGGCCATGGAGGTGAGCTGTGAGGAGCTGGAGAAAGTACTCGTCGGATTAGACCCTGAGAGATTTTTTCAGATCGGCTTGGAATTACCAGCACAGGATAAGTCAGCGCTAATTGATTTTCTTCGGCGAAATGAGGACGTATTCGCCTGGGATCCCTATGAAGCCCCCGGGGTTGACTCAGATCTCATATGCCATCACCTTAATGTTAATCCGGCCATAACACCAAAGAAGCAACCTCCTCGGCGCCCGTCAAAAGAACATGCAGACGCTGTGAGAGAAGAGGTCGCAAAATTGAAGAAAGCTGGGGCTATCAAGGAAGTATTCTACCCCGAATGGTTGGCAAACATAGTCGTGGTAAAAAAGAAGAGCGGGAAATGGCGGGTCTGCGTAGACTTCACGAACTTAAACAAGGCCTGCCCGAAGGATCCTTTCCCAATGCCGCGGATAGACCGATTGGTAGATGCGACTGTCGGACACCCCCGAATGAGTTTTTTGGACGCTTTCCAGGGCTACCATCAGATATCCCTGGCTGTCGAAGACCAAGAGAAGACTGCTTTTGTCACCCCAGTTGGCAACTATCATTATAAGGTGATGCCCTTTGGCCTGAAGAATGCCGGGTCGACCTATCAGAGGATGATGACTAGGATGTTTGAACAGCAGATCGATAAGACTGTTGAAGTGTATATAGATGACATGGTAGTGAAGAGAAAATTGGTGGCCGACCACATCAGAGACCTCGGTGAAGTGTCTCCAATTCTAAGAAAGTACAAGTTACGACTGAACGCATCTAAATATTCATTTGGGGTGGGATCAGGAAAGTTCTTGGGCTATATGGTGACCCACCGAGGAATAGAAGTTAACCCTGACCAAATAAGAGCCATTCATAGCTTGCAGCCTCCTCGGAATCCTAAAGAGGTCCAGAAGCTTACCGGCATGATAGCTGCTTTAAACCGTTTCATCTCCCGCTCAGCGGACAAATGCAGGCCTTTTTTCCTCCTTTTGCACAAGTGGAAGGGCTTCGAGTGGACTGAAGAGTGTGCTTTAGCTTTCCAATAGCTCAAGGAATACCTCGCCCGACCACCGATCATGTCCAGTCCCGATGCCGACGAAGTGTTGTTCGCATACATTGCAGTAGCCTCTCATGCAGTGAGCTTAGTGCTAGTCCGAGAAGACAACGGCACGCAGCAGCCTGTTTATTACGTAAGCTAATCGCTGCAGGAGGCAGAGACCGGGTATCAAAATGCTATATTGGCCGTCGTACAAGCCACGCGGAAGCTCCCCCACTATTTTCAGGCACATACAGTAGTTGTGCTAACTCAACTTCCACTGAAATCGGTCCTCCGCAGCGCCAACTACACAGGTAGAATAGCTAAGTGGGGAACAATCCTGGGCTCCTTCGACATTAGATACATGCCTTGCACTGTCATAAAAGGGCAGGTCCTCGCCAATCTAGTAGCTGAATTTGCGGAGCCCACCCTAGAAGGGATGGAAATGTAGGGGTCACCAAGTGCTGATGGGAAACTGGTCAGCACGGTCTCTCAGCATGAGCACAATAGGTGGAGAGCACACATTGATGGTACAACAAACCAAAGGGGCTCAGGGGTGGGGCTCGTTCTAGTCTCTCCCGAAGGGATAACCATAGAAAAGTCGTTGAGGCTCGGATTCTCGACCATGAATAACGAAGCCGAGTATGAGGCACTGTTGGAGGGGATGTCGATGATCCAGAAATTGGGTGGGAAATGCGCAAGCATATTCTCGGATTCGAGACTCATAGTGGGACAAGTAAATGGGGAGTTGGAGGCGAAGGATGAAAGAATGCAAGGGTACCTTGCTCGGGCTAAACACTTGCAGACCCATTTCGGTGACTTCTGTTTATCGCATATACCCAGAAGTGGGAACACCCATGCTGATTCTTTCGTAACACTGGCCACCTCCTCAACTCAGCCCCTTCCACAGGTTATTTCAATTGAAGATCTCTACCGCCCAACAACAGAGGAGGCTAACGGTATTCGGATACACAACGTCGGGGCAGGACCTAGTTGGATGGACCCTCCGGTGCTGTTCTCAAAGCACGACACCTTACCCGACGATAAAGTTGAGGCTGACAAAATCAGGAGGAGAGCTTCTCGATTCTGACTGTCCGAGAACTCCAAACTTTACAGACGCTCGTTCTCGGGGCCATACTTGCTGTGTGTGCACCTAGGGGCTACAGAACTCATCCTGGAGGAGTTACATGAAGGGATTTGTGGAAGCCATATGGGGGGCAGGTCCCTCTCCCACAGGGTCATGACGCTGGGTTATTGGTGGCTGAGCATGCATAAAGAGGCTCTGGAATATGTGAAGAAGTGCGACCAATGCCAAAGGTTCGCCCTGAACATACATCAGCCGGGCGGAGAACTTAACCTGTTGTCCAGCCCTTGGCCATTCGCACAATGGGGCCTGGACATACTAGGGCCGTTCCCCAAAGCAGCTGGGAACAAGAATTTTCTTCTTGTCGGCATTGATTACTTCACAAAGTGGGTCGAAGTTGAGGCGCTGGCAAACATCAGGGACGTTGATGTTAAGAAATTTGTCTGGAAAAATATTATCACTAGGTTCGGGACCCCGCACACCCTGATCTCGGACAACGACCTCCAATTTGACAGCAAAGCCTTTAGAGAATACTGCAACGAGCTGGGAATTATCAACCGATACTCCACACCGGCCTACCCGCAGGGTAATGGACAGGCGGAAGCCATCAACAAAACCATAGTGAATGGACTAAAGAAGAGGTTGGACGACGCGAAAGGGAGGTGGGTTGAAGAGTTAGCCCACGTCTTGTGGACATACCGCACCACGCCTCGCAGGTCCACGGGAGAAACCCCCTTCTCATTGACCTACGGAGCCGATGCTGTCATCCCACTGGAGATAAACTTCCCAGCCCAGAGGACCACTGCCTTCAACCCCATTGCTAATAACAGCCTTCTGGAAAAAAGCCTGGATCTCCTCGAAGAAAAAAGGGAAAGTGCGATGGTTCACCTAGCTTATTATCAGCAAAAGCTCAAACAGGGCTACGACGCCAAGGTGAAGTCAAGGCCCTTGACGCCCGGGGATCTAGTACTGAGGAATGTCCTGGGCACCGCGAGGAACCCTGCATGGGGAAAGCTTGGACCAAACTAGGAAGGCCCATACCGTATCACTTCCGTAGCCGGCATTGGGGCATACTTTTTGGAAGACTTGGACGAACATGTAGTACCACGTCCATGGAATGTAAATAACCTGAAAAGGTACTGTTATTAATGAAAGACACCATACTTGACGCCGTGTTACTGTACAGCAATTTTCATTAAGTGTTAAACAGAACCCAAGTCTTGCATGGCTCCTCGGACCACAGGCTTGGGGGAAATTAACCTCGCAACGATTCTCACTAAGTGTTAAACAGAACCCAAGCCCTGCATGGTTCCTCGGACCACAGACTTGGGGGAAATTAACCTCGCAATGATTCTCACTAAGTGTTAAACAGAACCCAAGTCCTACATGGCTCCTCGGACCACAAACTTGGGGGAAATTAACCTCGCAACGATTCTCACTAAGTGTTAAACAGAACCCAAGCCCTGCATGGTTCCTCGGACCACAGACTTGGGGGAAATTAACCTCGCAACGATTCTCACTAAGTGTTAAACAGAACCCAAGTCCTGCATGGCTCCTCGGACCACAGACTCGGACCACAGAATTGGGGAAAATTAACCTCGCAACGATTCTCATTAAGTGTTAAACAGAACCCAAGTCCTGTATGGCTCCTCGGACCACAAACTCGGACCACAGACTTGGGGGAAATTAACCTCGCAACGATTCTCACTAAGTGTTAAACAGAACCCAAGCCCTGCATGGCTCCTCGGATCACAAACTTGGGGGAAATTAACCTCGCAACGATTCTCACTAAGTGTTAAATAGAACCCAAGTCCTGCATGGCTCCTCGGACCACAGACTTGGGGGAAATTAATCTCGCAACGATTTTCATTAAGTGTTAAATAGAACCCAAGTCCTGCATGGTTCCTCGGACCACAGACTCGGACCACAGACTTGGGGGAAATTAACCTCGCAACGATTCTCACTAATTGTTAAACAGAACCCAAGTCCTGCATGGCTCCTCGGATCACAGACTTGGGGGAAATTAACCTCGCAACGATTTTCACTAAGTGTTAAACAGAACTCAAGTCCTGCATGGCTCCTCGGATCACAGACTTGGGGGAAATTAACCTCGCAACGATTCTCACTAAGTGTTAAACAGAATCCAAGTCCTGCATGGCTCCTCGGACCACAGACTTGGGGGAAATTAACCTCGCAACGATTCTCACTAAGTGTTAAACAGAACCCAAGTCCTGCATGGCTCCTCGGACCACAGACTTGGGGGAAATTTACCTCGCAACGATTCTCACTAAGCGTTAAACAGAACCCAAGTCCTGCATGGCTCCTCGGACCACAGACTTGGGGGAAATTAACCTCGCAACGATTCTCACTAAGTGTTAAACAGAACCCAAGTCCTGCATGGCTCCTCGGACCACAGACTTGGGGGAAATTAACCTCGCAACGATTCTCACTAAGCGTTAAACAGAACCCAAGTCCTGCATGGCTCCTCGGACCACAGACTTGGGGGAAATTAACCTCGCAACGATTCTCACTAAGCGTTAAACAGAACCCAAGTCCTGCATGGCTCCTCGGACCACAGACTTGGGGGAAATTAACCACGAAGCAATTCTGTCTTAATTATTGACTATCATTCTTTATACATTCATTCATTCACGCTTGGTTTTCAGAAGTTAAGGGCAGAATAAACATCCATTTATGATAAAAACAGAAGAGAAAGTAAAACAACAAGAAGAAAAGGAAACGACACCTTTCAATAAAATCCCCAAAAGCGATCCTTTTACAATCGTTAAACAGAACAAAATATGAAAGGTCTAACAAGAAAGATCCTACACTACTTCCCTAAATCTGATCCCTGAGCAGGCCCAGGTTGGTCGTCTGCTGGCTGTGGCCCCGGAACAGTCTCCTTAGCCTGTGCAACAACCTCCTTAATTAAAAGACTGTCCTCGGGCAACTTGCCCTTCACGGCCGGCTGCGCATCCTCAGCTTCAGGTATAGTGGAGTCCGAGGCTAAAGCTTTCGTGGGGAGAGGCACTTCAGTCGCGACCTCGTCGGGGATCTCACGAATGTCCTCAGGGAAAAAGATGTTCTTAGTTTTCCTAAGATCGGAATCCGCTGGGACTGCCGCTCGGTCCAAGGCCACACCCCAAGACAGGGTGATGTATTCCCTGCATACAGTAGCCACCTCCTCGGCCAACCTGATCTCAGTGTCCTTGACCCTGCGATCATAAGAGGCTGCCACTGCTTTCTCGGCCGCCTCCCTGGCCAGTCGGGCCTCCCCCTTGACTTTCGCAAGCTCGAACTTGAGATCTGAAACAACCCGCTTCTCTGTCGTGAGATTTTCCTCGGATTGACGGAGCTGTAGGCGCAGATCCTCAGCCTGCTTAGTAGCGTTTTTAAGGTCGGCTTCCACGCTTGCATGGTTCTTCTTTGCCTCCTTTACCTCATGGCTCAGGCTATCGTTTTCTTTCTTGAGGTCGCCTGTAGTCCTCTCGGCAATGCGGTGGGATTGAGCCTCATTATGAAGGTTCTCATGTGCCTTTTTGGCCCACTCCTCAGCAACGAAGATTTGCTGAGTGACCTGCACCAGGAAGATAAGAGCTTAATCAAAAGAATGGTGAATAAATGGATGCGTAACAAGAGAATGAGACAGTAAAAGTTTTCACTTACTATGGCCATGTTCCTCTTCAGCGACATGAAGAGTTCAGGTTGCTAAGTGTCACGGAGCCCCTTCATGTCGTGAGGCAAAAGAAAAGGCTACTGCAGGGCCTCAGCCAAGAATGACGCCTCCCGTCGTTGGGACTCCCACAAGGTTGCATCCCAAGAAATTGAAGTGCCATCAAGTTCGAGTCACGGCGACCATATCCGTTGTTCTCTCCGAATAGCCGCCTCGTCTCGGCTATCAATGGACTTGGTCCTCTTCTCTTTGGGCTCCTTGGTCTCTTTGCCCTTCTTCTGAGGTTTGGCTTTTTCTTGGCCAACCTCACCCTCCTCCAACTCCCCTACAGGCCTTTTTCGTCTTAAATTGGGCATGAGCTGCAGTGCCACATCCGATGTGGGAGGAGAAGGAAGAGGAGCCTTGGAGGTTGGCTGCTCTTTTGAGGCATCCTTGGAGGACTGCCCTTTGTTCCTGTTGGCAAGGAGGCCCCTAAGGCCAGACCTTTGTCTCAGGTCCATTCCTTCTTTTTCTTCAAGCTCTTGGCTAGTACCAACTTATGTGGTTACTAAACCCAAGTCAGGGGCTGCCGAGGCGCGGTCTAGATCTGAATCAGAATCCGTGAGCTCTACTATCCTGGCCGACACCTCTCCCTCCTCGACAAAGTGGAACTGGTCTATCTGATCCTCCAAAGACGAGTGCGAGGAACCGGCTTCTTTCTCTGGGATAACTACTGCGGGAAAGGCACGCTGAGCAGGCAGCTGGACGGGGGGTAAATCTCTCGAAGCAAGAAAGCCTGGTACGGAGACGTCTATCCGTGCCAATCGTGGACTACCTGCCCTAATTGCCTGGCCGGGCTCCACTAGAGGACGAGTAAGGGGCACGTAGTCCAAAATCAGAGGCGCAGATCGCAACTGCTAGTCGGTACTCACGTAAATCTCAGACCTTAGAAGGAAGTTGAGTACCTGGACGTTGACCAAACTAAGCCGAGGAGTCGTATGCTGCTTGCCTGCAAGATCCGAAGAGAGGGATATGTTAGTCCGAGGAGGCAAACAAGTAAAGTCAGAATCGAAATAATAAAAGAAAAATGGGAAAAGATCAAAACTAAGATCCTTTCCAAAGGATCTAACTCTATGGTGCCCCACCTGGTTCTCCTGCCTTGACTGGGCAGTGAAGACCATCGTGCCACCGTCCGGAGACGATCAAAAGGTCGTCCTTCAAGCTTTTGTTGGACTTGGGAAGGCAGGATATCAACCTCACCTCATCGGATCTGGACTTCAAGTAATATGAGTTGCCGAGGCTGTGCAGTTCATATAAATGAACCACGTCATGCCATGTAAGGTCGAGGTTCATCTGATTGTTCAGGACCTCTATGTACCCCAGGATCCGGAACATATTCGCGATGCATTGGTGAGGGGCCAACCTATGATCGCGCAAATAATTCTTAGTTATCCTCCCCATAGGGGTGGTCATTCCTCCTTCCACAAAGGCTATCACTGGAATGACGACCTCCTCTGTTCTCCTCTTGATTATGACCTCCTCCAGAGGACAATACTCTAGACCTACCTCCGGCGGAATACGGTATTTGACCTTGAAGCCCTCCATACCGGCCGGGGAATTTACCAATTTGTCAAGTTTACCCATCCCCCTAATCCTAGGTGACGCGAAGATGATTTATTTAAGGAGTAATACCGGAAAAAGGCAAGGGAGAAGGAACGTACACTTACGGATGAGGAATTTGCAGGAAATCTTCAAGGGGACGACTGCGAGGGCTTGAACGCTTTAAAAGGGAGAGTGCGAGAGTGCTCTGAGTGCTTGAATGCTTGTCCAAAAACGGGAAGAAAATGCCTTTAAAAATCTTATGTATCCAGGAGAAGCCGGACAGACGTCTTCCCGCCTAGGGAAACGGAAATGATCCCAATCGTTGATCTAACGTCCAACCGTTGGATCAAAATATATAAAACCGCTAAAAGCAGTAATTAGCGCCGTGTGGTTCATCAACCACCTCCGTCATTAATGAGGCACGTGAGGAGCATACCTCCGCGCGAGTGAAGGAGGGACCCACAGCAAATAATCCTATGAATGTCAAAATCCCGCCCTTCCTCCTCTGACAAGAAAGAAGGAGCTGGAATTTTGAGGGGCTATTGTAGGGGTGAAATTTCCAAAATCAGCGAATGGGCCTGGGGACCCACGAAGCCTAACCCTGACCCAACGGGGAATAGGAGCCCAAGTGACTCCTAGCCCAACCCTGTTAAGCCCGGTTTGATCTAAAAGACGTCCGAGGAGGAATGCCTCCTCGGACACACTAATACGGGCCCAATATGTGTCCCCTCCACAGTGAAGAACCCATCCAGGCGAACATGAGCAAGAGGGTGAGCCTCACACAGCATAGAAGAGGAAAATGTAAGACATTGGGGAACAGTCACAACTGCTGCATTAAATGCAAGAAGCTACTTTTTCAGCCGCATTAATGTGGAGAAGACAGGCGAACAGTGTTAAATTGGCCAGTGCAACTCACAGAAAGATAGGGAAGATGTCCGATGGGACAGGCACTCAAGTGAAGGTCCAGATGATTAACAAGTGTAAGGTTCTTATCAATTCAAGGAGACTATATAAGAGAAGGAGATCCCCACAAAGAGGGGATCGGAGAATCAAGGAAAAAGAGAGAGAGAGAAAGGTGAAAGAACTCTATAGTCTGTAAACAGAGTAAGAGGTGCACTTATACGTCTCCTCGAACCGATATCCTATTAAACGTAAATGGAGTATTCTCACGTTCAATATGTTGCATGGCGCACATCTAACTGACGTTCACTTCGTCTAGTCCTAGCTCTGTAGCCCACTCTCTACAAATTCATTGTCTGGGGACTTTTGGGCCAGAACCATTTACTTGCTGGGCCTGGGCCCCAAAAAAACCGCCCCTACAATACTATTTTGGGTAGGAGATGAATCTTGGGTACATGATTTATGTATCAAATATTTGTCCATAATACTAGCAAAAAATAAACAATAAACTATAAGTTCAATTGAAATATTATTTCTTGATATAATAAAAATATAATTTTTATGTCCATATCATGACTCTATTAACAATTTTACCCAACATAAATTTTTGTTGTTTAGTTGTTTCATTATTTTTCTTTATTGACCACTAACAGTCTAACATACACCCCATTACCACAATGTAAAGTCCAAACTAGTAAATACAATGCCTCATCCCATTGCCTTACAATTGCATGGTTTAATTTTTTGTTTATTTTTTAATTATTTGTTTACTTACTTTACTACCACTAGTCAGCTAGTCCATTACCCCAATTGCCCAAAGCATACCCAAAGCTCCCATTTCGGCTTGTCCATTAGAATAAAATATTATAATACCAGTCTATTTCGGTATACTATTACGAAGTTACCATTATTATAAATATGTATGTATAATATTGATTAAAACTCATATAAATTATTAAGGGTCTTAAAATTATAAGTCATATTTCTATTAGTATGTCAATCTTTAAGCTCAAAAAGCAAATTACTAATCAATTTTTTAAAAATATAATAAGATTAAAATGTATTTAATAATGAAAAAAGAAAAAGAAAAAAGAAGACATAAGTTAAATTATTAAAAAAAAAAAAAGAAAAGATGATAACGTGGAGGCAGGAGGCTTAAAGTCAGTGTAAAATGCTGAATTTCAGCTTCCTTTTCAAATACTACTTGTACTAGTCACGCACTTGTCACGTGAAGGTTGACAAAACTAAATAATATTACACAAAACTAGGCAATAAAGTTGAAGTGAGCAGACAACTCAAGGATTAGAAAAATTAAAAAGAACTGTAGAGGAAATGTAGAACGAAGGAGGAGGAGGAGGAGGAGGAGAAAAAGAAGAAGAAGGAGGAGGAGAAGGAAGAGGAGGAGGAGGAGGCGACAGCTGTGATGGGCTGCATTCCTTCAGGTGACCGGGAATGCGACTGGATGGGTTGATTTAGGCCATTCTTGAGGTTGAAGCGATGAAGGCTGGGTCAGTGGGTCTGGGATTAGTGGTGGTTGGGACAGTGGGACAGAGACAGTGGCTCTGCCGTCTAGTAATGAAAGGGGCTAGAGCGAACTGTCAAGAGGTTGAAGATATTTCCCCTTTAGGTTACGATTTTTTTTTTTTTTAATTCAAAATTTGATTGGGTTGGGACAATAGGATAGAGACCGTGGGTTTTCTTTAATTTTCATATTTTAGTTTTATAAATTTGTTTGAAAGGCCACAACTTTATGAGACCAAATTATGGACCAATATTTTTTTTGGCTTAAAAAATTTTTAGAATTGTCACCACTCTTCTTTAAATGGTGGGTAAATATAAAAATTTAAAATTATTATATATAAATTTTTTTTTTCCAAAACAGGGTGGACCTGATTACCCTGATCTGAATGTGATGTCGTCTTTAATGTAAGAGGAGAAAACATTGTTCCAGGAGTACGCAATAACTTCTCCGCTAAGAGTACTTAAGAAATTTCCCCCTTCTTTATCACTCTTTTGACATATCTTTTTTTACCAAAAAGAGGCATTTGTTAGTTTCTTATTTTTTGTGGACCTGATAAAATCAATCTTATGAAAAGGGGAAGGAATTCTAAAAAAACAAGGATAGGAAAATGAGATGTTTTTTAAAAACAATTTTTGGTTGCGGTGAAAAGTAAAAGTGTGATAAAAAAAAATGAGAATTTTTAAAATTTTTTTTTTATCTTGCCGCTTTCTATTATTTCACTTTTAATAATAAAAGTATAATAATAATTTACTCATTATTTTTTACTTTTTCATCTTTCTGATAAAAAATACAAATACTATTTATTATCTTAATTTTCTATTCTTTCGATCAATATTTTTCGCCTTCCCTCTTTTTCATTCTCCCAACATTAACCAATCTAAGTTTGTATGGGTCATATGTTTTGACCGATACTAGACCTGAAAACAAACAAATCAAAATGGTATAAAAACCTGAAAACATATGGGTCATATATACTGAGTTTATTTGGCCCAAAAAAGGCCATGCAAGGATGATAAAATAGCATTATGTTTTCCTGTTTTAGTCCGATACATTTGTGACTCCTACATGGTTTGATTTGTACCTAATTGGTTCAAAAAAGTTCAAACTAACTTGAATCATTAGTCTTTATTTTTTCTTTTTAAGAAAAATTTATCAAGTCTAGTATGAAGTGATGATGGTGTAGTTTTGAAACAAAGCTATTTGTGAAAATTCCCACACAAAAAAAAAAGCTATTTGCAAAAAAAAAAAAAAACCTTTTGTCCCCCTCTTAATTTTTCACTTTATAATTCATTAACTGTCGTATGTTATGCGTCTAATTTTTTTATTTATTTTAAAATCAAAATGAGATAGAGGATTTTTATTTATAACTTACCAATGTAAATACAGATAGCATTCCATGTATTAGTACTCTTTTCCATTTTTAATTTTTTTGTGTACATAAAGATAAAGATCACTGGCTTGTGGTGAGATTGTGATGAATCTGATGATCAATGGCATAACCATATAATGATTAACAAAATCGTGATCTGAATCGGAATAAAATCATTGTAAGACAACAAAATTGAAATAAAACTGCATGTATGTTGGACCATCCATTTTTTAGTATACACATATCTTTTTAAGAACCATTTAGATCCCAAACTGAATTCTTTGAATTTGAGCCCAAAGTGAAAAGAAATATAATAATAATAATAAAGAGTATTGTAGCTCAACTAATTAACATCTTTTGGTATTTGCAACAAAAACATCTAGAATTCAAATGTCCCTCCCTCTCCAACTATCGAATTAAATATATATATATATATATATATATAATTAAAAAAAAAAAAAGGAAAAGGAGGAGCAACTTCTTGTTGTGCGTGTGTTTTTTCCCCCATACTTCTAATTTCTTGGGCATTTGATTCTTTTGAATTTTAGGAAAATTTAAAAATTTACAATCATGTTGGGGCTATATAAATAATTATGCATAGTTGCATACCAATTGTAACTTACATTAATGTTTACAAAATATAACGTAAATGTGATTAAATGACAAATGATATCTTGACAATAGTTGTACAATGTCATAATTTGCTTGTGTGCAGTGGAGCCTACATGTCTATGAGAGGGATGCTATATAAGATAGACAAAAGAGATACTTTCTCGGCTGTTTGGGAGAGTCTCACAACGACTAGAGATGGAAAGTTTGAGTAGTTTAGGACTCTTAAACACCACTTGGGTTAGCGTTTTGGGCTCGAAGGATCTAACTAGGTGTTACAAATAATATTAGAGCATTATCCTACTTTTGAACTGAGGGTTAGTAATTGTTGTATTTGAATATATATATATATAGAGAGAGAGAGAGATTTTCTAATTGGCCTGCATAATATTTTTTTTTGTCTTTTTAACGAGTACCATGCTAGTTGACTGACATTGTCCCAATTACACCCACCTGCTATAATTTTGACATAGTATCAATTACATCCACCTCCTAAAATTTTGGCATTGTTACACAATTAAAAATGTTGTTGATGTACCACTACTCTTTTATTAGACATGTATTTTAGACAAATATAGTCATTAGGATTAGGATCTATGATATTTCTTTCTCTTTTATCTTCTTTGTAACAAAAACAAAGATTGCAGTAGAGAAGCTTTAGAATTCAGAAGAAAAGTTTATATAAACAGTAAGTCCGTTTTACCGAATGATCACCCTTATTTTTTAAAGCTTAATTCAGAAAAATAATGGAAAGCATGTGTTGGACTACTGTCACCAGTCATTTGATGGTTAAACTTGATCCACTGGATGCATAAATAACACGGAGATGACATCATATAGAAATCTAAACAGACTACTGTCAAGCTTTAACACAGAAAAGAATCGAACTCAAGTATACTAGGGAAATAACTCTTACACACACGCTAACACACATAAACGAACACACGTGAGATTTAAACTGAAGTTGTGACTTCAAATCAACCAATAGATGACTATAAATTAAATCAAGTATCGAGTCAAGATTCTCTTTATGGTGACTCCTCGCAGCTTCAAACTTCAAATATTATTGCAGGCACAAAATCATTCTTTCACCTTGCTATCCAGTAGTTGCTCCCATTAATGTACCTACACATGAAACAAACCATTTCATAGGCGATTCTTTGTAACCACTATGGGTGCTATCATTTGCTATTTGTGCTAATAAAGGAGTAACAAGTGCCATGGCAGTTAATCGACTTCAGTTCCTCCTATAGTCCCAATTATAGTCACCTGCTACAACTTTCGGCATTTTTACACAACTTAATATCTTTCTATTGGATTAGGATTAGCATTGTGACATTTCTTTCTCTCATCTTCTTTTTAACAAAAATAAAGGTTGCAGTAGAGAAGCTAAAGAATTTAGAAAATAAGTTTACACAAACCTTTGAGTGCGTTTTACCAAATGATCACCCTTGTATTCAAAGCTCAATTCAGAAAAGTAATGGAAGGCACGTGCTGGACTTTGTAGAAATCCTCTCCTCCTTCTTCAAGCCTATGTTTGAATGCTCTTGGCATCCATCGAATCTCCAGTTCCTGAAGTGCGCTGACAAATTTCAATCCATCTGGAACCATCTCCAACTTGTTGCAATCTGTAATCTCTAAACGGAAAAGACTTGGCATGGCACCTGCATCCACTATCCACTCTTGTAAATTAGGCAAGCCCCGTAGGAGTAAAGATTTGAGTTGAGGAAACCCTTTTTCAGAACAAACCATTTGCTTTCCAATGAAGGCTTCCCATCCTCTTAAGACCCTCAAGTAAGGTAGCTTCTCGAGTATTGGCATTGGATCTTCCACAAGTCTAGATCCCCACAAAGTTAACTTGGCAAGGTATGGAGGAAATTCCTGGTGATTTGGTAGTTTGTTAATCCGCCCTTCTATGTGCAGCTTGTGAAGACGAGGACAGCCTTGTACTACTTGCTCTATGTCTACTACCTTATCAGGGAATGAAAGCATTTCAGTCTTCATGGACAAGGACCGAAGGCTGCTTAATTTTTTATTAGGAGAATTGAAGATTTCCCCAAACTCTTGGAAATCTCTCGGGTCATTTAGCACCAATTTTTTAAGATTGGTCAAACTGAGAAGTTCTCTTACATCACATTTGTTTGTGGGAAAGTTCACTAGCGTCTGCAAGTTGCTCAGTTTTGCTAGTTGCAGCTTATCATCAGTTAAATAGTTACACCACTTTGGAAGATATAGATGTCTCAACTTTTTCATCTTCCATATCACTGTCGGTATTAGTACAGTTGATTCCCAACTCAGTTCTTCAATGGTTTCCAAATTTAGGGTCTCTAAACACACCAAATTGACTATGGAGGAAGGCAATTCTCGTATATGAGTTTTCTTCAAGCTTAAGAACCTCAAATGAATCAAGCTTCCTATTTGCTCTGGTAACTGTCCATCCAATGACTGGATTCCTTCCTATTTGCTCGCTAATATCATTGAAGTATATAAGGGACCTGATCTGGGGATTCTTTTTGAAATAATTATTTGTGGGAACATCAGAATAGATGGCAAGCCTTCGAATACTACCAGTTGATGAATCAACTGTCTCATTTCTACTCCAAGGACTTAGTACGTGGAGGAAATTTTCCTGCTTTGCGTTTGACAAGCATAGGTCTCGCATAAGATCATGGAGACGGCAAGATTTAATCCTTCCATTTGACCCAATTACACCCACTTGAACCATGCATCTATTTATCAACTCAACCAAGTAGCGTTCTGCATAATCTTCCAACTTTTCATCTCCCTCTTGTTCATACTTCAGAGGCACAAAGCCTTCTGCCACCCATAGTCGAACCAATTTCTTTGTTGGTATATCGAAGTCCTCTGGGAAATGGCTCAGATAGAGGAAGCATGGTTTCAATTGGTAAGGCAATTCAAAGTAACTCAAAGCCAACACCTCGTAAACTTTTGATTGTTGACCACGACCTCTACCTAAGTGTGACTTTATATTTCGATGCACAATATCCCATTCATCCAATGTTTCTTTTGTTGCCAAAAGTCCTCCAAGCACAATAATTGCCAGTGGTAAACCAGCACACCTTGCCACCATTTCCCTCCCTATATTCTCCATGTCTTTGGAAATTCTGAATTCTGCATCATGATGATAAACATATATAACGACAACACTAACACCATCAACAATAATGATAAAAGGAACTACATTAGAAAGTATAACACTTTCAAGTATTAGAAGCTCAACATTGTTATTGGAAGCAAAAGTGATGTGGATGGAAGGGGTAGAAAGAGAAAATTAGAGGCACAACAAGTTTAAGAAATAGATAAATGGGACCTATGCTCAACCAAATGACAATATAGAATTAGTTCAAAATGCTTAATTTGGAATCCTACAGTTTACTATCATATATATAGTCTAGAGACAATACCACCCTCATTATTTCTACCACCTCCAACAATTGAAAGCACAACTCACAAGACAAACTCAAATTACAGGGCACATAATTATACAGCTTATTTTCAAGACAAAGACTTAATTGACCAAGTCCACACTTTAAACTGACTTTTAATCTGCAATGGCCGTCTTTTCAGCGCTTGCTTGGAAATTACTTACATTTTTTCCCAAGTCGGAAAGAATTTGTCCTCTAGTTTACAATTTAAAATAATAGCCTTTCCCCTGATCTTTCAGAAGCCAAATAAATGATTCTAGTCCTTTTTAGCAAACAAGACAAACTAACAGGCTACTTATCAATCTTAAATCATTAGTGATATGCATTGTTGAATCAATTTCAATGCATAATCTTCTTTTCATTGATTGAGATTGAAGTTGTTTGCACCTAATTACATTGTAGCTTTCGATAGCTGATTTGAAGCCCTACTCACAAGATTTAAGTTAATACCTTGATTAAATATTACCTAAATAAACTAAAAACTACAATAGAAGGAAACCACTTGCGTTTCTCAGCTTTTAATACCTTGATCAAATAATAATTACAATAAAAACTACTATAATAAAAGAACTTTTATGAGATTATAAGATGTTCTAAACATGAATCAAGATTTCCTCAATTTGTAGTGTGTCGATGCAATTGTACATATGTAAATCATAAAAGTGGTAGGACGAGAATATACCTGGATCTTGTCTCTGAAATGCCTTCTTTTGAAACAACTCCCAGCTCTGTTCTTCGTTTAAACACCCCGGTTCATGTAGAAAACCACTTGGATCTACATGCAAGGCTACTTCTCGATTGCGGGTTGTTAGTAGAATTTTGCTACTAATTACCTGTCCTGATGGGAAGCCAGGACTAAGTAAATCCCATGCCTCTGTGCTCCAAATATCATCTAGGATCACCAAACATCTCTTCTCTTTCTGAACTTGATTAAGCTTCTTTGCCACCTCTTCATCTCTCATTTTCGAAATTTGATCCCTCTCATCTTTGGTTGGAGAGGTAAGTTTGATTAATATTCCTTCCCAAACATCCCTTGTTTTGCATTGCTGGGATATATAAGCCCAAGCGAAACCATCAAAATGACGCCTAACATCACTGTGATGGTAAACTTTCTTAGCAAGAGTGGTCTTTCCTAGACCACCCATCCCACAAATAGACACAACTTGACACTGTTTATCTTCATTCACCAACTGACCAACAACTTCTTTTATATTTTCATCCAATCCCACAATATACTCTTCAACAATATGGGAATATGACCATCTCAATTGCCTTTGCCTGTCCAAAGATAAACTCGAACCCTCTTCTTTCATGGGAGTCACACCATAAGTTTGTAAGCTTCTAGTGAGATCGGAAATTTTTGTTTTAATGGACTCAATCTTGGACCCCACTTTGTGAAGCTTTCTGCTGTTGTTGAAGCTAGGAACGTATCTCTTGACTGGGTTGTTGTCTCTGTTCTTTGAAGCGATCTCAAGGGCGAAAGTTTCAATGACATCCTGAACGTCGTAGGCAGCTTCCCGAATCTCTGAAACCCAATTTTGAACACTTTCATCATCGTTTTGCTTTTTGTCTGCGTCTTTCAAGAAGCACTGCATCCGCTTTAATTCGATTTGAATCTGATCTACTTGCTGTTTCACTCCTTGTAAAAACGCTGCTTCTTCGATTAGAAGGTTGCCTAGCCTTTCCACAACAAAGGACACCACGGACTCTGCCATGCTGTGCGCCTCCTCCTGCTTTTTCCTTCTTGAACCGGGACAGGAAGCAATGGCAACACTTCTAGCATGAAAAATATCAAACTAAAGTAAATTACCAAATGTGGTTCTGGTTCGGCTCAATTGATTTGAATGTGAACGCAGACTTTTTTGACCAGCTGCCTGCAAGTGGAGGATGAGGCCCAAGAGGGTAGACTCTGATGACCTTTTTTTTTTTAGGTGAGAATGTACTCTGATGACGGATTTAGATCTTCTAGATTTCCTAGGTTACTCTACCAAATAAATTTCCTTAAATCTTAACCATTCTTTAATGATTTAATGGCCTAGATTTTGCCATGTCAGCATTCCACTAACAATAATCTTAATTGTTTTGTTTGCAACATTATTTTATTATTTTAAAAATATTCTTAGTGGAATGCTGACATGGCAAAGTCTAGACCATTAGATCATTAAAGTGTGGTTAGGATTTAAGGAAATCTATTAATAGAGTGCCCTAAAAAATCTAGAGGATCTGAATCCCTCTGATGACTTAAGAGCACCAGCATTGCAAAATTATTGAAAAGATAAAAGGTTGTTTAGTATATTATTTTAAATATATGTTTTTAATTTTTAAATAATATTATATGTATTTTTATATAATTTTTTTTATTTATATATTTGTAAAAAATTAAAAATTATTATTTAAATACATGTATCAAAAGAATCTTAAATGTGTTAAATTTACTTTGATGACTTTTTTTTTTCTATTTTTATTTTAGAGCATTTCCTTTTATAATAGAAAAATGTGTTAATTTTACACATTTTTTTTATTTTAAAAATAACTCACATCAGTTTATGTGTAATTGAATAAATTTATAAGTTTGTTACAATAACCTATATTGACACTTTTCATTTTACATTTAGTTATTTATTCTTTCTTTAAATATGTTGGGAATTTTAATATTTTAATAATATTATTTCTTTAAATAATAAGCAAAATTCATAGTTAATATTTTAAAATACACTTTAATTAAAATATTAAAACAAAGAATTATAATTATAAATAAAATAATTTTGAAAACCTATCCTTAAGCAAAGGGCGATTTTTTATTTTATTTATTTTTTTATAATCTCCAATGATATTGAAACTCAAGAAATAGAACAAATAGGGTAATCTTTTTTTCAAACAGACTCAATGACCTTAGGAAGTATTTTTTTTTGATGACATAGGAGAACTTCACTCAGATTAGTTGTACATCGTACGTCGTAGAGCATATTGTACAACAATCCTCACTGTTAATCAAACTCCTACGGGCAACTAACTCCACCCGCCAGAACTAGTGACCACGTAATCCAGGGGCTTTTCACCCCTAACGGGCTAAGCAATTTATCCTCATGCCCAGGAGGCAATGACCTCAGGAAGATTACCCTTATTAAAACACAAAAAAGGACTAGAACATTGTCGTAACTATGTTAATTGAGTTATGTTAATTGACACTTTTGATATCTCTAAAGAAGATGTTTAATGTTCGAATCCACCCTTCTAATTGTCGTAACTATTAATTTTTAGAAAGTATAGAATATAAAAAAATGTGTGCTTTTTTTTTTTTTTTTTTTAACTTAAAATATCTACTAGTCTTAGAATAAATATATTAGTCTCCTAATGTTATTATGGTACCATTTGGCAGTCTACAGGTTGGTTCTTAAGATAAAGACTTTTCCTCCAAGTTTCTATCACTATAACAACCGATTTTTTAATTTTTACCCTTTTCTCAAAAAGAAACTAAAAGTTAGAAATTGAAACTAACACTCTCGTCAATGGGGGCTTGGCCAGTTGGTAAAATTCAAACACTTCATTTAAACCACCTAGGTTTGAGTCCTGCTGCCAGTAGAAGTTCGTTATTGGGCATCTACACGAGTTGGTCCATGAGTTTAACCTTAGTGCCCTGTCTAAGAGCTAGCGTAACTTAACTAACCCCTATTTTTGATTACCAAAAAAATAAAAAATAAAAAATATCACCCTTGCTATTGGAAAAATATTTGTGTGCCATGAGAAAAGTATTTAGGTAATACAATTACCGAAATACTTGTTAGTTTTTTATTTTATTTATTTTTTTGTATTTTGACAACACATTACTTTTTCTCTTTCTCTCCCTCCAATCGCATCATTTCTCTATCATTTTTCTTACGTTTTCTCAAAATATCGACAACATTATTACTAAAATTAACATCTCTTCTTATTTTTCAAATAAGTTTGAACATTGCCATCTCTTCTTAGTCTTTAGTCTTAGATTTTTTTTTTTTTTTTTTTTTTTTCAGACTCACCCTCTAAAAAGGGGCACCAAATGCGAACACCGATGTTTTTTTATTTTATTATTATTATTATTATTTTTCACTCACCCTCTAAAAAGGGGCGCCAAATGCAAACACCGATGTTTTTATTATTATTATTATTATTATTTTTTCCCACTCACCCTCTAAAAAGGGGCACCAAATGCGAACACCGATGTTTTTATTATTTTTTATTTCCATCGAAAAAAAAGAAAAAAAAAAAGAAAAGAAAAGTGAACACTACTTTTGTGACCAGATGATTGTTCCGACAGTGTCTGATTTTGGACCACGGCACCACAAATATCTAAAATATAAAATATTGCGTGAAGATGTTTTTACCGACGTGCTCCCGTACAATTAATTAATAAATTAGTCAGGTTTTTGGAGTTTAGCAATCAGTCAGGATGCAAGAGTGGATTGATGTGTTGGGCTTTGGGCTCCAATCAAAAATTATATAATAAGGAAAAGAATCAAAATTATAAGTTTTTTTTTTTTTTTTTTTTTGAGAAGAAATCAAAATTATAAGTAAAGATGCATTTGAAGCTCCTCGTGACTGTCGTCAGAAAAGAAAAATTCTATTGGCACATTAATATTATATTTTTTGGCTTTTGTTTCCACTTGTTTATAATATTACTAAGAGGGCGTTCGAATTCTGCTGAGACTCAAGTCTGCATTTTGTGTTTTACTTTTTTTTTTTTTTTTTTTTTCTGCACCGTTTCTGATTTTGGGAGACAAGAATACTGTTTATATACTGTTGAACACCGTTCACATACTGTTTGACACTGTTTATATACTGTTTGATACTGTTTACGAGTTAAAAAATATTAAAAATAGGTTTCACGATATTATTCACACATTTAAAAATTATTTTCTTACAGTGTTTTCAATTTTCAGTATCAGTAACAATAAACTCAATCCAAACGGACCCTAAGTTTTGGTGGTCCATTGTATCAAAAATAAATAATAAATAAAAAAGTTTTCGTAGTCCAAATTTTGATGCTACTTCGTTGAATCATGTTGCATTTTAAGGAGGTGCTCAAATTATCCATATTGGAACAACTTTCTGAATTAATCTTACTTGGGCCAAAGCTAAGATTGATTTGATTAGGGATTAATGGCCTAAACCTTGAGAGTATATACTGCAGAATAGCAGCAACCAGATGCATGTCATTTTCCATGAAGGTGATATCTCTATTCCATAGGTTGATATATGCATGGTAATTTTTTCCTTTAAGAGAAGCAAAAGCAATTTATTGGGCAATGGAAATAACAAAGCAAAAGAGGATGATATTTAGATTATTTTGATCATTGCAAATTTAAAGCTACAAGTGACAAATTGAATTTGATTGAAAGCTGTTAGTTCTTTTAGAACCTAACAAAACCAGCTGCAAATTAATGCTGCTATTATGCTATAAA
The DNA here is from genome assembly GCF_001633185.2 of Quercus lobata. NCBI lineage: Eukaryota > Viridiplantae > Streptophyta > Magnoliopsida > Fagales > Fagaceae > Quercus > Quercus lobata. The sequence continues at coordinate 61,068,404 of NC_044908.1, forward strand.
CTCGAATAAGATATAATTCTAATTTTTTTTTTTTAAATTTACTTTTCAATAAGGGAAGGAGATTCAAATTAAAGTTCTCTTCTTTGGAGAACCTAATAATAATAAGATAGAATAATTATACAATATTTTAGAATTATAATGACATTCAAAATCGCAACAAACTATTTAAACAATATAATAAAAACTCCAATAATATATGATGCCATTTATAGGACACTCAGTACTACCATAATGACCTATTCATCAAAAAACTTAACCGTGATGACCTTAAATCTCAGAAAACCAGCAAAGAAAAAGTCTGAAACTACATGAAACTTAATATGGATAGGTAATATAAATTCGTTTACAAGCAGCAAACAAGCTCTAAAGACATTGAAACTCAACCAAATTACAAGGACTCAGCACCGGTATTTATCATCTCCGGTGATTCTAAAACATCAAAATTGGCTCTTTTCCAATTATATTTAATATTTAATTAGCTGTTTGTGATAAATCAGATAATTCGATGCTATCTGAATCCCAAAAAGGATTCCCAACCGTAGACGGAGAAGCACCTCTGTCATATCTGTTCATCTCAATCGGAGAATAATTACAGGTTAATTCATCAATGGGATAGTCATATTCACCTTCCTCCCTTGCAGCATCTGCGATCTCTTGCAACAGCAGTGCACGTTCAAGTCTTACCTCCACTTCACCCATTGCTGGACGGTCCTTTCCCTCTTCTCGCACGCAAGAACTCGCAATGCCGAAGTAAATCTTGAAACACAATGGAGCTATCTTCCCCATCAGATACGGATCAATTATCTCATTCATGGTCCCTTCTTGTTTACATTTGCTGGCCCAGCTAATCAGATTCTGCCGTTCCGCTACCAAATTTGGATCCAATATTGATCTGCCACAGAGTAGTTCAAACAGTACTACACCGAAGGAGTAGACGTCGGATTTATCGGTCAGCTCCTGGCTCCTGTGATATTCGGGATCCAGGTATCCGAAAGTACCCTTCACCAGAGATTCGACCCTAATTAAAGCCTTTGACAAACTCGGGGGACCCATCTTGGACAACCCGAAATCTGCCAACTTGGCCTCCCATTTCTCGTCCAACAGAATGTTGCTTATCTTCACGTCACGGTGGATAATAGTATGCTTTAGCCCAGTGTGAAGATAGTGCAGTCCACGCGCGACTCCGATGCAAATCGCTAGTCTTTGTTTCCACGGGAGGGGATCGTGGTCAGTGCCGCAGATCAAGATGTGTTGGTGCAGGTTTCCATTGACCATGAATTCGTAGACAAGGCACCCTTCGCCTTCATCAATACAATATCCGATGAGACGGATGAGGTTAGGGTGGCGTATCTGGCAAAGCAACACCACCTCGTTCGTTAACTCGACAACACCCTCTATTGAGCTGTATTTCAAACGCTTTATTGCAACGCTTATGCCTTGGTCATCAATAAATCCCTTATAGACTTTGCCAAAACCCCCCTCACCAATTACTAAATCGTCAGCGAAGTCATTGGTGGCTTTCTTGATCTCACCGACTGAAAATCGACGACATAATCCCTCAGGAAGATCTGAAGAGTAATTTTGTTTTTTTTCGTCTGACCTTCCCTTCCCGGACAGCCTTAATAACTTTGAAATAGACTGAGATATACCTTCCATCGACGCTTCGGTCCTATGCCCACGAACGACGAGAGAATGATGCACTCGGAGTGGAAAGGATTATTGTTTTGGAACCTCCTGCAAACAATTTTAGCAAGTTTTGTTGTTATTGCTGTTGTTTATTTATTTATTTTGCTTATTTATTTATTTTGTTTCTTGGAGCAGATATGGTAATTAATTATGGGCTAAGTTTGTTGCATATATTTTCTGCGTTTACCTTTGGTTCAAAGCCACTCGTAATATTTGTGTGTAACAAAATTTTCTCAAGGGTATATATAATATAAAAATGTTTATGTATCTCAAGATAGAAGAATAGGGTAGATGTTGTGATTTTCTGTGAAGAAATATAAACAATTAACTCATTCCAATGTGTAAATAGTATAAAAGTCAGATGCGGGTTTATAGTGTTTCCAATGTGTATATAATATAAAAGTCAGATGCGTGTTTATATTGTGTTGACTTTAGTTCATGGGAGAGCTAAATTTTTCAAAAGAAAGAGCCTACGCTACGGTCCAAAAGGAAAACGACAAAATACAACGAATCCATTCCAATTTGTTGCTTCTCATCATAATAGATGTAAAAGTCCGTTCCAAGGGTGTTACATCCAGCATTCTAGAACAGACTAGTCTTGGTGCTAGGCTGTTAATGAATGTTAAACGAGTGGTGGATAGAATGTATTTGACATGATTAGTAGTTATTTTCGCAATTGAAAAAATAGATAGGGGCGAAAATCTGACTTCCATACATGGTCATTACTCTACTAACCTCTTAACCACCATAATTTCTTAACTGCTTCCAACTAGGCTCCTATTATGAAAGCAATATATAGGGGTATAAGGAGCACCAACAACTTGTTAGAGTAAGGACTTGAACCCACAATCAAAGTCGTGCTAGCCCAAGTTCCTTACGTTGGTACATGAATTGTTGTAATTAAACTATTTCACATGATGAGTTTGTTTGGATATCGTTTATTTTACTGAAAATTGAAAATTTATTGCTAAAAATAATTAAAAAGAAAATTTCTAAGTTAATATTCATTGCTGAAAAATACTATAGCTTTGCCTTAATGCACTGTTCATGTTCCATGAACAGTGCAAGAGGTGCTGGTCAAAAAAAGAAAAGAAAAGAAAATTAGTTTGAATAATGTGCATTTTCTGTGCTCAATCGGTGGTGAAATACATGTAAAGCTTGATTTGTGTTCTGTCTAACAGACTGAAATGTAAAATGCGTACCTTATAATGATATTTTTGAGCCTTTTTTTAATTTTGAATGAATCTTTGTATGAATAATCCTGACTCTTATGTTATATATTTGAAAAGTGATAGGTATTATAAGAAGGATTGGTTTTGTGACGGATTGGCTTATAAAATTAATGAATCTTGAAGATATGTTTTTACCAAAATGCTCCCATAAAATCAATGAATTAGTCAGGTTTAGCAAATCAGTCAGTGTGTTACATCCAGCATACATGCCGATAAACAAGAGAAATTTGTGGCTGGACTCCTCTCTAGGTCTCCATCCAGTCCAGCGTGATTGAAAGCAAGCCATCCTAGCGGCACTTTTCTTTTCTAAAGTAAGAAAATATTCCATCATCGAAACTGGGACCTCTACAACAAAGAAGCCATTAACTTTTCAAAAGAAAGAGACTACACTATTGTCCGAAAGAAAAACCAATCAAAAAAGGTGTGATTGGTTTTTCTTTCGGACAGGCTGGCTTTTGTATTGGGAGTGTGTAGATCAAGTCTGATACAACTAGAGAGTTAAAGTTAGTGATTTAGTTACCAGATTAGATTACGGAATTGTGTTGTGCTTATTCACTTTTTTCATTTTTTTTTAAGAGCAATCACATTAATTATCACTTTGATCCCTTGGTCTTAGTGGCTCGTGTATAACATCGAGCTGGAGGCACCCTGCCGGAAGGTCAAATCTTCAAAATATCTTCCTCAAGTGGACAAACAAATAATTGAATGACATTTCTTGCACCATGGTAAAGTCTAAATTATCTCAATCATTGCAAATAAATTTGTAATTGATTATATATATATATATATATATATATATATTATATTATGTGTACTAACGAAATGATGATATGATAAATGTTTAATACATTCAACTATCAGAAACTTTACTAATTGAACTAACTAAAACCTAACTATAACTTATGGTTAGAAGTTAAAAATTAACTCAAAAAAAAAAAAAAAAACACCCATTATTGTTTATGGAAAAAAATGAGATCAAAACATCCCAATTTTAGAGTTAGGCTTAAAGAATTGAGATAAAAAATCACTACGTAATTTTATATTAAATTTATATTATCAACAAAAATGCCTCTCAATAGAAAAAATAATTGACAAAATAAAAAACTTCACGGTTGAGATTGACAAAAAATCTATATACATATTGAAAGCCAAAATTGAGAGAAAATCAAATTAGAATCCAAATAACATTTCAATTGGAGTCTAATTTTGTGCCATGTGTCCTATTTAATTTTTAATTTTTGTGCCAAGTAAATTATTGAATCTAAATTTTTTTGTAACAAATGAATTATTGGGTACAAAAAATAAAAAGTTTAAATTCAATTAAATTCTAAATCATATATATATATATATAATGAGAAACCATTACATATTTTAGAAATATATGGTTTAAAAAATGTGAAAGTTAACACTATATATAATTTGAATCTTTTCTTATAAAAATATATAATTTAAACTATGTAATTGTGATTGTTTTAAATTGGACCCGTGCATATGCACGAGGTTATACACACATACACACACACACACACACACTATTAGTAATAGGATTTCTTATTTGGGTTTCAACATTTTGCATACTAAAATACCCTTACACAATTTCTTAAACTCTCTAAAATACTCCGATCTTTTAGTTAAATAATTTTAAATTATAAAATACAAATTGGTTAAAAGAGTAATTTACTATTCCTAAATTTTAAGTCTTTTCTTCTATATGGACACTATATTTATCTCATTTTTAAACATTATTTTACATTGTCTTACCTCTTTCTTAAAAAAAAAAAATACAAATAGTTATCTATATACCACTTTTAAACATTATAACACTAAACAAAAAAACAAATAAATAAAAAAGAGCATTATTGCACACGCAAAGCATGTGTGATGAGTCTAGTGTGTGTGTATATAGAGTTCAACTTTGCAACACGTATCCTGTGGGGCTAAAGAGCTTGACGATCCCGGCCCACTTTGTACTGGGCTCAAGGCCCGCGCCGAGGAGGGAAAAATGTTCGAGGACGTACAAAGAAAGCCCAAATGGCCTAGAGATGTTGCCGAGGACGATGCTGTCCTTGGCATTCTAGACCCCGAAAGGAAAGAACGGCACGCCATCAAAGGCAGCTTCCCAGAGCACCCCCAGAAGAAAGGACGAGTACAATAGGACACACACGGGGATATGGTATAGGAGCAATTCAAGGAGAAGCTGTTACCTCCATATTGAATGCACCCAACTAATGTTCTGGCCGCATTAATGAGGAAAGGACCCCTGAACAGTGCAGCCTTGGTTGCTGCAACTTATAGAGGGTTTGAGAAGGTGGCTGATGAGACGAGCACTCGAGTAATGACCTGCACGATCAACAGGTGGAGGGTCAAGATTGATTGGAAAGAGGTATATAATGTGAGAAACCCTCCAGGAATAGGGGATCACGGAAAAAGAGCAGGAGGAGAGAAAAAGGAGAAAACGGTGGCAGTCTGCATGGTCTTGAAAACTACTGTAACCTAGTACTGAAAGTAGAAGAAGAAGAGTACTAAGTTGCTCGGACGAAATGCCGAGGAAAAAATTCCATACTTTAAGCCACTTCTTTATTGCTCAGCCCGCACCTAACCGTGTCTAGTGATTATGGTTCAGACTAAGACCTAGTTCTTAAACACATTCTCTAAAAATTTATTGTATTGAGCTAGTTGGGCTTGAGACCTTTCGTCTAGTAGGAGAAGCGCTCAAACCCACCCCCTACATATCCTATCTAATTTTTAAATTTTTGTGTCAAGTGAATTATTAGATGAAAAATTGAGTAGTCTAAATCCAATTATATTCTTGTTAGGACATATGTGAATCATGTTAGGAAATTATGTCAATTAGAATTGGTTAATCATTTGACAAAATGCATTTTACTTGTAATTTGGTAGATTTAGGATGTGTTTAATACTTCAAGGAACAAGAGTTCAAGTCCAAGTGTTAAGCCATGCAAATCTGTCTAAAAAGTAAGTGAAGAAGTGCTGAATTTTAAAACTCGACAGCTAGCTTGACAGATATCATCTATCGAGGTTTAAAAGGCTTGTTTAGCCTGATGCTCGACAGCTTCTCGATAGATAACCTATTTATCGAGATTTATGAAAATCAGATTTTCAGATCTGATTTCACACCAATCCATGTATATTTGTTTAGGTTTTCTTTTCTCATAACCCTAAACATATATAAGAATTATTTTAAGGATCATCACAATTGATGCAACTTAATGCAAAAAAATTTCACAAGCATATTGTGATCGGAGACATATGCTTTAGTCCATCTTTCTCTTGAAGAAGTTGCCGCGTTTATGCGCCGTAGGATTTTGTAACCAAGGAGTTTCGTGATCTTCATCGTGTTGATGAACTGAAGAACTTTGCAGTAAACATTCTTCTCAAGTTGGTAGTTAGTTATGTACTTGGATCAGTGCAACGATTGGTTAGTCACGTACTGAGAGCAGTGCATTGAAAATGAGAGATTGTCACTACAGAACAAGTTTAATTGGGTATTAGGGTAAGGGTTTAACTGTAGGTTGGTATAAAGTACTGGAATTCCTTTTCTTGTAACAGTTTGTTGCGATAATAGTTAATTTTCGGGAATGGTGACCTTAAATTCACTCGGTGGGGTTTTGTCTTGGAGGTTTTCCCCATTTGTAAACAAATCACTGTGTCAACTTTATTTTTTGCTGCATATTAACTTAGTTGGTGATTTGTTTGTGCTACCATGCATATTGCATGTTAATTGAATTAATTAATTAAATTGACTAATTAATTGATTAATTTATCACAAATGATCAATACATTCTTGACCTATCAATTCTAAATTGGATTTCAATTGGATTTGCAACAAGGAATTTACTAATAACAATTTGAGGGTAGGACTTAGCTCTAGTGGTTCAGTGTATGGGATCTGACACAATACAAACATGGGGGAAAAGTTAGATGCGTGACTATATTGTGTTGGTTTACTCTCTCTCTCTCTCTCTCTTTTGAACAAAAATCAAGAGAGAGAGAGAGAGAGAGAGAGAGGGAGAGAGAGTACTCACAGTTTTTGTGTGAAAAAAATATGGATTGATTGAAATAAATGATATCAAATTTATACAAAATAAGATGGAGAGAAGAAGAGTCAAAATATAAGAAAGGAAATGATAAAGGAAGTTCAATGGTAAAGTAAATAGTAGTAGGGAGATAAAGAGGCAAAAAAGAAGAGGAAATGTTGGAGGAAGAGAAGAAGAGTTTTTATTTTTTTTATTTATTAGAATAGGATGATGAAAAGTTTAAATATTCAATTTTAATAATTACTTGAAATTAGAAAGAAAATAATGAAAAGTTGAAATCAATTTGGGTAGTTGAATATAATAAAACATTTGCATCTAATAAATAGTAACGTTTATAATGAATAGTCAAACATGTGCATATGTCTACTAAAAAGATAATAGATTATTCAATTTTAACAATTACTTGAAATTAGAAAGAAGAAAATGAAAAGTTGATATCAAATTGGGTGACTGAATAGTCAAATATTTGCATTTAAAACAAATAAATAGTAACATGTTGAATAGTAATGGAGTGCATTAACAGGTTTGTCCATGAACTATATTTAATTATTTTATACAAAATAAAATAGAAAAATTATAAAGAATTTTTTATTTTTTATTTATTTTTTTAAGTATAACATGATTGATAAGGTGGCTCAACAGGAGAATATTACGTTAAATTCTACGTCTTCTCTTTTAGATATATATAGGCAATATATTATTACACTACTTTATATAAGTTGTTTATTTTTCTATTATACAAACACTTCTACGCTCTTTACTCTCTTGATTTTTTTTTTTTTTTTTTTTGGCTAATTTCTTTACTCTTTTGATTATGGCATTTCTGGTGGCACTTTTTTTTTTTTTTCTTTTTTCTTTTTTCTTGGAGTTAGAAAGTATTCCATCATTGAAAAAAAAAACCAATCATGTATTGCCCATTTTTCCTGGCAAGTTCCCTTCTCTTGGTACCTAGCGAAAGATACAAGAAACAGAGCTTCATTGGATGGACAAAATTGCCTGTCATTTAACCAAAAAAAAAAAAAAAAACACATGACGCGTTCTATCCATTCACTTTGCATCAGTTTGGTTTGTTATTATTTTTATTATTATATTAAGGAATTTTTGTAAACAAAGGAATACAACTTGTCATCTACCTAAAGTTCTAAACCATCTACGACACGACAAGCCGCTCGCCGCACAAGGCTAGCAAATGATTCTTCCCTCAAAGCTACATGTAGTTTGTGTACGAGATAGCTTAAATCGATTATCTCTACTACAAGCCGTTAAGTTAAGGTCCCATACTAGTTAGTTGAAGTTAGTTTTGTCTGTTATTGTTAAATCTGTTTGGGAAGTTATTTCACTTAACGGTTAGTTTGTTACATCTGAGATCGATTTCGTCTGCTATAAACACCAAGCCATGTAATTGTACATAGCGGTGAATAGTCAATGCAATCAGATGAGTAAAATCAGTCTTCTTTCTCATTAGAGCATCAAATCCATCTATCAGTTCTCCTCGTTCAGTAGTGAAAGAGAGCCGAGAGCTCACGGTGCAAGAACATCTACATATATTATCTTAAATGGCTTAATTGCATTTGGATTTGTAATAGGCACAACTTCTATCCAAGGCATAGTTTAATTTAACCTCAATGTCAACCCATTCGATATTTTACAGTCATTGTACAAAAACAGAAACTTTACATTAGCATGCAGGGGAAATGGGGAATGCTTACCTGCTGTAGTTACTCTATGCATATTAAAGAAGAATCACACAATATTATTGTCAACTTACATATACAAATAAGGTTAAAATTCAATTTAATTAGCCTTGTAGCTCAGCATCAAGCGTTTCGTAACTATTGTATAAAATTAATTAAGTAGTAAATGACTTAGTACAATAAGGACTACTACATAGCATAGTCTACATCAATTGGTAGGATAAGAACCTCTCTCAACAATACTTTCTTATAGCAACTCAGAATTTGTGCCCCCTATGCAACTCTGAAGAATAATCCTCAACTCACCTCTTCCTGCTCTGTCCATTCTCTAGAGCTTGCTGGCATGGATCAACTTTGGCCATCCACTTCACTGATTATGGCAGTTCAATTGTCCAGCAATGGCTAACTTCCCTTCTCATCAAGTTCAAAACCAGAGAAATAACATCAATGGCTTACTTACAAACCATTTTCACAACCTGTGGAATATTTGGACTCATAGAAACAGGGTGATTTATGAAGGATTAACACCTAATCCTATGAGTGTAATCTTAATATCTCAATCAATGTCTTGCAGGTACAAGGAAGCTTTCTCTGAACAGCCAAGACAAACCAGTCAGCCAAGAAGGACTAACATAGACTAATATCCACCTTCAGGACAGTGGCAACTGATTGTTAAATTAGCAGGAGCTAGGGGCAGGAAGCCCAAGGGATGGTCTTCTGCCTATGAAGCTATTAACATGCAGGGAGATAGCATTTTCTACGGTGTAACTAGTAGTGCATCCAGGACAACTTGTGGAGCAATGCTGGATGCTGTGGTAAAAGCTGGGATCAGAGCAAAGAACCATGGTTATCAGCGAGTTTTATTTCTATGAGCTAGCAGAAAATTAGTCCGAGTCTTTAGGCATTGGAAGACTCCAGATTGGCTTCAACAGACTAGATTAGCTGATCTAAATTTTCTGAACCAGAATGGACTTAGCTGCAATATGTTCTTAGTGCCCCACTTGATTGTAAAACCTGTTTGGTCAGTAGCTAAATTGGCAACTCAAATGCCAATGAACTATTGCTGGTACAATCCAGCACTTTTGTAACTTTGTATCTCCCTCTGTTTGGTCTCAAAAAAAAAAAAAAAAAAAATCTTAATCCAAAAATATATTATGTAGAAAGCATGTTTATATATACTTTTAACAAAGTGGGTGAGGAGTGGAAGTAAAGTATAAAGACTATCGATAGAAGAATAATTTTTCATCACATGTTTACACCATGGATACATATAGAGCTCACGGATAGCCTTTCCATTAATTTGATTCTAGGTATCAAAATAAATTTCAAAACCTAATTACATGACCTGTATAACCGCATGACTATCATAACATTTATGTATCAAAACATTTGATAATAAGGACAATAACGTTTGGCTATTGAATTGAGCAACTAAATGGGTGAATAGCTAACATGGCGGAATATTTATTTATTTATGAAAATACTGAGTATTTTAATACACACGCAAAAAGAGAGATGAAAAAGTCAAAAGATATAAGTATGAAAATATCATGGAATATATATATCATTAGTTAAATGACTATTTAATCAACATTATGATTGTTACAAAAATACTCTCAAAATCTTCACCAAGTTATCTTATGACTTAAAAAAAAAAAAAAAAAAAACTCCAAGTTATCTTATGACTTTTTACAAAAAAAAGAAAAAAAGAAAAAGAAAAAACGTGTTGGCAATGTTGAGATTGTTGGGGTTGTTAATCCAGGCTTACAAAATACAAACAAAGTCATGTGCATCAATCTATGAATATTGTGTAGCATCCATCACCGTGAAAACTTCCAACTACAATTCAACATATAAATCTAGCAAAGCAAAAATCAGATCCATTTCCCAAAAACAACAAATCAAGATTTGAAAGTGAACACCGGAATTTTTTACCAGCTGCATGTGGAGGATGAGGGGAGACTTTGATGACTCCCGTACCTTTTGATAATAAGTTAGACACCAACTGGTTTAAATCATTAAATGTGAACACATGACTTTTTTGACCAGCTGGTTCTTCCGACAGTTGGGTCTGGACGTGGACCACATAGGACTACAAATTTCTAAAATCATGAAGATATTTTTACTAAAATGCTCCCACAAAATTCCAAGAATGAAAATCCAAAAAAACTCTATCGTAATTAACCATGATGACAATTCATCAAAAGACATTGATGGAACACGAGTTCGTCAGTAAGAGTGGGCAGATGGAATCCCCTGTAGAATGTGAAGGTTTGCTCGATGAGGGCCACCGGTGTGGTGCCTGCCACAGAGTCTCCGATGCCAAAGTTAGGATAACAATCAAACACAATAAGGAAGCCAAATATAATTTCTGAGTATTTTTGCATGTACCTTCCTTTGTTGGCTGTATGAGAGTTTTATACCTGAGGCCTTAGAGGCTAGCCGTTGGGGCTGTTAATGCTCTCTGAAGTAACGCCCCTGGTCCAGTAATGGGACTTTTAAGAGGCTCCTAACGGTCTGCTTGGTTGTCTTAGTAACTGCTCAGGTCATTGATTGACTGCATTGAATGACCTCCTGCCTTCGTCAGTGATGACCTCGTCAAGGATGATACTTTCGTCGTTAATGTTATCTTCGTCAGTAGGATGCAGAATCGTCATTCCTATCAGTTGCCCCCCAGGTTCTGTGGTTGTCGGTGACGTGTCAGGACGAGCGCAGAAGATGAGAAGTTTTATCTTGTGACTCTTGGGGTTCTGTTCCGCCTTTAATGCTTGGTGGCGGCGCTACACGAAATCGTGGCCACGTGGCACGTGATGATTTGTGGAATTAATGGCATGTCCCTTGGGTTTCCCGCTGGTTTTTTCAATCGTTTTTGGCCCACATTTAAAACTACTCCTTTTTAATTTTTCTTCTACTTCTCAGAGAGAAAAGACAGACTAATTTTTCAGAGCATTTTCTTCGGACCTCCTTTCTTCTTCAAGTTTCCTTGCGCTGTGCTTCTGCGGTTCCACCATTGGAGGTATGTTTCTCTTTCCTTTTTCTTTCTTCCTTTTCTTCTTTTACTGTAGCATAATTTCTGATTTGCTATTTCCTTTCTGTTCTGTTTGTTGGTCCTTGTTTTTCTTTTGGGGGTTTTAGTTTAGTACCTTATTTTTCTGCTTTCCGATTTCTGCACTTTCCATGGTTGATAGCTTGGAGGTTAGGATAGCTTGTCCGTCGGTCTCCTTCCTTTTCGCGCGTCTTGGGGGGTCTTTGGGCACTTATCCGTTTATAGAAAATTTTGTGTACGAAGGCAATAGTCTGAGCGTGGTTTTGGGCGATCTGTTGCCCTTACTCCGTCAATCGCTCAATTGGTTCGAGGGTTTAGGCGGGAGAGGATTAATGTCTGGGGTTAGGTCCAGTGACCTCGAGACTGGGCTATCGTCCAGTGGCGGCCAAGCTGAAGGAGATACAGCCGTCTCTGGCCCTCGAGAGGTTAGGGCTTTTTATGCCCTTAATGAGATTTGTGGTTTGGATGACGAGACCGTAAATAGATTCAAGGATAGATTTCAATTTCCGTCTAGGGTTCGAGTTCGTCTACCCAGAGAAGAAGATAGGGCTTGTCACTTTTTTCCAGGCGAAATATGCTTTTATGAGTCAAACTTCACCTGTGGGCTTAGGCTCCCCGTCCATCCGTTCCTGATGGAACTTTTAGATCATTTTGGTATAGCTCCCGGGCAGCTTATGCCTAACTCGTGGAGGATCGTCATCAACTGTATGCAGATATGGTTGGCTTCCAACGGGGATATGATCAGGATAGGCGAGCTCACCTACCTGTATCGTTTAAAAGAGTCTAAGGAGTGGGGGTATTATGAATTAACCCCTTGGGAAAGACAGACTAGGATCGTCAAGGGGTTGCCCTCGTCATTCAGGTATTGGAAATCACGCTTTTTCTTTGTGTCTGGGGACGACTTCGAGACTCAATCCAGCAGTGATTGGGGTGATATCCCGAGGTTGCTCCGTCGGTGGGGAACCCCGACCTTAGGTGCGTCAGTATTTCCTCTCGTCGTTTCAATTTTGCCAATTTTGAGGCTCTGGTCTTGCTGACTTCTTTGTTTCTTTGTTTGATACAGTTAAGAGACGGCCTGGACTGAAGAGCCGGTACAAGGAACGTATAAAGACCGCGATCGGGTACGCTGAGACGATCGAAAGCTGGGACGAATTGGTTGATCCCCGATCTCTTGCATTCTACAACCTCGGTCCTGACCCGTCTCCTTTCGTTCTTCGTCAGCTTGGCATTGAAGGCAAAAAAAGTAAGTTTTACCTTCGTCAATGCTGATTCTTTTACTGTACATTTAAGCAATTTTTTGACAGGCATTTTCTTCCTGCAGAGATGACGACAAAATTCAACAAGGACATGTACGCAAAGATGAGATCAAAGAAGGACGAACCCCTGTCCAACTTGGGGAAGAAGGCTATGCGAGTCACTGGGAAGGGTCCTGCAGCTGTTCCCCTTAGTATCGTTCCTTCCATAGCTTTCGAAACGACGAGGACTGCCTCCCCGACCGTTTCAATAGAGGAGATCCCTACTCCTGGCTCCAAGAGGCCGCGTGTGGCTGGCAAAGGGAAGGAGAAGACTGGCACTCATTCATCCACAATATGGGATGACGAGTCATTGGCCGTAGAAAGAGCTCACGAGGTCGTCACTTCAGCGGACTTGAAGGCTCTCTCTGACTTGTCTTTAAGCGATGTGGCCTCTCGTCATGTTCATAAGCTCGTCCAGGTATGGGGTTCTTCCTTCTCCATCAAAATTATCTCTGTATTTTTTTTTTTTTTTTTTTTTTTACAGACGACTTTATAATTCCCTACAGGTGTTGGGAGAGAGCATCCATATTACTGCTGAGTACCTTACTCAAGGAGCCAAGGTGGCGTCTCTGACAACCCGGATGGAGGCTTTGGAGAAGGAGAACTCTGACCTGAGGACGAACCTGATCACTTCTATGGACGAGGCCACGACATTGAAGGAGAAAGTCAAAGTGCTGGAGGACGACCTCAGAGTTGAGCGCGGGTTGACTCACGAGAAGGACGAGCAGCTTCTTGCAGCCAAGGAGAAACTTGTGACCATCGCTGCTCGATCCGTGGAGGCTTTCCAGACCACTGACGAGTACAATACTGTGCTTTTCAGTTCGTATTTCAAAGGTTTTGAGCTTCTCCGGAGGTATATGATCAAGCGTCCTTCGGGAGTCAACCTGGAGAGTCTTGATTTGGAAGAAGTTGACAAGGAAATGGCTCTGGATGAGGCGGCTTCATCTTCTGCCCCCGTTGACGATGCGCCTGAGCCTGTTGCTGACGTAGTGGCCAATGAAGGCACGGCCGACGCCTGATTTTGATACTTAGAAAAATTTTTTGTTTTGTGGTGGGTTGCCCGTCTTGTTTTGGGCCTTATCTTTCTGTATATCTAACAGTTAATTTTATTTTGAAAACAATGATAGTGGCCCAGTGGTTATGGGCTGGAATGAAGCTTACTTACTTTTCTTTTAGATGCTTTGACTGATTTATATCCGTCTAGAATTTTGTGCTTTGTTGTATCTTGTTTTGATTTGATGTGTTGCACTCTTTTTCTCCGTCAACTGACTCCTGTCACTTGTGGCTTTAAGGGGGTGCTGTCTGGCGACTTAGGTCCGTCCAGGCGGACTCTTGTCACTTTTCATTTTATCAGTAACTTACATCCGTCAAGGCGGAATCTTGTTACTTGATCTTTTAACCATCATATTGTGGTCGTCAGTAACTTACATCCGTCAAGGCATAATCTTGTTACTTGATCTTTTAACCATCTTATTATGGTCGTCAGTAACTTACATCCGTCAAGGCGGAATCTTGTTACTTGATCTTTTAATCATCTTATTATGGTCGTCAGTAACTTACATCCGTCAAGGCGGAATCTTGTTACTTGATCTTTTAATCATCTTATTATGGTCGTCAGTAACTTACATCCGTCAAGGCAGAATCTTGTTACTTATCCTTTTAACTATACTACGATGGTCGTCGGTAACTTACATCCGTCAAGGCGGAATCTTGTTACTTGATCTTTTAATCATCTTATTATGGTCGTCAATAACTTACATCCGTCAGGGCAGAATCTTGTTATTCTTTTAACCATGCTACGATGGTCGTCGGTAACTTACATCCGTCAAGGCGGAATCTTGTTACTTATAGATCTCATGGTCGATCAGTACTGCCTGCGTAAAAACATCAGAGGAATAATACTTTTATTAACTTCAATAACGAATGCATTCGCGTATTACATTTACTCATGGTATTTCTTTAAATGCTCAATGTTCCAAGGACGAGGGAGCTTTTGTCCGTCCATAGTTTCCAGATGGTAACTTCCTTGTCTAGAGTAGTGAATGACGCGATAAGGCCCTTCCCATGTAGGGCCCAGCTTCCCTTGAGTAGGGTCTTTAGTCGCTATAGTGACTTTACGAAGGACGAGGCCCCCTATGTCTAGACGCCTGAGTTTAACCCTCCTGTTGTAGTACTCGGCCATCTTTTTTTGATACTTTGTCACTCTATCGGACGCGTTGTCTCTTACTTCATCCAGGCAATCCAGGTTGAAGCGTAGTTCCTCGTCATTGAGTTCGTCTCTGAAAGTTCCTCGTCTGATGCTTGTTACTCCGACTTCTACAGGGATTACTGCCTCTGTGCCATAGGTAAGCCTGAAGGGTGTCTCTCCTGTTGGGGTTCTGGCTGTAGTCCTGTATGCCCACAGGACACTAGGTAGTTCTTCTGGCCAGGAACCTTTTGCTTCGTCCAGCTTGGTTTTGATTATCTTGAGCAGCGTCCTGTTCGTTACTTCCGTCTGT
This sequence comes from Quercus lobata, assembly GCF_001633185.2. Taxonomy (NCBI): domain Eukaryota; kingdom Viridiplantae; phylum Streptophyta; class Magnoliopsida; order Fagales; family Fagaceae; genus Quercus; species Quercus lobata. Next base: position 61,083,913 of record NC_044908.1, read on the forward strand.
CCGTTTGCCTGAGGGTGTCCCGGGGATGAGAACTGATTCTTGATCCCGAGGTCCGAGCAGAAGTCTTTGAAGCCTTGGCTGTCGAACTGCCTCCCATTATCAGATATGATCGTCAAGGGAATCCCGAACCTGCAGATTATGTTTCTCCACACGAAGCTCCGGATTCGGGCCTCAGTGATGGTTGCTAGGGCCTCTGCTTCAACCCACTTTGTGAAATAATCAATAGCAACTAGAAGGAATTTTACCTGACCTTTACCTTGGGGCAGCGGGCCGACGATGTCGATTCCCCATTGTGCAAATGGCCATGGGGAAGATATGGTCGTCATTTTCTCCGCTGGAAGCCGCTGCACATTCCCGTATCGTTGGCATTTGTCACACCTCCTGACGATCTCAGCAGCGTCTACCTGCATGGTTGGCCAAAAATACCCCGCTCTTATCACCTTGTTGACTAGGGATCTGGAGCCGGCGTGGTCGCCACAAATTCCTCCATGTACTTCTTCCAGGATGTACTTGGCCTCGTCCTCGTCGACGCACTTTAGATAAGGCATAGAGAAGCCTCTCTTGTACAAGACGTCATTTAGGATTGTAAACCTGGCTGCTCTCTTCTTGACCTTTTTAGCTTCGTCAGTATTCTGAGGTAGGTGCCCGTCCTGGAGGAAGGTTATTATGGGCGTCATCCAGGTGTCTGTGTTCTGGATGGAGAACACTGCCACCTCTTCTATACTCGGGCGTTTCTGGATCTCCATTGTCATGTCCGTGCTCGTCTTTCCTTCTTCTGATGACGCTTGTTTTGACACTTCGTCGGCCCCACTATTCTGGCTTCTTGGTATCTGAACGAACTCCACTGTGTCGAACTCTTGAGTTAGTTGCCTTGTCAGTTTAAGGTATTTCTGCATCCTTTCTTCCTTTGCCTCGTACTCTCCACTGACCTGTCCGATTACCAGCTTCGAATCACTCTGGATCAGCAAGTTTTTGGCACCAAGGGCTTTCCCAAGCCTCAAGCCCGTCAATATTCCTTCATACTCGGCTTCATTATTGGTGGCTGGGAACTTCAGTTGAACCCCATATTTCATCACTTCTCCGTCGGGGGTGGTTATGACAACCCCTACTCCCCCCCTCTTTTGGGCTGACGAACCATCTGTCTGTATTGTCCATTTGTCAACTTCGTCTGCAACTCCATCTCCGTCTGGAAGAGTGAATTCGGCGATGAAGTCAGCCAGAGCTTGTGCCTTGATGGCTGCTCTTGGATGGTACTCGATGTCAAATTGGCTGAGTTCGATGGCCCATTGGACCATTCTCCCTGCTGCTTCTGGTTTGTTCATTGATTTCTTAATCGGTTGATCCGTCATCACCAGGATAGGATTTGACTGGAAATACGGTCTAAGCTTGCGCGAGGCTACGATAAGTGCAAACGCAATTTTTTCGATCCTTGGGTACCTGAACTCAGCTCCTTGAAAGGCTTGGCTGATGTAGTACACCGGGAGTTGCTTCTTGCCTTCTTCTCTAATCAAGGCTGCGCTTACTGCCGAGGCTGACACCGCCAGGTACAAGTATAGGTTCTCCCCTCCTTTGGACGGGCTCAGGAGAGGTGGACTGCTCAGGTATTGCTTCAGCTCCTGGAACGCTGCTTCGCATTCGTCGGTCCAAGCGAAAGCCTGCTTGAGGATTTTGAAGAAGGGCAGGCATTTGTCTGTGGCCCTAGAGACGAACCTGTTTAGGGCTGCTATCCTTCCTGTAAGTTTTTGTACGTCCTTGACGGTCTTGGGTGAAGCCATGTCGATGATAGCTCGTACCTTCTCTGGATTTGCTTCTATTCCTCTCTGGGACACCATGAATCCCAAGAACTTACCTGAGGCTACCCCAAAAACACATTTGCTGGGATTCAACTTCATCTGGTGTTTTCTCAGGGTTGCAAAAGTCTCCTCCAAGTCGTCCAGGTGATCGAGCTCCTCCTTGCTCTTGACGAGCATATCGTCCACGTATACTTCCATGTTCCTGCCAATCTGTTGGCTGAACATTTTGTTTACCAATCTTTGGTACGTAGCTCCAGCATTTTTCAACCCAAATGGCATCACCTTGTAACAGTAGAGTCCTTGGCTTGTGATGAAGGTAGTCTTCTCCTGGTCTTCTTCAGCCATCTTTATCTGGTTGTACCCTGAGAAGGCGTCCATGAACGTCAGTAGCTTGTGTCCGGCGGTGGAGTCCACGAGCTGGTCTATCCTTGGCAGAGGGAAACTGTCCTTTGGGCATGCTTTGTTTAGGTCGGTGAAGTCTACACACATTCTCCACTTTCCGTTTGCTTTCTTTACCAGGACGACGTTGACGAGCCATTCTGGATAATATACTTCCCGGATGAATCCAGCTGTTAAGAGTTTGGTTACTTCCTCCGCAACTGCTCGATCTCGTTCTGGGGCGAAGGTTCTTCGTCGTTGCTGAACGGGCTTCCTGCTGGGGTCCACATTCAGCCTATGCTGGATGACTTCTGGAGATATGCCTGGCATGTCCTCGTGACTCCATGCAAAGACATCTAGATTCCCCTTA